>NC_031993.1:38639791-38708563 GCF_001879085.1 Nicotiana attenuata
CGGTACGAAGGACGAGCTACTAGTACGACCTACTTGCTACGAAACCCGTGGATGGAGATACAAACCCTTGAAAACGTATTTTCCTGATGAAGAGGTATCATTCATACGAGAAGACATTGCGGAATCTTATAACGGTTGGAGAATGTTCTTCGATGGAGCAGCAAACTTCAAAGGAGTTGGCATAGGAGCATTCCTAATATTAGAAACCGGTCAGCATTATCCGATGTCTGCTAAACTCAGGTTCCCCTGCACCAACAATATGGTCGAGTATGAAGCCTGCATCTTAGGACTCAAAATGGCCATTGACATGAACGTTCAAGAGCTGCTAGTGATTGGAGATCCAGACTTACTTATACATCAGGTACGAGGAGAATGGACAACCAAGAACTCCAAGATACTTCCGTATCTGCATCACGTACAGGCATTGAGAAAGAGGTTCATAAAGACGGAATTCCAGCATGTTCCCAGAATCCAGAATGAGTTCGCCGATGCATTAGCTACCCTATCATCTATGATACAACATCCAGACCAGAATTTCATTGATCCCATTCCGGTGAAAATCCATAATCAGCCAGCTTACTGTGCCCATGTTGAAGAAGAAGCAGACGGAAATCCTTGGTTTCATGATTTCAAGGAATATTTGGCAAAAGGAGAGTACCCAAAGCTTGCAAACGCTACTAAGAAATGCACATTTTGGATATTGTCCAACAACTTCTTTCACAGCGGAGGAATCCTATATAGGAGGACTCCCGATTTAGGATTATTAAGATGTGTCGACGCAAAGGAAACATCCAGGCTACTAGAGGAAATTCATGCTGGGACCTGCAGTCCACATATGAACGGTTTTGTCTTAGCAAAGAAGATACTCCGGGCTGGTTACTTTTGGATGACTATGGAAACAGACTGCATCTAGTATGTCCGGAAATGTCACCACTGTCAAATACATGCAGACATGATAAAGGTACCTCCAAGCGAGCTTAACATAACAAGCTCACCGCGGCCATTCGCCGCCTGGGGAATGGATGTTATTGGACCAATCGAGACTGCTGCTTCCAACAGACACAGGTTTATCCTGGTAGCCATCGAATATTTCACCAAATGGGTCGAAGCAACATCTTACAAAGCAGTAACTAAGAAAGTCGTGGCAGACTTTGTCCGTAACCACATTGTTTGTCGATTCGGAATTCCAGAGTCAATCATTACTGATAGTGGCTCCAACCTCAACAGCGACTTGATGAAAGCTATGTGCGAAACCTTCAAGATCAAACACAAGAATTCCACAGCCTACAGACCTCAGATGAATGGAGTTGTAGAAGCCGCCAACAAGAATATCAAGAAGATATTGAGAAAAACGATAGAGAAGCACATACAGTGGAACGAGAAGTTATCATTTGCTCTACTGGGGTATCGCACCATAGTCCGCACATCAACCGGAGCAACACCCTACATTTTGGTCTACGGTACTGAAGTTGTCATTCCCACCGAGGTCGAAATTCCTTCCCTAAGAATTATACAAGAAGCTGAACTCAGTGATGCAGAATGGATAAAAAATTGTTATGAGCAACTAGCCCTTATAGATGGAAAGAGAATGAATGCAGTCTGCCATGGTCAACTCTATCAGAACAGAATGTCTAGAGCCTTCAACAAAAGAGTCAAGCTAAGACAGTTCAGATCGGGGCAGCTGGTGTGGAAGAAAATATTTCCGCATCAAGATGAAGCCAAAGGGAAGTTCTCTCCCAACTGGCAGGGTCCATACATCGTTTACCGGGTTTTGACAGGAGGAGCCCTCATACTTGCAGAAATGGACGGAGAAGTCTGGCCAAAGCCGATCAATTCAGATGAAGTCAAGCGTTACTATGTATAATCTTTATTCTTTCCTTATATGATGTAAATTGAACTACGCCTGACCTAATTCCCATTTAAGAGGGGATACGTAGGCAGCCCTATGGATTCAGTCACAATTCAATAAAATTTCATTTCCCCCGCAATTGGAAACTGGGGCAGAATTTTGAGGAGGACCCTCAAAATTCCGAAGTAATTTCAGCCAATCGCCGCACGAGCAGCAGTCAAAAACGTCAACCCATCAAACTGGGGCAGAATTTTGAGGAGGACCCTTAAAATTTCGTTAGCAGGAGAGGTTGCAATGTCCTGAACTACATCACAGTCGTCGGTTCATCTAAAAGCTATTTTTAATTATACATTTATGCCATACTTTTACAAAATCATGCATGATTATTATTAAAACTGCTTTGTTTAGCAACGCTACCCCAATGATACAAACGATATCACCAGATCAAAGCCGAACAAGTCAAGCAAAGCCAGCGGGGATACGAACATGTTACGACCCGACCGGTCGTTTTGAGCTCTAGCGCGTCGTGCAGCAGTTTGAGGCCATGAGCAGCTCCACTTCAGGTATTATGACTTGTACGTATGGTCGGAATTGAATTTCAGGAAGTTCGGAGTTGATATGGAAAGAGAATCCTCATTTCGGAAGCTTAAAGTTGAAAGAATTAACAAGGATTGGATTTTTGAGTAAAGGACCTCGGAATCAGGATTCAAAGGTTCCAACAGGTTCGTATGATGATTTTGGACTTGGGCGTATGTCCGAGTCGGGTTTTGGATGACCCGGGAGCGTTTGGGCACCCATTGTGGAAGTTAGCATTTTGGAAGAAATATTATAAGTTTGGATTGAAGTGCATGTCAGTGTTATCGATGTCCGTTTGGAATTCCGAGTCAGGGAGTAGCTCCGTATGGTGATTCTGGAGTTGGGAGCACGATCGGAAGTGAATTCGGAGGTCCGTGGGTCATTTTGGAGTCATTTGGCTAAAGATAGAAATTTGAAGGTTTTTGAGAAGTTTGACCGGAGGTGGACTTTTTGATATCGGGGTCGAAATTTGATTCCGGAAGTTGGAGTAGGTCCGTAATGTTGAATATGACTTGTGCGCAAAATTTGAAGTCAATCGGACGTGATTTGATAGTTTTTAACATCGAAAGTAGAAGTTTGAAATTCTGAAGTTCATAAAGCTTGGATTGGAGGTAGATTCGTGGTTTTAGCGTTGTTTGATATGATTTGAGGCCTCGAGCAAGTCCGTAACGTGTTTTCCGACTGGTTGGTATGATTGGTTGGGGTCCCGGGTGGATTCCGGGTGGTTAACGGATTGAAAATGGAATTTTAGAAAAGGCTGAAGTTGCTGGTATCTGGTATAACCGCACTTGCGAGGGTTTGGCCGCAGGTGCGGAGCCGCAGAAGCGGCTAGGACGGTGCAGATGCGGTTTAGGCAAAGGGAAGCTGGGACCGCAGATGCGGTCGTTTGGCCGCAGAAGCGGGACCGCATCTACGGGAAGGGTAGCGCAGAAGCGGAAAAAAGGGGGGCCTAGAGGAAACCGTAGGAACGGAAGGTGGCCCGCACCTGCGGAACCGCACAAGTGGTCACAGGACCGCAGGTGCGAAAAATGCTGGAGACAGAAGGGTGTTTTAAAAATCGGGTTTTGGCCATTTCTCTCATATTTTTCTTGGCATGGGCGATTTTTGGGAGAGCTTCAAGTGGGATTTTTCATCATCAACGATAAGGTAAGATAATCCTATCTTAAGTTAAATACATCGACTATGTATAGATTTTGGCATGTAAATTGGTAGAAATTTGGGGTTTTGGTAGAAAGACCTAGAAATTCATATTCTTGGAATTTGACCGCGATTTTGGGTATGGAATTAAGAGGAAATTATATATTTGAGTTTGTGAGGCTATGAGTAAACTTATTCTTCGAAAATTTTGGAAATCCGGGCACGTGGGCCCGAGGGCGTTTTGTCAACCTTTCGATCGGGGTTAGGAATTGTTATAAATTGGATTAATATGAGTAGTTTATCGTATACTAATGAATTTGCATAATCATTGGCTAGTTTTGGGAGTATTTAGCATCGATTCAAGTCTTCGGAAGGGCGTGGAATGGCGGTTATGGATTTTCGGAGCGAGGTGAGTCTCCTTTCTAATCTTGTGAGAGGGAATTGTCCCTATAGGTGAAATAATTGATCATGTTCTCCTATTTGTGGGGGCTACGTACGCACGAGGTGTCGAGAGTCCGTGCGTAGTTACTATTATGTTATTGTCCGGGTAGTCTAGGACCCAGAAGCATGCTGTACTTGGAATACTTGTAATCTTATTGACAGTTTGAATTGTTTAAATCACGTTGAGTTAGTAAATGAATTGCTAAAAAGATTTACCTTCATCTTCTTCGATTGATAAAAGGAAATTGGTTTTCCCCTGGATAAATTGCTCCCTGGTGAGTTCTTAATTGACTGTTTGAATGTGTTTATATATTGTGGAACGGGCCGAACGCCTCGGTAGATTAAATAGATGCATCTATGGTTCGTGCCATTCGTCCCTCTGGCAGTGCACAATTTAAATATTGTTGGATCGGGCCGTACGTCCTTGGCATGAGTTGCGCATGCTTGTATTGCTTGCTGTCATAGTTGTTGATACTAATATCTGCTTTCCCCGACATGAGAAAATTGTCAATTAATGGATTATGAATCCGGAGATTTTAAATAAAAAAAAGGAACTTTCACCTGTTTAGTGACTCAACTGAACTTTTACTGTTGTTCTTAATAAACCCGTGAGTCATCGCATTAATAATATTACTACTGGACCTTTAGTAAGTGTCGAAGTTGCCATCTCGTCTCTACTTCTTCGAGATTAGGCGAGATTTACTGAGTACACGTTGTTTTTTGTACTCGTACTACACTTCTGTGCATTTTTGTTGCACAGGCACATGCATCTCTAGTGGCCTAGTGGGCGTAGCAGCATGGTGGATACAGAGACTTAGGTGAGCTGCATTTCCCGAGATGACTCGCAGCCAGCAAGTCTCTTTTAGATTACTGTATTTATTTTCTGTCCAACATTGTATTCCGGACGGTTGTTATATTGTATTGCTTCTTAGAAATTGCCCATGCACTTGTGACACCGGGTTCTGGGATGGTTATGAAGTATTTTGTATTAATTGCTTATCATTTAATTTGAATTGAAGCGATTATCTTTTTAATTGGTAATTTTGTAGGAAAATCATAGTTTTCACGAGTATTAAAATGAGAATTTAATTAAGTAATTTGGGTTGGCTTGCCTAACAGTGTTGTGAATGCAAAGCTTTTTTCACAAACACCAATCTCAGGTGACGCTGAAGACATTACCAACTTGCTTTAAGCATCGAAACTACTTTCCGGCTCATCCGAGCTCGTGACATCCCTGTTATTTGTTATGGTAGGTTTTGGGAGCGTGTCCCATAGGAAGATTGTATAAGTATGGCATGTAGTCACTTTATTGATTAAAGATTTAAACCAAGCATGAAGGTTGTGATGATATCGTTGATTTGAGAATATATGCCTGGAGGGCACTCGGTTTATTGGGTTGTGGAGTGTGGAGGATTACTCCGGTTGTGATGGTTGTTCTGATGTGTTATGAGAAAAGGGAAGTTAGTATGGACCTTTTAAAGGTTATTGGCCTAGTTTGGTACGATCAGGATCGACTTGAGGTCGATGGATGGATTTAAATGCGAATATGGGTGATAAGTTGGTATTTTACCAACTTATCTTATCTTTAAACCTATATTTTTGCTATGTTTGAGGGATAAAATCGTGTGTTTAATGTCATTTACTTCTATTTTACAGGGTTTATGTGATTTAGAAGTAATGGTAAAGAAACCAAGTGAAACCAAGTCAAAAAGAAGCTTAAAAGAAGAAAAATCTGGGCAATGCCCGGATAGGTCGCAATTGCGACAAGATGCTTGGGAAATGCGAAGTATGTCAAAGCAGGCAGTGTTCGCAATTGCAAAGAACACTTCGTAAATTCGAAGTCAACTGAGAAAGTCAGTCTTCGCAAATGCGAAGAGGACTTCGCAAATGCGAAGTCAACTGAAACAGTCAACCTTCGTAAATGCGAACATGAGCAGTCTAGCCAAGGTTGGGAATTGCGAACTTTTGTTCGCAATTGTGAAGATCGAGCTTTAGGCCTGGGCAATTCTAGAATTTCACATTTTTTTTTATCCCCAAACCATTTTTATACTCGTCCAAACAGATATTTTAGGGATCTTTGGCATATCTCTGGCTTATTTTCAGTTCATAGAGTTAGAGAGAACAAGTATTGAAGCTAGGGTTTTGCACACACACTTGGGTTTTGAAGATTGAAGCTTGTGGTTAAGATTTCTTATCCATTTATGTTTATTTCTTCATTTCCTTGCTTTGTATTGAATATTTAAATGTGTAGTATTTATTTCCAACACTTGAATCTTGTTTATGGAAATATTCATATTTAAAGTGTGGATTAAATACCTTGTTGTGCTTATGTATTGAATGATTTTTATTTATTTATTTATGAAGTGAGTTATTGTTACATTAATTATTCTTGTTCTTTAATGTTTCCAAAGGGATTAGCTAACCCTAGGACTCGCCCATTAACTTCGAATTAATTTTGGAAAAGATAATTTGGGGTTGGGAAAGATTAATTAACAAGAACTTGATGCGTTAACCCTCATTTTATAGATTCTACCAAGGGATAGGATTGAACTACTTGTAGCCATTCCGGGTGTGCTTAATCTTCTAATTGTTTTAGGGATAATTAAATTAGGAAGTCTTGTTAGTCTTCGGAAGAAGCTAATTAAGAATTATTATCCGTGGCTAATTAACATAAACTCGCTCGTATTTGTAAAATCGTGAANCAAGGCTAGGCTGTGGGAAGCTTGCTTACTTTTTCTCTGCATTTGCATCTTTACTGGTATGTTCTAACTAATTTTCAGCATCAACAACAACATGTTTCTTTACTATTTCCTTCACCCTTGTTTGTTTCCTGTTTGTGTTTAGTCCAGTCCCATTATTATGGCTGTAATCTGCTCCTTTCTATTCTGAATTAATGCTCTCTTATGAATTCTGTCAGTCATTTATTATGGTTTATGAATCCTAAACCCCCATCCCCTATGTGTTTGATATCTTTGGTTGGTTTGGGGCATGACAGCATTGGACATTGTTGTGCATGAACCAAACCTGATCCCCTGGGATCATAACCTCCCTATCCCCTCTACATGTTGTGTGTTCTGGTTGGTTTATAGGCATGTCATCACCATCTATTGCTGTGCATGCCCAAAATTGATCCCTGCCTAAGGATATATGCTTTTTGCAATGTATTCCCAATCCCCCTGACCCCTGTGTATGAAAATTATTAACTATATGCTTTACTACTACTATTTTCCCATAACCCTTTATCCCTCTCCTTTACCCCTTCGGTTTTTAAATCTCCATTCCTGCACTTCCACCATATTCTTAGACTTAAGTTCTGCCCCTCTTGTGTGAGCCTTGCCTTGAGACCTATGAGCTCCCTCTGAACTTGGACACACAAGGGCTGGCCCTTCCACACTGCACTCATCTCTATCTGGTTCTGTGAACCTGGGTTTAAGCACTGCCCGGGTTCCCTTGAGACCCTTAGGGGAACTCTGACACACCTAGGTCTGAGAAAGGCTTTGAACATGGCATTTTGAGGTGGTTTATTCCCTAACTCAGATAGGAAGTCAAGAATCAGGCTTCCTCTGGTTGTAACTTCTTTTGTTTTTTTAGTTTTGATATAATTCATTATTTCTGGTTTGTAATGATTTGTAATAAACACTCGGGGTTGGCTAGTGAAAAAGGGATGGGTAATTATGCATGCTCAAAGGTAGAAAATGTGTCTATAGGATTTGCGATTCAATTCTACAATTTAGAAAGCATGCCTATAGGACTGGTTTTTAATCCTGCGTGTTCAATTTTGCATTTAGACACCATGTCTATAGGATTTATTTCAAATTCTGCACGTTCAACTTCACATCTAGATAACCTGCCTATAGGACTTTATTTAAAATTATGCATGTTTGTTACAACTTAGATAGCATGCTTTAGGATCTAAATGGCTATAAGCAGATCTCGTGTTCATAATGTTAATATCAGTATAATGTGTAGAAATCATGCCTATTGGAATTCCCAAGTAAAATCCTGCCTGTTTCCATTTCAATATTAGATATTATGCCTATAGGGGTTAAAATCAACATTTAAATATCATGCCTATAGGAGTTAAAATCATTAAACTAGATATCATTCCTATAGGGCTTTAAAATCAATAATGTTAGATATCATGTCCATAGGGATTAAAATCAGTAATAGTGGATACCCTCGTCTCTAGACTCTGGAACTAGTCTAATTTAAAATCAGTCTATTCTGAACCAGTTTTTAAGTAACCTAATCTCCTTAGCAAGCATGCCTATAAGATCTCAAACCGTTCGCTTTTTAAATTTGTTACTGCTTTACCACTCTGAACCTGTAATAGACACCATGTTCATAAGATCTCACCCAAACACTTAGGCAAACCTTAGGTAATAACAATAAATGAGACTGAGCCCGTTTCTATTAACCAGTAATTGCTACAACCAGTAGGCAGGCCTGATTCAGACTTCTTGTCTGAGCTATGTAATAAATTGGTCTGCTTCAACAACTCAAGATCCCCCTGCCTTAGTATTTTAGATTCAGACCCTGATTGTTGTTTGAGTCATGCTATTTGATTGCTTTGTTTGAGGAGGTATATATGAGCCTTCAGTGTTTTATGTGCTTCCCTTTTAATGTGCAGTCCAATGTGTTTATGTATGTCGCCTTAGATTTTTCCCTTTGAAACTTCAAAGTCAGCCTAATATCCCTCCCTTTTAGGAATAATAAACCTCAGTGCCTCCGGGACTGATAGAAATGGGACGGGTAATAGCATGCAATAGTGGTTGAGACCAATCCGCGCTTTAGTACCTTAACGGGGTGGGAAGGGTAGATATGGATATGATGACCGGTGCGCTAATACCACGTGTAGCCCCTCTTTTGAGGAGTGATTACCGGGTATTGCATTGATATGATCCATATTATAAATAAACCTAGAACCCCCCTCCCTCTCTTTCCTTTTCTTTTAAAGCATTATAACTTCTTGTCAAAAAATCAGCCTTTTAATAATTGCTCTTTCAAACTTTGTTTTATTTTCAAACATTTATGTATTAAAATCCCTCTTATTTGAGCCTTATCTGTTTATATGTTAATTGCACCAAATTCATAAAGAACTATCTGGCCGGGAACCACACTAGTGGATCCTGAGAGGTGCCTAACACCTTCCCCTTAGGATAATTTCAAGCCCTTACCCTATCTCTGGTTATCAAACAAGCTTAGAAATGAACCTTGTAGGTGTCCTAATGCACCATAAATCATTAGGTGGCGACTCTTCAAAAATGCAAAACCCTGTTCCCAAAAGGAACGAGTTGCCCTATACCCAAAATGTCATAAACCTGATTCTCCCGACGCAAGGAGGGAAAAAAGGGGGCGCGACAGCATGGCGACTCTGCTGGGGAAATTAGGCTTTTACCATTTCAGATTGTTCTTGTGAATTCGTCTCTTCCCTTTATATGCAATTGCTTGTTTAAATTCCTTTAAGCGTTTAATTTATTTTCAAAGGCAAAAATGATTTATCTTCTTCGTTTCTTTTCTTTATTACTCGTTTAAATTATAAACTGCTGTATTTACTGCTTTCTTAACTTGCAAATACATGACAACCCGCTTTTTAATTATTGCATAATCATGCTCGACATCATATTCCACTCGTGCCAAACAAATACCATAGCAACGCTTATAATGAGTGGTTGCGCTCTTCCTATATTATTACCCCCAAAATTCAGAAAGGCATATTTGCGGTAAAACCAGTCGATCAACGGTGTAGTCGACGATTTCGTGCCTTCCCCCTTGAGTTGTCCGCTCAAGGGTACCAGTCTAAAACCCCATAGAAACCTTACTCTGTTTAAACTGTGCATGCATCATGGTCAAACCTAGCTGGGTCAGTTATGTTGTCCGCATAATGATCCTTTAAGATAGCCTTGTCCAAAGTCCACTGGGTTTCCCTAAATCCAAACAAACATCACCACATTCTGTGCATTCATTTGGAGAACTAAACGCGTCATGCTAATTGTTGGTATTAAATAGTTAAGTCTGGTGGGGGTATTGGGTCTAACCTTATTTGCCTTGTAGAAATATGAGGCACGAAGTTCCTAGATTCGGCATGGTCACCAACATCCATCCAAGACTGCTAATCTGGTGGAAAGATCTTCACTCTAGCGATCAAACTCTCGTCCGAAAATATCGGGGAAACCTACCATCCCTTCTGGAGGTCCAACGTAACCAGAAGCTAATTGAGGAATGGAAGGACATGGCCGTCAGTCCAACAAGCGTCTGGTATACTTGGAGCGAGGCATAGTGGAATTGGAGAAAAGTTTCTCAAAAGGGTCGAAGATTGCCAAAATGCTAAAGGAACCGAAGGCGGACACCTAGCCAGGGCCTACCTATTGCTGGGACTTCGCGAGTTGGTAAAGCTGTTCGACGGAGCCAGGGATGCCGAATCTGGGGAAGGTCCTTCTGGGACCAAGTAGGATAGGAGTTTTTCTTTTCGCTTTATCAAATGTAATAAGGCCGATGGCCATTAGTGATTTCCATTTCCTGTTTATTTAGTGTCAATTTGGGATTCGTCTATTTTTATCAATAAAATGAGGCATTTAGCATCCTAAGTTCTCCAAATCAATTTGTCGCTAGGCCTACCTCGGGCACAACGAGGCTCCCAAATTAGGACACGCTTTATATTCCTGCACTATGTGTTTAAATATTGCAACATTTTTTTTATGACCCTCACTAACTTGGTTACCTTTTTGTTTTATTTTTGTTTTGTTATTCCCCTCCCCAAAGGTTAGTTCGTGCACTCTGGCAACATCATCCTATTCCACAAGATCCAAGGGCCCTCCACCCACTCCTCCTCCAAGTCCTGTTAAGAACAAGAACAAGGGCAAAATGGAAGATTTGAACATCAGAAAGGAGAACACAACAGCAGAGGCCATTGATGGCCATGGTATTCGGGTTCCCAATGAAAATGTGTCGCAACTCGAGCAGAAATTGTTGAAATTTCAAGAAGAGCTTGATCAGGTTCAGAATCTGGCCAACCTGTCCTTCTCCCTCAGCACCCCAGACACCATCTTCCCCAATGACCAAAATCCCACACCTCCACAAAAACAACCAAATCATACCACTGCTCCAACAAAGAACCAATGCAACACTTGCCACACTCCAAACAACAATCCATTACTCATCCCCGAACCACAAAACTCCGCAAATGACCATTTCCACACCCACACACCCGACCACCACAACAATCCCATTTACGTGGAGACCGTGCCACTCTTCACCTAACCTATATCTTGCACCCCTAAGACCGAGGAAAGGATCTACTCATCAGAAACTTGGCTGAAGAGCTTAAGAAACTAACTAACCGAATCCAAGGCGTCGAAGGAAGTAAAGGTATTGAAGGGTTGAATTATGAAGATCTCTGCGTACAACCAGATGTTGAACTGCCGGAGGGGTACAAACCTACCAAGTTCGAGATGTTTGACGGTACAGGTGATCCAAGGGTCCATCTGAGAACATACTGCGACAAGCTGGTCGGGGTAGGAAAGGACGAAAGAATCCGCATGAAACTATTCATGAGGAGTCTAAAAGGAGATGCACTATCCTGGTACATCAGCCAGGATCCCAAGAAATGGTCAAGTTGGATAGGTTCAGGTTTAACACAGAAAATGCGCCGAATGTATTCTATATCCAGAATCTGAGAAGAAACCTACAGAAATGTTTCGCGAGTATGCTACTCGCTGGAGGTCCGAAGCTGCTAAGGTCAGACCTGCCTTAGAGGAGGAACAGATGAACAAATTCTTTGTCCGGGCTCAGGACCCACAGTATTATGAACGGCTAATGTTGATTGAAAATCATAAGTTTTTCGACATCATCAAGCTGGGGGAACGAATTGAAGAAGGTATCAAAAGCGGCATGGTCACAAACTTCGAGGCCTTGCAAGCCACAAATAAGGCCTTTCAGTCTGGTGGTGTGTCTAAAAAGAGAGACGTGGGGCCGTAATGGTTGCACAAAGGACCAAGTCTCCCCTCAAATACCAAACCTACCCTATACCTCCACTCACATATCAGTCAGCTCCAAACTACCAAGCACCCTCCTACCAAGCCCCAGCACCAACTTATCAGTCACCTCCACCTCCCACATATCAGCCTACCTCGCCCAAATATTCCCAACCCGCACATGTCTACCAAGCCTACAATGCCCAACCATCTCATTACCAATCACCCCCCGCACGCCAAAACTTTCCTAGGCCCCGACCTAATTTTGATCGGAGGCCCCCAAAACAATACACAGCCATTGCCGAACCCATTGATCAGCTATATGAGAGACTCAAAACCGCTGGTTATGTCACCCCCATCCCTGCTTCAACCCCTGAGAACCCTTCTCAGTGGGTTAACCCAAACAAATCTTATACATACCATTCCGGCATGAAGGGACACACCATCGACGAATGCCGCTCTTTAAAAGACAAGATACAGTCCCTAATTGATAACAAAGTTATTGTAGCGAAGGAAGCCGCTCCGAATGTTCGCAACAACCCCTTACCGGACCACAAGGGCGGGGGTGTTCACATGATTGAAATAGAAGATGATTGGGATCCCGAGGGATCCATCGGGTTGATCGCGGAAGGCGATGATCCAAAGAAGCCAGCAGTCACTCTCAACCCCATCATAGTCCAGATTCAACCGTCCGAGGTCACTGAGGTAGATGTGTCTATCCCTCTTGAGTTTGAGGCAACGCCATCAACGAAAACACCGGCACCATTTGAGGTTACAATTTTACCACCCAAAGAACATATCCCATTTGAAGTAAAGGTAGCCACACCAAGTCCAGTGGCGATGAGCACCATGCCGTCATTCCATACAAAAGCTATTCCTTGGGATTACACGGCCGAGGCTAGGAGGAAAGGAAAAGTCAGGTTCGAAGAGACTATTGCAGCACAGGGTATGACAAAGGACTGGAAGAGTCTATACCCCGGAACACTTAGCTGAGTCGAGTAAGCAAGCTTCCAACCGGCCACTTATCATTGAAACAGGTCCAGACGACCTTTGGAGGTAGATACAGGCCAAGGAGTATTCGATCATCGACCAGCTAAACAAAATACCAGCGCAGATATCTATCCTCTCATTGCTGCAGAATTCCAAGGCACACAAAAATGCTCTGTTGAAGGTGCTGAGTGAAGCATACGTGCCAAGTAACATCACCGGCGGAGAAATGGCCAATATGGTGGGACAAGTCTTAGAAAGCCATAAAATCACCTTCTATGAGGACGAGCTGCCGCCTGAAGGGTTGGGTCACAACAAAGCATTGCATATCACCGTGCAATGTGAAGACTACTTCATCACTAGGATCCTGATTGATGGGGGTCTCAACCTTAATATATGTCCATTGCTAACACTCAAGAAGCTGGGTAAAGGACTGCACGAGATAAAAGAAGGAGCAATCAACGTGAAAGCTTTTGACGGATCTCAGAGGTCCACCATCGGTGAGATTAGCCTGTGTCTGCAGATGGGACCGACTTGGTTCGAGGTTGACTTTCAAGTGATAGATGTGCCAGCATCCTACAACCTGCTGTTAGGGAGCCCTTGGATTTATTCTGCGGGGGCTGTGGCTTCAACACTGGATCAGGCCATAAAATTTGAATGGAATCACCAGAAAGTGATCATTCACGGTGACGGAAGTAATCCTATATACAGTCATCAGATTGTTCCGGCAATAGGGCAAAGAAGAAAGTTAGGTGGAGAGACCTGCCACCACATCGAGCGAGTCAATGCTGTAGACAAGGATAAATGGTGGGACAACAAGATCGAGAGTATATTGAATTGGAGTGGGTACGAACCTGGCAAGGGGCTCGGCAAAAACCTCCAGGAGATTGCTAAACCCATAAAGCTCAAGAAGCACGACACTACTTTCGGTCTGGGATACGAGTACACTTGAGAAGAATTCAACAACTGGTCGCCACCATGGCGCGGTCCTTACTATCCACTGGAACAGCCAATACCGTCTTTGGAGCAAACTTTCCAACAGGGTGATATTGTTTATGGGACAGACGAAGAGGAAGCACTTGCTGCGGTAAAGAACTTGTTCTTAGAAGATAATGACATGGACTGCTGTGTTGTTTTCGAGGAAGAGGGGGAGGAAGGTCCTTCCATACAAGCAGTGAGTAGAGGGGAATACCTCAACAATTGGACCATCAGGACCACCAGAGCCCGGCGAGCCTCGGGGTAGCAAGGCTAAAACAAGCATCATGCACTATTTTTATTTTCACTAGATAATATTTCTTTTTTACATTTTGATTTCCGCAATAAGATCTTCAATGCTCAAAACAGTTATGGAATTTATCAAAGCATTTCAATTTTTTCTTATGAATCAACACTCACTATTATTTTTCTCTCATTACTCTACTTATACAGCATTACTATTACTTATCTTGATGAACCAATGATTGTGACATGTAATGAGACAACGCAACAAACAGACATTGAGTCAGAGGAAGATGACATACCAGAGGAGATCGTCAAAGAAGTTGAGAACTTTGTGAACAGACCTAAGTCCAACCTAGACGAAATAGAAATTGTTAACCTGGGAGATGTAGAGAATGTCAAGGAAACACGAATCAACATTTACTTGTCGCCGTCAGAAAAGAAGGAATACACAGAATTTTCAAAGGAATATGAGGACATATTCACCTGGTCATATGATGACATGACTGGTCTAAGTACATCTATTGTGGCCCATAAACTGCCAACTGATTCGACATGTCCGCCGGTAAAGCAGAAGCTCAGAAAGTTCAAGCCAGATATGAGTTTGAAAATCAAAGAAGAAGTCACTAAGCAAGTCAAAGATAAGGTTCTCAGGGTAGTAGAATATCCGACATGGTTAGCCAACTATGTACCAGTACCAAAGAAGGACGGGAAGGTAAAAGTCTGTGTCGACTACCGGGATCTCAACCTGGCCAGTCCAAAAGACGACTTCCCTTTGCCGAACATACACATCCTGATCGACAATTGCGCCAAGCACGAGTTACAGTCATTCGTTGATTGCTTCGCCAGTTATCATCAGATCTGGATGGATGAGGAAGATGCTGAGAGAACGACTCTCATTACGCCGTGGGGTGAGTATTTTTACAAAATGATGCCGTTCGGTCTGAAGAATGCAGGGGCCACCTACATGAGGGACATGAATACCATTTTTCACGATATGGTACACAAAGAAATTGAGGTATATCAAGTCCAAGAAGTCCATTGATCACATGGATGATTTGAGGAAGTTCTATAACAGATTGCAAAGGTACAACTTGAAACTGAATCCCGCAAAGTGTGCATTTAGGGTTCCGGCCGGAAAGTTGCTTGGGTCCATTGTGAGCCGCCGAGGAATAGAACTGGATCCATCAAAAGTCAAAGCCATTCAAGAACTACCGCCGCCAAAGAACAAGAAGGATGTAATGAGTTTCTTGGGAAGACTTAACTATATCAGCCAGTTGATAGCACAGTCTACAGTTATCTGTAAGCCAATCTTTAAGATGTTGAAGAAGGACGCCGCTACCAAATGGACCGATGACTTCCAAAAGGCCTTCGACAGAATCAAGGAATACCTGTCAACACCACCAGTCTTGGTCCCGCCCGCGCCAGGTAGACCCCTATTACTCTACATCGCAGTACTAGATGGAGCCTTCGGTTGCGTTTTGGGGCAACATGATGAAACGTGGAGAAAGGAACAAGCCATTTACTATCTCAGCAAGAAGTTCACTCCCTATGAAGCCCGGTATTCTCTTTTGGAACGCACCAGCTGTGCTTTGACTTGGGTAGCTCAGAAGCTGAGACACTACTTCTGTGCCTATACCACATATCTCATATCAAGGATGGATCCTTTAAAGTACATCTTTCAGAAGCCCATGCCTACTGGCAAGCTAGCCAAGTGGCAAATCCTGCTGAGTGAATTTGATATTGTGTACGTAACCCAGAAGGCGATCAAAGGACAAGCATTGACAGACCACCTTGCTGAAAACCCCGTGGATGGAGAATATGAACCTTTGAAAACATATTTTCCCGATGAAGAGGTATCATTCATAGGAGAAGACATTACAGAATCCTATGACGGTTGGGGAATGTTCTTCGATGGAGCAACAAACTTCAAAGGAGTTGGCATAGGAGCAGTCTTGGTATCAGAAACCGGTCAACATTATTTGGTGTCTGCCAAACTCAGGTTCCCTTGCACCAACAATATGGCCGAGTACGAAGCCTGCATCTTAGGGATCAAGATGGCCATTGACATGAACGTGCAAGAGTTGCTAGTGATTGGAGATTCAGATTTACTCATACATCAGGTGCGTGAAGAATGGGCAACCAAGAACTCCAAGATACTCCCGTATCTGCATCATGTACAGGAATTGAGAAAGTGGTTCACAAAGACGGAGTTCCAGCATATCCCTAGAGTCCAGAATGAGTTCGCTGATGCATTGGTGACCCTATCTCTATGATACAGCATCCGGATAAGAATTTTATCGATCCCATTCTAGTGAAAATTCATAATCAGCCAGCTTACTGTGCCCATGTTGAAGAGGAAGCAGACGGAAAGCCTTGGTTTCATGATATCAAGGAATATTTGGCAAAAGGAGAGTACTCGGAGCTTTCCATCATACTCAGAAACGCACACTACAAAGATTATTCAACAACTTCTTCCACAGTGGAGGAATCCTATATAGGAGGACTCCTGATTTGGGACTACTGAGGTGTGTCGACGCAAAGGAAGCATCCAAGCTACTAGAGGAAATTCATGCTGGGACCTGTAGTCCACATATGAACGGTTTTGTCTTAGCAAAGAAGATACTCCGGGCTGGTTACTTTTGGATGACTATGGAAACAGACTGCATCTAGTATGTTCGGAAATGCCATCGCTGTCAGGTACATGCAGACATGATAAAGGTACCTCCGAGCGAGCTTAACACAACAAGCTCACCATGGCCGTTCGCCGCTTGGGGAATGGATGTTATTGGACCAATCGAGCCTGCCGCTTCTAACAGACATAGGTTCATCCTAGTAGCAATCGACTATTTCACCAAGTGGGTCGAAGCAGCATCTTACGGAGCAGTGACTAAGAAAGTCATGGCAGACTTTGTCTGCGACCGCATTGTTTGCCGATTCGGGATTCCAGAGTCAATTATTACTGATAATGGCTCCAACCTCAATAGAAACTTGATGTGCTATGTGTGAAACCTTCAAGATCAGGCACAAGAATTCTACAGCCTACAGGCTTCAAATGAACGGAGCTGTAGAAGCCTCCAATAAGAATATCAAGAAAATATTGAGGAAAATGATAGAGAAGCATAAACAGTGGCACAAGAAGTTATCATTTGCTCTATTAGGGTATCACACCACACTCCGCACATCAACTGGGGCAACCCCCTATATGCTGGTATATGGTACAGAACTGGGGCAACCCCCTATATGCTGGTATATGGTACAGGATCCCTTTCAATCTTTTGCATATCATTATTCAAAGGCATCATCGTTCGAAGGCACCATTTTCATAGCCCGAGAGCATCATTTCATGGCCTATGAATCCTTTACTACACGCTTCATGGCCCAGGACATCATGGTCTAAAGACGTCATCATAACTGTCCGAAGACGACATTCATGGTCCGACGGGAATTTGCATCATGTCTAAATTTACGCACAATATATGCTTTGCATTACTTATTTGCAGGTAAATCGGCAAGCAACAGCCGTCCCGGCAGGAGCGTTTCCGCTCCAGTGCCCGCAGCCACATCAGACCTAACTACTCCCGTAAGCCTTTCATCCACCCTCATCGAAACATTGCGTCCGTTCTTGGAAAGTACCTGTCGGCATACTCCGCCGACGGATCCTAAACTACATATGGCCTGATTCCTGTAAGACCAGGGATATGCAGGCAGCTCAGAAGCCAGGGCGCGGCCTATCGTCTTCAAACCGTTTTGTTAGGTCAAAATTGGCCAACATATCTTTACCTGACAACTCTTTTATCCTTCCCGGGTAAAGATGGGCAGCTGTTGATACCCACTTTTTCCCCTATATATATTTTATATGCAGAATACTTTCAAAGTAGAATATGTATGCATATATAAGTATATCCAAGTGTTTCCTTATTTTTCCTTAATTTTAAAAGATTTTTAAATCAATTTATTTTATCCATAAAAATCCAATAATTATTTCTGAAATTATTACTTTGGTAATTCATCTGTTGAAATATTATATTTATGCTAAGATACGGCTAAGATAATTTTTGCATATTTTTTACAAATGTAGTTAGTATTTCTAAGCTAAAGTGCATATAATTGCAATATTAGCCCCTTTTTAGATTTAATTGTATTTTATATTCACAAAATTAAGTCTGGTATTTTTAAATAGTTAATTATGTGCTACAAATCATTTTAGTACCTTTAATTTATTTCCAAAAATTATTTTATTATTTTTATAAATCAAATGGCGAAAATGGCTATTTAAAATCTAGCCAGATTTCATTTCAATTATGGCCTAAATTCTACCCCAATTTAAACCCAATTACCCTGGCCCAATTCCTACTCATACCCGACCCCCAACCCAATTAAACCAACCCATACCCGGATCCCCACTTACCCGTTTAAATCCAAGCCGTTGATCACTCAGATCAACGGCCAAAAACCATCCTTGCCTAAATTAATTCTAAACGACCCCCTAAACCCCATCATTTCCCACCATACGCCGCCTCTGAATCCCTCCTCTCCCAAATACTCTATACAAAAACCCCAAACCCTAGCCGCTGCCACCCTAATCCATGGCCTTTCGGGGTCATCGGAGACCTGTACCAGACTTTGAAGGGGCTTGGTCCAGTCTTTGCTCGATGACCTTTCTCCGGCCAGCCAAGGCCATTTAAGTCAGACCTTTGCTCTCCTGTTTAGATCGGTAACTTTCAAAGCCTTTCTCGTTGCTTTTGGGTTCTCCTGAAACCCTAATCTCTAAGACCTTTTCGACTTCTTTCAGATTTACCTTAGATCTATGCTTGCCATGAGTTTTTCTTAAACGCCTTCTCGAAGCTTCTTTAACTTTGCTTTCAAAAAGACTCTTCATTTTTTCTTCCGATTAGGGTTTTCCTTCAAGATCTTCTTTTCAAAATCTTTTCTCTGATTTTAATGTGTCTGTGATTCTACTATGTTTGTTCATGTTATTCTATCTGAGTTTAGCATGATAAAAACCCTAATTTCTTTTGGGTTCATTCAAATTTCTGAAGCTGTTTGCTAAGTGTTTGTTTGATTTATTTGTTTATCATCTTTAAACTTGATTGATGTGGAAAACCCTAATTTCTTTTGGGTTCATTCGAGTTTCTGAAGCTGTTTCTAAGTATTTGTTTGATTTATTTGTTTATCATCTTTTAAGCTTGAATATTGTTGAAGAAACCTATGTCTTTGGGTTTGAAACTATTCGTTTGAATGCCTGACTCGATTCGAAGTTCCTTTTGTTTCAGAATCTCTTTTCTTTATGTGATTCATCTGATTCTGGGCTTTTACTATCTCTAAAACTCGACTATGCCTGGAAACCCTAACTTTTCAAAAAGGCCCTCATATGTTATTATGAGACCCTTTGCATGCTTCTGATACTCTATTTTTCTTCACTATTGACTCAACATGACTTGACCTACTAGACTAGCATGCTTCGAATGTTTGCTGAACTTTGTGCTACTATTGCATGCTGTTTCTTTTGCCAATAGTTTGGCCTCGCATGTCTATTTTTTGTGCACTCTATTTATATGCTGATGTTCCTTCTTTGATTGATTTTCAATCTTGGGACTGATTTCAAAACTTCTCTTTTTGCGGACTCTAATTTCGCTCGCCTGTTAAAGTAATTGATCCCTTTCCTTATTTTGCCTTACTGAATCTTTTTCCCAAAATAAGTGTATCTCTGTACTTGGACTCGATTTCTTACTTAATGTTTTACTGCTTCTTTTATGGCAATGATCAGTCTGCCTACAAACTGATCTTCTTTCCTTATTTTGAACCTGTTAGCCCCGTTAAACAAGTGATTCCTCAATTAAAGGGGAATCACTTGGTTGATTGATTCTAACTATTGATTGTTTCCATATTTGCATGGAACTTTACTTATTACCTTACTCCTCACATGTTTTCAAAAGCTATAAATACCCTGCACCCCTCTTCTTTCAAAGAGACGAACACAAGGAATAAAATACTTGAGTTCAGACACACACTCCACTAAAATCTCTCTCTTTTCTCTGTTGCTACTTCTATTGCTGCCTTACCTAGCCGGCTGAAAGCCAAGGCTAGGTTGTGGGTAGCTTGCTTACTTTTTCTCTGTATTTGCATCTTTACTGGTATGTTCTAACTAATTTTCAGCATCAACAACAATATGTTTCTTTACTATTTCCTTCACCCTTGTTTGTTTCCTGTTTGTGTTTAGTCCAGTCCCATTATTATGGCTGTAATCTGCTCCTTTCTATTATGAATTAATGCTCTCTTATGAATTCTGTCAGTCATTTATTATGGTTTATGAATCCTAAACCCCCATCCCCTATGTGTTTGATATATTTGGTTGGTTTGGGGCATGACAACATTGGACATTGCTGTGCATGACCCAAACCTGATCCCCTAGGATCATCACCTCCCTATCCCCTCTACATGTTGTGTGTTCTGGTTGGTTTATAGGCATGCCATCACCATCTATTACTGTGCATGCCCAAAACTGATCCCTGCCTAAGGATTTATGCTTTTTGCAATGTATTCCCAATCCCCCTGACCCCTGTGTATGAAAATTATTAACTATATGCTTTACTACTACTGTTTTTCCATCACCCTTTATCCCACTCCTTTACCCCTTTAGTTTTTAAATCTCCATTCCTGCACTTCCATCATATTCTTAGACTTAAGTTCTGCCCCTCTTATGTGAGCCTTGCCTTGAGACCCATGAGCTCCCTCTGAACTTGGACACACAAGGGCTAGCCCTTCCACACTGCACTCATCTCTATCTGGTTCTATGAACTTGGGTGTAAGCACTGCCCAGGGTCCCTTGAGACGCTTAGGGAACTCTGACACACCCAGGTCTGAGAAAGGCTTTGAACATGGCATTTTGAGGTGGTTTATTCCCTAACTCAGATAGGAAGTCAAGAATCAGACTTCCTCTGGTTGTAACTTCTTTTGTTTTTTTTAGTTTTGATGTAATTCATTATTTCTTGTTTGTAATGATTTGTAATAAACACTCGGGGTTGGCTAGTGAAAAAGGGATGGGTAATTATGCATGCTCAAAGGTAGAAAACATGCCTATTGGATTTGCGATTCAATTCTGCAATTTAGAAAGCATGCGTATAGGACTGGTTTTAAATCCTACGTGTTCAATTCTGCATTTAGACACCATGTCTACAGGATTTATTTCAAATTCTGCACGCTCAATTTCACATCTAGATAACCTGCCTATAGGACTTTATTTAAAATTATGCACGTTTGTTACCACTTAGATAGCATGCTTTAGGATCTAAACGACTATAAGCAGATCTCATGTTCGTAATGTTAAAATCAGTATAATGTGTAGAAATCATCCCTATAGGAATTCCCAAGTAAAATCCTACCTGTTTCCATTTCAATATTAGATATTATGCCTATAGGGGTTAAAATCAGCATTTAAATATCATGCATATGGGAGTTAAAATCATTCAACTAGATATCATGCCTATAGGTTTTAAAATCAATAATGTTAGATATCATGTCCATAGGGATTAAAATCAACAATAGTGTGTCGCGCCCCCTTTTTTCCCTCCTTGCGGAGGGAGAATCGGGTTTATGACATTTTGGGGTGTGGGGCAACTCGTTCCTTTTGGGAACTGGGTTTTGCATTTTTTGAAGAGTCGCCACCTAATGATTTAGGGTGCATTAGGACACCTACAAAGTTCACTATAACTACATTTTTTGATAACCAGAGATAGGGTAAGGGCTTGAAATTATCCTAAGGGGAAGGTGTTAGGCACCCCTCAAGATCCACTAGTGTGGTTCCCGGCCAGACAATCCTTTGTGAATTTGGTGCAATTAACATATAAGCAGATATGGGTCAAATAAGAGGAGATTTTAATACACAAATGCTTGAAAGTAAACAAAGTATGAAAGAGCAGTTATTAAAGGGCTGATTTTGAAAAGAAGTCATAATATTTTAAAGACAAAGAAAGAAAGGGGAAGGGGGTCCTAGGTTTATTTATAATATGGATCACATCAATGCAATACCCGGTAATCACTCCTCAAAACAGGGGCTACACGTGGTATTAGCGCACCGGTCATCATATCCATATCTACCCTTCCCACCCCGTTAAGATACTAAAGCACGGATTGGTCTCGCCCACAATTATATGCTATTACCCGCCCCATTCCTATCAGTCCCGGAGGCATTCATGACTACTATTCCTAAAAGGGAGAGGTATTAGGCTGACTTGGAGTTTCAAAGGTGAAAAATCTAAGGAGACATACAAAACATGTAGCACAATAACAGGGGAAGCACATAAACCATGAAGGCTCACATATACCTCCTCAAACAGGGCAATCAAATAGCATGACTCAAATAACAAGCAGGGTCTGGAAATATTTAGGCAAAAGGGGAGTTTAAGTTGTTGAAGCAGACCAATTTACTACATAACTCAGATAAGAAGTCCGAATCAGGACTGCCTGTTGGTTGTAGTAAATATTAATTATCAGAAACGGGCTTAGTTTTATTTATTATTATTATCTAAGTTTTGCCTAAGTGTTTGGGATAGAATCCTATGAACATGGTATCTATTACTGATTAAGAATGCAGCGAAGCAGTGACAAACTTAAAAATGAGCGATTTGAAATCCTATAGGCATGCTTGCTAAACCGTGTGAAGTAGGGGATTAAATTATTTGAAACTGGTTCGGAGTAGACTGATTTTAAATTAGACTAGTCTCAGATCCTGCAGATGATGGCATCCATTATTGCTGGTTTTAACTCCTATATACATGATATCTAGTGTTGCTGATTTTAATTCCTATAGATATAATATCTAGTTGAACGAGAAATGGAAACAGACAGGTTTTTACTTGGGAATTCTTATAGGCATGATCTCTATACATTATACTAACTTTTAACCTTATAAACATGATACTCATTTATAGCCGTTTAGATCCTAGAGCATGATGTCTAAGTGGTAAAAAAAACATGCAGAATAAAGTCCTATAGGCAGGTTATCTAGGTGTGAAGTTGAACATGCAGAATTTTAAATGAACCCCTATAGGCATGGTATCTAAAATGCAGAATCGAACATGCAGGATGTAAAACAGTCTTATAGGCATGCTTTTTAAATGCAGAATTGAGTCATTCAAAACACAAATCCTATAGGCATGTTTTCTACCCTTGAGCATGCATAATTACCCATCCCTTTTCACTAGCCAACCCCAGATGTTCATTAAAAATTACTACAGACCAGTTGCTGAATTACATCAAGAAAACACATAAAAAGGGAAATTACAACCATAGGAAGCCTGATTCTGACTTCCTCTCTAAGTTATGGAACAAAACGCCTCAAATACCACTTATTTCAAAGCCTTTCTTGGACCTGGGTGTGTCAGAGTTCCCTAAGGGTCTCAAGGAACCTCAGGCAGTGCTTACTCTCAGGTTCAATAGAACCAGATAGAGATTCGTGTAGTATGGAAGGGCCAGCCCTTATGTGTCCAAGTTAAGAGGGAGCTCATGGGTCCCAAGGCAAAGCTCACACAAGAGGGGCAGAACTTAAGTCTAAGAAGATAGTGGAAGTGCAGAATGAAGTCTTAAAACTGAGGGGATAAGGAGTGGGGTAAAAGGTGATTAGGGAAACATTAATTAGTAAAATACAGAGTTGATAACTTCATACAAAGGTGGTCAGGGGTTGGGAATTCATTGCAAGGAGCCTATGCACTTAGGCAAGGGTCAGCTTTGGGCATGCACAACAATAGAAGATGCTGGCATGCCTATAAGCCAACCAGAAACATACAACAACTAGAGAAAACACGGAGGTTATGATCCCAGAGGGATCAAGTTTGTGTCATGGACAGCAATGTTCAATGCTGCCATGCCCCAAACCAACCAGAGGTACCAAACATATTGGGGATGGGGATTTAAGGTTCACAAACCATGATAAATAAGTAACAGAAACATTAATTCAGAACAGAAAAGGCAGAATACAACATGCTTAACAATGGAACTTAGTTAAATACAAACAAGAGACAAACAAGAATGAAAGAAACAGTAAAGAAACATGTTGTTGTTGATGCTGAAAAATTAGTTAGAAAATACCAATCAGAGAAGCAAAGTGCAGTAAAGAAAAGTAAGCATGACTCCAAAGTCTAGCCTTGGCTTTCAGCCGGTTAAGCAGACAGTAGCACAAGTAGCAGTAAAGCAAGAGAGAGTTTTTGAGTGTAAGTGTGTGTTCTGAACTTAAAATTGTTCTGTCTTTGAAAGAAGAGAAGGTGGGTATTTATAGTTTTGAAAACGAGTAGAAATTAAGGTAATAAGCAAAGACTTAACATAAACATGGAAACAATCACTATTCAGAATCAATTACACACATGATTGCCTTTAATTAAGGGATCACTTTCTTAACGGGCAGTGACAAATTCAAAATAAGGAAAAAAATCAATTTATAGGCAGACTGATTATTGCCATAAAAGTAGTAGTAAAACCATCGAGTAAGTGATTAAGTCTAAGTACAGGAATATACTTGTAAATCAATTAACCTTAACGGGCGAGTGAAGTCAGATTTTCACAAAGGAAAAGTTTGAAATCAGTCACAAAATTGAAGATCAATCAAACAGGGAAACTTAGCATATAAATAGAGTGCACAAACACTAGACATGCGAGGCCAAACAATTGGCAAAAGGAAGAAACATGCAATAATAGCACAAAGTTAGTAGACAACAAACATTCGAAGCATGATAGTCACGTAGGTCAAGCTTCAGTGACTTAGTAGTAGAGAAAAAGATAGAGTATCAGAAGCATGTAAAGGGTCAAGTGAAAACCCTTCTGAAGACATAGTCGAGTTTCAAGGATAGTAAGAACCCAGAATCACATAAAGAAAAGAGATGCTGAAACAAAGGAATTTCAAATCAAGTCGAGCAACTTCAAACAGATGAATTGCACAAGCAGTTTTAGAAACTCGAATAGACCCCAAAGAAATTAGGGTTTTGAAACCAATCGAGTTTAAAGATGACGAGCAAACAGATTACACAAATACTTAGAGACTTGACTGAACCCAAAAGAAATTGCGGTTTTTCGACACCAATCGAGTCTAGAGATGACAAGCAAGTAAATCAAACAAACAAATAGTCTCAGGAACTCGAATAAACCCAAAAAATAGGGTTTTCAACACCAATCGAGTCTAGAGATGATAAGAAAGTAAATCAAACAAATACTAAAAAATGGACTCAGAAACCTCAGAAGAAATTAGGGTTTTTATCATGCAAACTTAGAGAGGAGAACAATACGAGCAAACATAGCAAAACATGTCAAAAATCAAAGAAAGTCTTGAAATAACTTAACAAGAAAACCCTAATCGAAAAAGATAAAGAGTTTTGGAAGCAGAGTTTTAAAAGAAACTTCGAGAAAATGCTTAGAAGTTCAACGCAAACATAGATCTGAAGTAGATCTGAAAGAAATTGAAAGAACCTTAGAGATTAGGGTTTCAGAAGAACCCCAAGTGACGAGAAAGGCCTTGAAAGCCATTGATCTAAGCAGGAGAGTCAAAGGTCTGACTCGAATGGCCATAGCTGGCCGGAGAAAGATCAGAGACGACCGGAGAACAGTCATCGAGCAAAGTCTGGACCAAGCCCCTTCATGATCTGGTCATGAGACCACAGAAACGAACACGTAGAAGCCATGGGAGGCTGATACAGGTCTCCGATGACCTTGGAAGGCCATGGATTAAGGTGCGGCGGCTAGGGTTTGAGGGTGGTGTAGAGAGGATTTGAGAGAGGAGGGGGATTCAGAGGCGGCGTGTTGTGAGGAATGATAGGGTTTAGGGGGTCGTTTGGGATTAATCAAGGTAAGGGGGTCTGATGGCCGTTGATCATTTTGATCAACGACCTGGATTGGACGGGTAAGTGGGGAGGTTTAATAGAATTGGGCTTGGGTCAGTTCAGATTGCAATTGGGTCGGAGTAATTGGCTTCAAATTGGGTTCAATTGGGGTTCAAAATCAGGCTATAATTGAAATAAAATGGGGCTAACATTTAAATAGCCAATTTTTCCTATTTGATTTTAAAAAAAATAATAAAATAATTTCTGTAAATAAATTAAAGGTACTAAAATGATGTATAACACATAGTTAATTATTTAAAAATACCAGACCTAATTTTGTGAACATAAAGGCAATTAAATCTTAAAAGAGGCTAATATTGAAATTATATGCAATTTACCTTTAAAAATACTAAATAAATTTGTAAAAATATGCAAAAATTCCCTTGGCTATATTTGGTATAGGTATAAAAGTGCAATAAGGGAATCACAAAAAAAATGACAATTTTGGAAACAATTACTGAATTTTATGGATAAAAATAAGAGAATGAATAGATTTAAAATCTTTTAAAATTAAGGAAAAGTAATGAAGCACTTGCATATATGCATATATGCACATATATATCATTTTGAAGCTATTTTTCATATTGAAAATATATAGGAAAAAATTGGGTGTCAACATAGTGGATACCCTCATCTGCAGAATCTGGAACTAGTCTAATTTAAAATCAGTCTATTCTGAACCAGTTTTTAAGTAACCTAATCTCCTTAGCAAGCATGCCTATAAGATCTCAAACTGTTCGCTTTTTAAATTTGTTACTGCTTTACCACTCTGAACCAGTAATAGACACCATGTTCATAAGATCTCACCCAAACACTTAGGCAAACCTTAGGTAATAACAATAAATGAGACTGAGCCCGTTTCTGTTAACCAGTAATTGCTACAACCAGCAGGCAGGCCTTATTCAGACTTCTTGTCTGAGTTATGTAATAAATTAGTCTGCTTCAACAACTCAAGATCCCCCTACCTTAGTATTTTAGATTCAGACCCTGATTGTTGTTTGAGTCATGCTATTTGATTGCTTCGTTTGAGGAGGTATATATGAGCCTTCAGTGTTTTATGTGCTTCCCTTTTAATGTGCAGTCCAATGTGTTTTTGTATGTCGCCTTAGATTTTTCACCTTTGAAACATCAAAGTCGGTCTAATATCCCTCCCTTTTAGGAATAGTAGTCCTCAGTGCCTCCGGGACTGATAGGAATAGGACAGGTAATGGCATGCAATAGTGGTCGAGACCAATGTACCTTAACGGGGTGGGAAGGGTAGATATGGATATGATGACCGGTGCGCTAATACCACGTGTAGCCCCTCTTTTGAGGAGTGATTACCGGGTATTGCATTGATGTGATCCATATTATAAATAAACCTAGGACCCCCTCCCTCTCTTTCCTTTTCTTTTAAAGCATTATAACTTCTTGTAAAAAAATCAGCCTTTTAATAATTGCTCTTTCAAACTTTATTTTACTTTCAAACATCTATGTATTAAAATCCCTCTTATTTGAGCCTTATCTGTTTATATGTTAATTGCACCAAATTCACAAAGAACTATCTGGCCGGGAACCACACTAGTGGATCCTGAGGGGTGCCTAACACCTTCCCCTTAGGATAATTTCAAGCCCTTACCCTATCTCTAATTATCACACAAGCTTAGAAATGAACCTTGTAGGTGTCATAATGCACCATAAATCATTAGGTGGCGACTCTTCAAAAATGCAAAACCCAGTTCCCAAAAGGAACGAGTTGCCCTATACCCAAAATGTCATAAACCTGATTCTCGCGACGCAAGGGGGCAAAAGGGGGCGTGACAGTCGACTTTTGGACCGATTAGTTTTTTGGATTTTTTTTAAAGATTGAGACTTTATGATTCGGAATAGTTTCTTATGAGTTTTATTTGTGCTTTGAAGTTAATTTGGTTAGATTTGAGCCGTCCGGAGGTCTTTTCACCCGAGAAGTGCATTTTAGAGTATCGGTTTGTCGTCTTTGAGGTAAGTATCTTGCCTAACCTTGTTTGGAGGGACTTCCCCTTAGGATTTGAGTCTTCTGTGTTGATTGTAGTATGTGTACGCGAGGTGGCGAGTGCATGCTCGAACTTATTTGTGGATAGTTGGCCTTTTTTAGGGTTCTTAGGTCCTTATATTCACTGTGTATGAAGCTGTTCTTGATATGACTGCGTTCTTATCTGCTAGTTTCACATCTACATGCTTAAATTAGAATTTATTGCTTTAGGATTCACTCTTATTGCCTATTTGACTCTTATTTGACTTAACTGAAGATTTTGCCTTTTCTATCGTAATGCTATCTTTTCATAACTGCTTATCTTTAGTTGAAATTGTTATTGTCTTATCCTATAATTGTTTAGTCTTAATTGGAGTGGTAATTATCTTCTGCTGCCTACCATTATTTGAATTGTTGAATATCCTTTGCAATTGCTCAACTTTAAAAAGGAGTTTAGACAACCTATATCTTAGTTGACTCGCCTTTATTTGGAACTATTTGACTCGTGTTGCCTTCCTTATTGTTGACTTGTATATTGTGGGGTTGTTGCTACATGTTAGTCTTTGTCCTTGTGGAACTGTTCCCTTTATGCCTAGCATTCTTTACTGTGGTTATTCCTTGTGAACTGGTTCTACCATTTCTTTGTGATTTGAAGTTCTTGAGTTGATTTACTCGCCGTACCTTGTATTATTGTCATTTTTGTTATTGTACTTGTTGTGGTGATGTACGAGGTTTTTGCCATACTGTAACTGTTATTTCTGTTGGTTGCGCTGCATATTTACTTTGGGACTACGGGACGGTATCTAGGTAGATCCCCCTGTTCTGCATATCTACTTTGGGACTACGGAACGGTATTTTGAGAGATCCCCCTGCACATTTACGTTTGGGACTACGGGACGGTATCCCGGTAGATCCCCCTGTTCTGTATATTTACTTTGGGACTACGGAATGGTATTCCGGTAATCCCCCTGCACATTTACATTTGGGACTACGGGACGATATCCTGGGAGATCCCCTGTTATTATCATTTTGTTCTGAGCTATGCTTTTCATTGATCCTATCCATGTGTAAACATTCTACGTGCTGTCCGTTCTTTCCCTTATGCCTAGCTGGTATGAACTGTGTTAGGACACTTGCACAAGCATACACGTGGCTAAGCACCCTTATCGCATAAGAGGCTTCTTGATATTGCCGAGTATAGATGCACACCTTTGTTTAGTTGCCTTCCATGTGAGAATGGCTCTATTTAGCCCGTGAGTTGTTAGTATAATTATGAGGTGTGATGAGGGCACAGGATGCCAAGTGTTAGAGTTCAGGTATTTAGACCCGTATTGTATGATTGTGAGATGAGGTGTCACAGGGTGACTTATATTTGAAGTTATTTATCTGGAAAGATTATATTCGAAAAGTATTTATTTTGAAAGAACTAGTTTTGAAAAATATTTATTTGAAGGAAGTATATTTCGAAATATTTTATCACTTGAAGGATTTGCCTAATTGATTGAAGTTTGTTGGCTAAGACCTAATGTGAAAGCTACCGTAGTTGCTAAGTTATGACTTGACTTTACAGTATTGGTGATTTCTAATTTGGGTTGTATTTTCGTTCGCTTTTCGGTGTTCTTATTATGGCGTTCCGGTGTTACTTGCTGTTTTTCTTTCCTTATTGCAATTACCGTATTGTTAGCCACATTGTGTTGTCTTTATATAGACATCATGTTCTGTTGTTTCTATTCTTATACTCTGTTCAGTTTATTAGACCAGTAGGTGTCTTGATTGTTCCCCGTCACTAATCCACCGAGGTTAGTCTTGATACTTACTGGGCACCGTTGTGGTGTGCTCATACTAAACTTCTGCACATTTTTATGCAAATCCAGGTATTGTTCGTTAGCAGCTGTGCGGATTCTTGCCGAGGAGACTCAAGGTAACCCTGCTGCTACATTCGCAGGCTTCAGAGTCACCTTCCTATTTTGTATTCACACTGTTTTACTTATTTCCATACAGTTGTGTTTAGAAGTTGTAGCGAAACTCGGTAGAGCTTATGACTTGTACCTCCAGTTTTGGGAAGATGGAAATTCTATAAAGTTTTCTATATTGAGACTATTAGACTTCTTTATTATGGTTGATATTCAGTAAAGGTTTAGGCTTACCTAGTCCCTAAGACTAGGTGCCATCACGAAACCCAACGGAGGGGAAATTGGGTCGTGAGAATTTTTCTTTACCCTACAATTCTTTCATCATTTCTCAGTAAAGAGGGGCATCTGTTGATACCCAATTTTGCCCTCATATTTTATAAAGTGCCTCATGTACCTTCACAATATCATTTTTGCACTATTACTCAATTTATAGGGGTCACATAAGTACTTTCTATAATTCTAAAGCTTTTAAAATTGATTTCTTGCATTTTAATTATTCTAATATTTAATAATTATCCCTTCAAATAATTTGAGGTGATTTAATCATCCAACTTTATTATTTGTACCCACATACATGTTCTATAATATTTTTACTTCATTTTACACAGTTTCATTTGCATATTTTACACTATTTATATATTATTTGCATTAGTAGCCTATACTTTACAATTAATTGTATTTATTATTTTATTTGGGTTCAAAATAACCTTGTTATATTTTTATAATCTTCAGTTATTATTTTAAAATACTAAAATTTATAAATAATATTTTTTATATTTATTTTGCTATTTTATTAATTTATTTTTCCCTAAATTTCTTTTATTTAAAATCTAGCCCAAATTAGCCCAATTTTCGGACCCAATTCACCAGCACAGATGTCCCAAACCCCTGGCCCAATAAGCCTAGCCCAAACCAAATGACCCCTTGGGAGCAACCCGGTTGGAACCCGTTAAAACGACTGGCCCGACTTTTTTAAAATCCTGGCTGTTAATCTCTTCCAAAACCCTAATCCACATTTTCCTCCTCCCAGCCACCCGTAAATTATCTCATCCTCTTCTGTTCTCCCGAGAAACCCTAGCAACTGCTTTGATTTACTTACCTTTTATGTGTTACCTCATTGTTACTTATATGGCTACGATATTACTTAGTGCTTTCCTAGTTTTGGCAAGTACCAATACTCCGAATCAAGAGAAATCAGCCTCACACTTCAAGATTCAAATGATATTCCGTCTGTATACACTCACAACAAAAGCCGTATGGGCCCGATTCACCAAGATCTTTGGCTAATTTTTGATTTCTGTCAAACTAGGGTTTGTCCAGTTTTATTCTAATCTGATTCAAAATTGGTTTTGCATGCGATTCTTCCCTTGTTTCTGTGATTTGATTGATGTTTTCCTTTTATGATTTTGGTTAATTCAACACTATATAAACCCTTCCCCCAATTCCCCTAAAACGGACTGAAAATCATCACTACTCTCTCTCTCTCACTCTCACTCACTCTCACTCTCACTTACTCGATATTGTTCTGAAACTATTTGTTCTTGGCCGACTGAAAGCCAAGGCCACCGAAATTTGCTTTATCAACCTCCCCAATGTGAGCACTACTCGGTGCTCATATGAAGCTCGTGTGAACTCTGACGCACTGGGATGGGGTCCAGCTATCCTCTGTTGCTACTGATCTTTGAAGTATTGCTGAAATTTTTTCTTCTCCTTTACTTGTTCGTTAATTTTACTGGTAAGTATCTTTGACTCTCTCAATTTCATCCTTTTGCTTGTGTTCATGCCTTGTACATCTATGCCACCTAAGCTTTAGTGAACCAATGTGCTACTATGCCATCTCTGTTGATGGTCGTATTTGCTTTAAAGTTGTCTTACCTTTATGCATTTCTAGCATTAGAACCTGCTTAAAACTCTAAATTTGATATATGCCCTCGATTTCTAACTATTTTGTAGTCTGCTTACCCTAATATGTTTGTCTATGCGTGAATGTTTATACCTCTGGTTTGTGATGGGTTTATCTCTCTACTTGTTTCAGATTCTTTGGGATAAACTAGCTTATGCCCTAAATTTGCTCTAATGTATTACTTCCTGCTGAGTCATTTGTGTAAAACTTATGGTTAATCCATGAATTATGTGATTTCTAACTGCAACTGTTGCCTGAACCTATAAACAAACATGACATGCTTCCATACTTGTAAACTTCAATGTGTGCTCCCTGACTTGTTCAAACCTTATATTCTTTTGTGTTGCCTAAGACTTCTAGAGCATATCTCAGTGTTCCGTTCCCTTCCCTACATGAAATCAACAGATGTTAATCTAGATGCATGCCTTCCCTGTTAATCCAAGTGACATGCCTCTTGAAATCTTCTAGTGTTATCACGAATGTTTGCATGTTAAGCTCCTCTTGTTCAAACCAAGTAATTGCTTCCCCATGTCCACTAGTCTGTTTGATATTCTGCTTGGCTGCAAGTTAGCTGTAAACATGTCTTCATTAGTCTCTCATGTTTAAGGCCTTCCTATATAACTGCTCCTTACTTGTGTTCATAAGTATGAGTCTTCTAAATTTCCTTCTTAACACTGATATGTCTAAAGTCCCCTTTAGGTTAATTATGAACCCTGCTTTACTTGGGAATTCGGCTTAACTTTGGCTTGCTATCTCTTGACGTGTTCTTTAGGAAATATAAGTTGCATCTATACTGTGTATGCTATGCCTGTTGAGACCTTGTGTAATCCTGCATGCGTGCCTTTGGTTTGGAAAGCTTTTGTTTATCTATTAGCTACAACCTTAAGAGCTAAGTGCGTAATCGACTTAGCATATAGTTTATCACTTGTATGGTTAATTTGATAGGTAAGCAAGGCAGTGGTTTGGGCCTTATTGTTGGGCCCATTTGGTGCTGAGAGCTGCATCATATTTATAGCCAGCCGAAGTATGGGCCTTCTTATCCGCATGAGGCTCCAAGTTTGGTTAAAAGCCCAGGAGTGTCCTTGATCTGATTTATATCTATGTTGGGCCTGTAACTGTCCTAGCTAGCCTGTGATCATTATTGAGCTTGTATTACTATATTTGGGCTTGTAATAACTTGTAATAATAACAACTAGGGATTAGTGAAAACTGGGGGCTGGGATATTCTATTTTTCGCATGAATGGGTAGAAAGCATGTCTATAAGGATTTAAATTTGTTTATTTTCTTGCCATGTCCCGCCTTGGGTATTATCTGTACTATGTGTTACTTTGCTTGCATATTCACTTTAGAAACATGAATTAGGGTTAATACAATGTCAACTTGCAAATGTTGGAAAGCATATCTATAGGAACTAAAACAAGAATTGTTGATTGATACACCTAGATACCATGTCTATAGGACCTCAATTTGATTAATCAAAACCGCCTTTGTTTCTATTTTTATCACATAACCCACCTACATAGCATGCCTATAGGGATAAAATAATATGTATGTGTTCTCAACTACTTCGTTGCCCAGATACGAACTGTTTAGAGATCATGTATATAGGATGGTATTACTCACCTAGAAAGCATTCCTATAAGACCAAAATGAATAATTATGCGCCTTCAATGGTCTCGTTGCCCAGACGCAAGACGTGTAGAGATTATGCCTATAGGGTGCTGTCACTCACCTAGAAATCATGCTTATAGGATCGTCAATAAAACAATGTATTAAAATCAACCATCTTGTCAAGACAGTTTACTTAGAAATACTGCCTATTGGAGTTTACGTCCACTGCAGGATTATCACATAGAAATCTTGCCTATAGGTCTTGAACAATTTAATATACTTCAAACCTGCCCAGCTATAGCTGCCTGCCTAATAATCAGAACGTCGTTAACATAAGTTCATAACTATCTACGTGCATCTGTGTCTATATGAGGAGGCCAACTTGAGCCCTTAAGTGTTGATTATGTGTAGTCCTAGTTGTTTTGGCTATCACCTAGTTTTATCACTTTGAGCAGCTTAAGGAAGTCTAGAACTACCAAGGTAGTTGTTCCAAAGCCTCCTGGACCATAGGCATAGGATGGGTAAAGCACGCATGGGGCGCGATTTAGAATTGAAGTAGAACGCTTTTTGGTAAACAACTTCAAGATAGTATTTGGATGGCAGGAGATGATAGTCTGTGCCTGCTGAATAATATGAGCAACCCTTACACTTAAGGAAGCTGCGAAGTATTATTTATGTTGCATGGGGTGATCTTTTATGCTAAAAAACCTAAGAGCCCCCCCCCCCCCCCGGCCCCATAGTTATTATTTATACACCTATTTGTGCGAAGTTAGACCAAACTAGGATATATCTTGTAATCTTCAAAGGTTGTATCAATTATTTATGGGTAATCCATTTATCTGACATATGAAGTCTCCTTGATACTTGTTTCATCTTGCAATTGGATGTTTTGGACTCCTTGTTACAATTTGCATGATCACATAGGAAAACTATAGTTCAATAATCCCCACGTAGCATAAAATTTGGCTGGGACCTATAGTTGTGGACCTCGAAGAGTTCCCAACACCTTCTTTGAGGTAGTTTGAGCCTTTAACCGATCTTTGGAGACACAGACTAGTTCTAATCAGAGTTATTTGCAAATAGGTTCCCTTCACCTCAAAATTGCTAGGTGGTGACTCTTCCTTTTAATACCCATTTAAAAGAGTTGTCACATGTCGAAACCCGCTTTCACGAGAAAACATGGTGCTACAAAGTAAAGCTTGGATAACATGTAAGAACACATAACAGCTAAGGGATGTAACAAGAGATAACATGGAACAAATGAAGACATGGAAGTAAATAGCCCTGTCCTCCTCCCTCCCTTCTCCCCCCCCCCACTTTTTCTCTTCTCCTTCTTGCGGTTTCTTTGGGACTGGTCACCGACTGCCTTCGTTGTTGCCTGCTTCGGCATTGTGTAACTGGGCAGCCAGGGCTTCCAAGTAGTGGGTCACCAGGTACAGTGGTGACAGCCCCCCTCCCTTCCAGTCCCCCATTTGGTGTTCATAGTTGTTTTTGTAATTGTTAGGTGGATAGTCGCAACGTACGGGCAAGCAACACAGATCACCTCTGGTTGGAATTAGCAATGGATGGCATGAATTTGGAAGAAAGCGCAGCAGGTCCCTTAGTCTCGGGTGTACATCAATCCAGGTTCTATTCTCGGGAGTTGGTACCTCCTATTCTCTTGTTTCCCTTCCTCTTTTGTTAGCTTGTTATTGCTATATTAGTTGAAACTAGTCTAGTCAAAATATTGGCATGCCTATAGTTACAGCTTGTTTTCTTCGAGTTTGGTCAGTCACTTGTTCTATGTTAGCGATTCCCTTTATCTACTGTAGGTATAGTGGTTATGGTCTAAGATGGTAGAATAAGGTCATGTCCTCAGGTGGTACGAGAGGCGGGGCATGGGTAGGGCAGGGGATACAGGCGGGGTAGGGATAAGGGGGCAAGGGTGCCTATAGGTTGAGATCTGGGTCGTACAACATAGAGACGTTAACGGGTAAGTCTATTGAGTTTGTGAAGACTCTATAAAAGAGAAAGGTCAATATAGCATGTGTTCAGGAGATTAGGTGGGTAGGATCGAAGGCAATAAGCACAAATGGGTTTCAACTATGGTTCTCTAGACACTTGAAGGGTGAGAATGGAGTGGGTATCTTGGTGGAAAGGGATCTTAGTGGGTGAGTGATAGACTAATGGCTATTAAGTTAGTGGTTGGATGGCTCACTCTGAATGTCATTAGCGCTTATGCTCCCCAAGCGAGCTTAGATGAGGAGGTTAAGAGGTTTTTCTTGGAGGGTTTGGATGAAGTGGTGCGTAGTATTCCACCCACGGAGAAGTTATTTATAGGAGGGAATTTCAACGGGCATATCGGGACGTTTGCTACTGGCTATGGCAAGGTTCATGGCGTCTTTGGCTTTGGGATTAGGAATGGAGGTGGCACTTCTCTATTAGATTTTGCTAAGGCTTTTGAGTGGGTGATTGCGAACTCTAGTTTTCCAAAGAGGGAGGAGCATTTGGTTACTTTTTAGAGTACGGTGGCTAAGACTCAGATTGATTATCTCCTCCTAAGGAGTTGTGATAAAGGGTTATGCAAGGATTATAAGGTTATCTCGAGTGAGACACTTGCTACCCAACATAGGCTCTTGGTGATAGGCGTCTACATCATGTTAAATGTGAAGAAGAAGGTAATTCGTGGTCGTCCGAGGATTAGGTGGGGTGCCTTGACGAAGGATAAAGCTCAGGAGCTGGAGGGGAGGTTGTTGGCTATGGGAGCCTGGATGAGGAGTGGGGATGCAAGCGGTATATGGATGATGACGGCGAACTATATAAGGGAGGCGACGAGAGAGGTGTTAGAGGTGTCGAAGGGTAACTCGCGCGGTTACAGGGGTGACTGGTGGTGGAACGTTGAGGTCCAGGGAATGGTGGAAGAATAGAAAGCAGCATACCGGAGGTTAGTGGAGAGTTTAGACGAGGAGGAGAGGCAGATGAATAGAGAAAGATATAAGAAAGCTAGGAAGGTGGCGAAATTAACGGTCACGGAAGCTAAGAATGCAGGATTTGGTCGCATGTAAGAAGAATTGAGGACAAAGGTGGGGAAAAGAAGTTGTTCCAATATGAGGTGCAGGTAGTGATGATCACCCTGGGGTATGCGCTAATGCCCTTGACAGGCACTCCAGAACCTGCCAACACTTGTGAAAACCCGGGTCGGTCGGTCCTCCATTCATCCGACTACAAGTGACGAAGACAGACGATTTAAATAACGGAAAATCCAATATTTAAAAATTGTTTCGAGAACGACCGGAAGGTGGAAACAAGACCATCACTACTACCAAAGGTGGTTTTAGCGGCAACTATTTAGTGGCAATAGCTTAATTGCCGCTAAAGCATATAGTAAATATAAAATATTAGCAGCCAAATAATATAATCAGCAAAAGTATATTTTTAGTGGCAATTCAAGAAAATAGCCCGCAAAACATATATTTTTACTTTTTCTCTTCCCTCCAATTTAATTTTCACTCTAAATATTTTCCCTCCTATATAATTTACCACTCCAATAAATAAATATACGAATCTCATTGTAATTAGGATGTCTCTTCCGTAAGCTTTGCAAAGTTTCAGGAGTAAGAAAACCTAACATTGCAATTTGGCCTTCAACAAACAAAATTCTTCGTAGGTACGATTTTGATTTCTATCATTATTTCTATTTCTGTTTATAGAGCTTTAAGCTCTGAAGAACATGGGCGAAATTCAGCTGCAAGAAGAAGGTGCGATTTGTCTTCGGAATTCATAGGGCTTCTTACTGTGTTACTTTCTATTTCTTTTTTTTTCCTGTTTTTGGTTACTATTACTGAAAGTTTAATTTAATTTTTGTTTTGTGTTTGAGAAACTAGGGATCATATTATGTTTCTTTAACCAATAAAATATAGTTGACACAAGTGTGTGGTAGCCTTCCTCGCGTCGTTTTTGCGCCAAGATTATGTAGGTTGCTGGCCGTAATTCTCCACTGCCGAGAGGACCTTTTTGGCCCATTCATGAGTGTGGTCTTGAGATATTCGTATCTCAACTTGTCCCCTATGAAGAGAATCTTGGCAGCAGCTTTTCTTTTCTTTCTAGTAGTTGTTTTCATCCTCGCCTTGTTGTTCCTAAGTACGAGCAGTAACACCTGTTTCCCTCATATTTGCAACATCAATTCTACATAAAGCTAGTGGCGTCCTATTATCGTTTATCATCATATATGATCAAATCACCCTGCTTCCTTTGAAGTTGTGTCTCCAGAGATGTCCATGCATGATATTTCCTTTGTTGTTGCATATGTTGTAACCACTGTTGTATGTACTGGTGCATGCCCAGTTCATATGTTGTTAGAACTGGGTTCCTTATGCTTGTAATGACCAGTGACATCCCTTCCTTGGAATAAGCACATAGTGCTAATACCACCCATAGAAGTTTAAGGACCTAATGAGTCATTGTTATCGTAACTGTTCCTGCAAAAAAAGAGCGCTTTGTTAGGCATAAAACAGTTTACTATGATGTCCTCCCAAAGGGTTTGATCAAAACAATCAAAATGTTGATGTCCTCCCAAAGAATAGAGTGTCTTTTTTTTTTTGCAAATCCACTAGGCAAGGTGCCTAGGGCTATTTTTTATACATATAAAACGAAAAAACAAACCAGTGTAGGGTCCTACATTTTGTATTGTCATGTGTGACATACACCATGTAAGCAACATAGTCCCTATTACCAACATAGAGCAGATGATACTCAATGTTAGTAGTACAGTTTCATCTACTAAAGTATAACAAATTGATCTATCTTAGAAATGAATGTGAATAAAAACTAGGCAGCTGCTGGCCAAAGATCCGTATGTGCCCAATGACAATTGCCATGTATATCTGTTGTTACTGACTCGTTCATATTTACCATGGCTTCTAGGTGTTTGGTATTTGATCCAAGTTGCTTCTACACTGCCCACAAATCTGGGCAGTGATTTCTTTGCCTGGGTTGTGCCCTTGTTTGCCTTGTCTTTCCTTTTCCATTTTCCTGGTTGCCTCTCTGCATATGACCCATCAAAATCTTGACTATAACATGATTCTCTTATGTTGCATTGCACCCTCATTTTGATAACACCACTGGACAGTATTGAGTGCCTAGTTTCTAATCTTGTCCACAGTGGTTTGGAGCTTGAATTTACGCTCCATGTCGTGTTCTGTCTACTAGGGTTGTAGCACATTTACGTCCATAAAAAACCATCATGTTCTTCTCCCAAAGGAGTTGAACACAGTGGCTAACAGTGATGCTCCTTGACATCGAAAGTGCCCAGTTTTTTGGAAGTCTGGCTAACAATTTTGGTCCATGTAGTACCCCTTTTGTTGTGTGTTTTTCTTCAATACATCCTCTTCAACTAGCCAGTGCACTTTTGTGTTTGAAGACCTTGTTCCTTGTATAGAAAGGTTGACACTTTTGGTTGTCATTCTTGTGATCTCTGCCATATGCCATCAGGTGCCTAACTATATCCACCAATCCTCGTATTGCCTAGTGCTGGGCATTATTTCCCAGTGATGATTGTTTGATTTAGTGGACTTATCTAGGCTTGGCATTTTGCAGTTGATGTGTATTCCCTCTCTTGATCCCTTTGTGTATCTTAATTGTTGCCTGGGCAATGATGCATCACACGGTAGGCATATCTGCCCAGCCTTCTCCATGAGTATCATTGTGCTTATCAATAACTCTTCTCCAAGGGAATTGGCACAATGTACTAATACCACCCATTGAAGTTGAGTCACTAGATAAGGCTTGTTCATAATAGCTTTTCTTGCAAAAAAGAAAACAACGTTAGTACTAAACCAGTCCATCATACTCTCCCCCCAAGGGATTTGAATATGATGGATAAAAGTACTTCCTTCTCAAGCCCTTAATCTCCTTTCCATCACTCCTCCTAATTCCTTGTAACTTTTATTCTTAAATATGGACATTGGAGCTTATCATCATTCACAATCATCCTCCCCATTGATTTCAGCTGATAAAATTCATCACACTCAATCGAACCACTGTCCAGTGCATAGTTGGCCCGGTAATCTGCCAATTTATTGCCCTCTCTAAAGATGTGAGTTACCTTACCATTACATACCTCCAGCAACTTTCTTATCTCTTCCACAGGTGCAACTATACACCATGGTGTATCCCAACACTCCATGATAACATTTGTAAGTAACATCAAATCTATTTGCAGCCATACATTAGCTAGATGACAACGATGACAGTACCTCAGAGCTTCTAATATAGCCAATGTCTCTGCCTATATATTTGTTGTTTCATGTATCTCCTTTCCACAAACATGCATAATATCACTTTGTTTGTTTCTTACACAAAAACCAATTGCACTCCTGCCTGAGTTTCCCCTCGATGCACCATCAGTGTTGATTTTAATTCAACCCTCCTTAGGAAATTTCCACAGTACTTTATCCACCTTCAGCTTTGGTAGATAGTTTTCCAAAGCTACAACATATGATCATTTTGTAGTTAATGGTATTATGCCATTATATGATACTTGGTATTATCATGGTGAGTCTCTAAAGGGATCAAATAATACTCAAGTAAATAATCGAAGCCTATCAACTTTAAGGAGTGATGATATGTGAGGAATGATACATGACGTCTTTGGAGGCATTACACAGTTCATGAATACTGAAGTTAGTGAAAGGGGTGAAATGAATCCAAACCTACAAGAAAATATTGCTCATCCATCTGGAAAGCAACCTCATCCAGAGGTGGATATTGAACGGCTCATGAAGGATACAAATGAAGAACTATATCATAACAAGAACTATGAAGGAGGCAGATGATGATGGAGATATGCAACCTTATATTGAGCAATTGATGGATGGTCAAAACTACTCTGCAACTCAACCACATATTGAGCAGTTGATGAATAACAAGAACTACTCTGAAGCCTAAGCACACGACGGCCAATCTATTGAGTTGAATACTGCTGTCGATGGCACTGAAAATCAACATAATGATGAATTAGGTAACGTTTTTCTCTGGGTTTGTTTTCAAATCTTAGTTATGTGAAAACTTTGGTTAATCTGTTTGTGTATATAGTTTGTGTACATGATGATGGAGATATGCAATTTTATATTGAGCAATTGATAGATGGTCAAAACTACTCTGCAACCCAACCATATATCGAGTAGTTGACGGATAACCTGAACTACTCTGAAGCCGAAGCACATGACGGTCAATCTAATGAGTTGAATACTTTTGCTGGTGGCACTGAAAATCAATATAATGATGAACCAAGTAACACTTTCTCTGGGTTTGTTTTCAAATCTTTGTTATGTGAAAATTTCGGTTAATCTATTTGTGTATATAGTTTTATGGACTAGAAAGTGAGCTTCTTAAAGATTTGTTCTGAAGTTACATGTTTTGGTTAAAATTTATCACTCTTGAATATTTTTGGTTCAAATTTAGTATCCCTTCTTTAACGGAAAGTAAGGCTTGAAAATCAGCTCCATTACTATTTTGTAACTTTAATTCATGAGAGGTGAACATGCATGGTAGGAAGGTTAGATGAAAGCATAAGAAAAAAATGACATTGGAATCTTGTCATTTAGTCATATGTACTTGTTATTTTTTTTCTTTTTCATTCGTGGACTAAGAGCAGAGAAAGGGATCCTGGTCCAAATCAGCTAATACTTTCAAGCTTCTAAAATATTCAGGAACAATTTTAGGTAGTCTGCTAAACATGCTTGTTGGAAATTCCAATGATAGGTCAAACTACTATAGGAGAAGTTGGTTAAGCCTAGATGCATCTTGCACTGGAATTGCAGAAATAAGCAACATGTTAGTTTTTTCTCTCCTGATTATACTCCTCTAGTGCTTAATGCATTGATGTAAATTTTTAAGACACTATATCTCTTTTACAATTGAAAAAATATGTACTAGTCACATATAAGTGTATTTCTTCCCTTTGTTTAGATTTTGCTTGATTTTAGAATGACTTATATGGGAACCAAAACGATATATTCCCATGTAGTAAATTTATCCTTGCTTCTCATGGCTATTTTTTCATAGTATATAATGTGATTTCTTAAAATAAAATTTTAAGGAGAATGATGACCTGCTAATATACTAGAAGCTAATATCGAAAACCTTAAAATTTAGTAAGTTCTCGTACAAAATTAAAAGATAAAGGCATTATCTTGTTTGCGGGAAGTTCTCGTACATTAAGTTTTTTTTTTTTGTTTCCAGGAAATTTTCTACGAGACTTGTGCTATATAGAAGATACATGTAGCTCATCTCTACTAGCTAACAGGTTTTACGTCCTCTGGTAGGTATTATATTTGGATATAGCTTCATATTAATCGTATGAAGGTTTCATGAGTTTCTTATTGCAATGGTCCATATAACTTAGTCTTGGAATTGTGGTTATTTTTAAGTTCTTATCAAAAACCAATTATTCTTAAGTTAGCTATAGTTTCTAGAGAAATTTAATTTCAACTATTTGTGACACATACGGGCCTAAAGCAGTCACTTCAACTCTAGTCCTGCAGTGTATGACTAAGGCTAAGGTTTTATCGAGGTTAAGGTGCATAATTTTCTATCACTTATCAAAGAAAAAAAATTCCATTTCATTGCTTGCACATCCATTTCTCTTGCCTATTGTTCCATCTAGTTGTTTCTGCTTATAAATGTTAGGTGAGAGAGTTTGCTGAATAAGAATCTAACTGTGATGGAGTTTTCCAGATATTTTTTCACATTATATTTCATCTTTTAACACATTTTCTTTTATTTCAGGTCATACAATATGATGTTTGATAATTTAGCGGTTGGGAGATTTCAATATTATGCAAAGTTACAGAAATTATTCGAAGACTATCATTCATCATGATTGGTTACATAGTAGCATTAGCTATTTCGTTAAAACAATATAAGTTTATATTTTAAGTTAATGTGATATTAATATTTTTTATTAGTACTTCTTTTTGTTTGTTAAGATTAAGTTAGATATATTATATTTTTTTTTTGGGATTAATATTGATACATTTTGTTGTTTGGATCATATTTTGGACGAATCTAGTAACTATTATTAATGGTGGCTAAATTGTTTCCATTACAGATTGTGAATTTTAGCTCTAATTTACTGGATACACCGGCTATAAAATTGGACGATAAAACGGAAAATTAATACGTTTCCACAAGGATATTATAGCCATTATAATTATTGGAAAATACTTGATGTTAAAGATATTGACTTTTAGCGGCAATTTAATTGAAACGTTAAAAGGGCAAATTAAGATGTTTTTAGAGGGATACTACAACAATTCTGCCACAAAACAATTGCCACTAAAGCTGCAAACTTTTAGCGGCAATTATTTTGAATTTAGTAGCTATATAAAAGGACACTAAAGGAGCATAATTAGCCGTTTTTTATATTGGATTTAGCGGTCATCATAATTGCCGCAAACAATTGCCGTTAAAATTAATGGTTTTTAGCGGCAATAAGACATACCTTTTACCAGCTTTTGTGAGAATGGCCGCAAAAGGCTTTGCCGACGCCAGCATCAACGGCTAATTACCAATGGCCGGTAAAAGATATAGCGGCTATTATTATTGCCGCTAAAGCCATTTTTAATTGCTGCTAAATCCCTTTTTTGTTGTAGTGCATATATAATTTGATCATTATGAGTTTCGATCTTATTAGCCTTTATTCCCATCCCGCATAAGAACATAGGTTTTTTCCTCAGTTTCTGCTCTCCTTGCTTTAACTAAAGAACTACCTTTAACTTTGAGTAGGACTCTAAGAGATCTACCTTAGATTGAGTTAGATTTCCTGTGTTAACAAGAAGGAATGGCGTTGGCCAATGTGAGAGAGAGGTTGGCTCATGATCTAGACCAAGTGAGGTGCATCAAGAACGAGGAAGGAAGAGTGTTGATGGAGGACGCTCAGATTAAGCGGAGATGGAAGACATACATTCATAAGCCGTTGAATGATGAAGGGGGTATGTGGGTAGAGCAGGATTGGAGTGGCTAACTGAGATATTTAATGCTATTTTCAGGACGAAGGTGATGCCAGAGAAATGGAGGTGGAGTACTATGATACTGCTATACAAGAATAAAGGCGATATTCAAAATTGTAAAAACTATAGGGGCAACAAGTTACTAAGTCATACCATGGAAGCTTGGGAAAGGGCAGTGGAAGTGAGGGTGAGGAGGCTGGTGTCAATATTCGATAACCAGTTTGGGTTCATGCCTGTTCGTTATACCACATAAGCTATCTATCTTATTAGGAGGTTGGTTGAACTGTACAGGGATAGGAAGAAGTATTTGTACATGGTATTTATTGACCTAGAAAAAAAATATGACAAGGTCCCTATGAAAGTTCTTTGGAGATGCCTAGAGGTAAACAGTGTTCTAGTAGCTTATACTAGGGTGATTAAGGACATGTATGATGGAGCTAAGACTTGGGTTAGGAGAATAGGGGGCTACTCAGAGCATTTTCTGGTTATTAAGGGGTTACCCCAAGGATCGGTGCTCAGCCCATTCTTATTTCTCTGGCGATGGACGCACTAACACACCATATTCAAGGGGAGGTGCCATGATGTATGTTATTCGTGCATGATATAGTTCTGATTAATGAGACGCGAGGCAGTGTTAACGAGAGGTTGAAGGTTTGGAGATAGATCCTTGAGTCTAAAGGTTCCAAGCTGAGCATGATTAAGATAGAATATGTGGAGTACAAGTTCAGTAGCGTGTCGGGAGAAGTGGACATGGCATGCCTCTCAAGTCATTCCCAAGAAAGAGAGCTTCAAGTACCTGGGTTCGGTTATCCAAGGGGATGGGGACATTGACGAGGATGTCACGCATCGTATAGGGGTGGGGTGGATGAAATAGAGGCTAGCGTCTGGTGTCTTATGTGACAGGAAGGTGCCTTCGGAAGTTAAAGGTAAGTTCTATAGAGCGATGGATAGACCAGCCATGTTGTATGGTGTAGAGTGTTGGCCAGTCAAGAATTCTCAGATCCAGAAGATGAAAGTTACAGAAATGAGGATGTTGATATGTATGTGTGGGCACACTAGGCTGGATAATATTAGGAATGACGATATCCGGGTGAAGGTGGGTGTGGCTCCCATGGAAGACAAGATGCGGGAAGCTAGGCTTAGATGGTTCGAGCACGTGCGGAGGAGAAGCTTGGATGCTCCGGTAAGGAAGTGTGAACGGCTGGCCTTGACGAGTATGAGAAAAGGTAGAGGACGGGCTAAGAGATATTGGGTAGAGGTGAGCAGGCAGGACATGGTGCGGCTGTAGATTTCTGAGGACATGGCCCTTGATAGAAAGTTGTGGAGGTTGAGCATTAGGGTTGTAGGTTAGGAGATAGGAGGCTACTATGATAATGTTTTGTTTTAGGCTGCTAGTGGCTCCAGTTGTGTCCTTAGTACTTCATAAGGGTTGTAGGTTAGGTTGTAGGAAGCTAGTCTGGTAGTGTTTAGTCTTAGGTTGTTAATGTCTCTTGTTGTGTCCATATTATTCCATGCGTCTGTGGTACTGTTCCATTATTACTGCTTAGTGTTATTGCTTTTCTCTCTATTTTCATGTTATTATGTTGTTGGTGTTATCTTTCTGGAATCCTTTGCTATTACTGCTACAGTGTCTCGTTCCATCTTCTTGTGTCGAGGGTCTATCGGAAACAGCCTCTCTACTCCTCCGGAGTAGGGGTAAGGTCTGCGTACACACTACCCTCCCCAGACCTCACTTGTTGTATTTCGCTGCGCTATTATTGTTGTTGTTGTTGTTGGAAGTAAATAGCCCAATCCCGCATGCTTTATCCCCATGACGAAACATATACACTCGTCACCTCGAATATACGCCGTTTCTCCACATAATTCACATAGCAAATAAACTAACAAGTCCTAATTTCCTCAAGTTAAAGTAAGATACGACACTTACCTAACTCCGCAACCAAATCAATCAACCAACCACGACCTTGCCTTTCGAACAAGCCTCTAAACCAATCGAATCTAGCCAATTATCGATCAAACAATTCAAATAAGCCGAAACTCCCCATGAATGAAAAAGGTTTAATCTTTGATGAATTTGAAAAAGTCAACAAAAGTCAACCCCGACCGGTTTTCCAACCAAAATTCGATTACCCATTCACCCCCGAGCCGGTTATGTGTTTTGTCTCGAAATTCGAGCTGAATTTGAGGTCGAAATCTCAATTTGGCAAAATCCCTAAATTCTACCCAAATCCCTAATTTTTACCATGGAAATCCTAGATTTCATGTTAAAATCTCATTAAAAGTAATGGGGAATTGAAAGAAAGTGGATAAGAGTTACCTATCAATGATTTTGGGAAGAAGAAATTCTTGAAAAATCGCCTCTAGAGTGTTTAGAGTTGAGAAATGGTGTAAAATGATATAAGTCCCATTTTTTCCCATATCTAACCCAGCTGCATGTGTCGTAATCGCGAATAGCATAAATACAAAGCACGGATCGCAAATATAATTAGCGCGTCAGATGTCCAGAAGTCGCAATTGCGACAAATTGTTCGCAAATGCGAACTCCCTCCCCCCCTCCCCCCACCCCAATCGCAAATGCGGACAAACACTTTGCAAATGTGAAGCTCACCCCCTAGATCACTATGTCGCAAATGCGACTCTGAGATCGCAAATGTGGTTTCGGCTTAGCTAGCAAATGTGAAGATCCAGCCAAGCATCGCAAATGCCAACACTTGTTCGCAAAAGCGAGGTTGGCAGTTGCGATCCATACCTCGCAATTGCGAGATCCGCAATAGACACTACAACTGAAAAGACACCAGCAGTCCAATTATCAACCAAACTCATCCGTAACACATCCGAAACTCACCCGAGCCCCTCGAGCTACAAACCAAATATGCACAGAAGTGTAATTACATTATATAAACTTTCTCGCTACATCAAATTATCATAATAACATAAAATAACAAGAATTGATCATAAAAAATCATGGGTTTCAACTCGAGAATTGATTTTCACAATTTATCACATAACGTTCCGAAATGCGCTTGGGTCACCCCGAACCCCAACCAAAAGTGCGTACAAGTCCAAAAACATCATATGAGCCTATCAAAATCTTTAAAACACCGATCCAACATCATTTACTAAGAATGTTGGTCGTGGGCAACTCAAGTCCCATTTTATTCCTAACATCACTTTTTCTTCAAAGTTTTACATTAAATCTTTCTAGAAAATGACATGGATAATACACACAAATCAAGAAACATCAAATAAAGCTAATAGAGGTATCAGAACACGTAAATAAAGGCTAGTACTTAGAACAACCTATTGGATCGTCACATACCAAGAGTTTGGAAGAATGATCATTAATGAAGGTCACGAAGTAAAGTGCACCACCTTTTGATTATACTTTAAAACGACCCACAAATCAGAGTGTACTAGTTCTAATATTTTGGGCTTTCTTGAAGGAGGATGGATATAAAAGGAAAACCCTTTTCTATTTTCTACATGAACTATGAACACGCCTTTTTAGCTTTGCTTGTTTCACTCCAGAAAATAAAGTTTTCTTAGCCAAACACGTAATTTCGATATCATTTATATAATTCAGTCTTTTGTGACACAATTCTGATAGAGTTCACTTTCTACCATATTTATGGAGTCATTAAGAATAGAGCTCCGTGTCACATATAAATGAGAAGATTTGACTCCTTGAACCACTATTAATAAGCCCTTGGTGAGCTTCCAATGGACATTAAAAAGGTCATTATGGAACCTTTATTGTCTAATCTTCCTGTGGAGATCAAAATGAAAGAAAAGTGTGGATCTTGTTTGACATTCTGAAGAACTAACGTTGAAACATTATTAGTTTTCAAACAAACTGTGCCGACACCAAATACCTTAATCCCACTGGCATTGCCCATCTTTAACACTCCAAACTTAATTGGATTATAAGATGAGAAAAAGTCATTTCTTGCTGTGACATGTAAGGTAGCTCCAGAATCTCCTATCCAGCTGGTCTCATGGGATACCAAATTGATGACGTTTTCATCATAAGCAAAAAGAGGGTCATCTTGAGCAACAACAATAACATTGTTCTCGTTAATTTCGACTTTCTTTCCTTCTCTATTGTCTTGGTTCAAATTGTGGAAGAACCTTTTGATATATCCTTTCTTGCCACAGTGGTTACACGAATAATTTTGGTATTTTGACCTTGACTTGCTTTTGCTTTTACCTATATTCCTCGAACCTCTTATTCTACCTCTCCCGCGATCTTTTGTAACTAAACTATCTGCTTGTGAGGACGAACCCTGATATGTTCTCCTTACTTCCTCATTAATACACCACTCTTGGCATGTTCTATGGTCACCTTACCACCAGGAACTGAATTTGTTAAAGAAACATGAAGAGTTTCCCCCAGAATCTAGCAGAGTATTAAGAAGTCAAAGTCCTTGTATCTCATCATCAAATTTAACTCTCATTCCGGACATTTGATAAAGGACACCCTGGAAATTATTTGAATGAACAAGAATAGGAATGCCCTCCTTGTTTTTAAAGGTCATAAATTTTTTTAGCAGGAACAACTTATTGTTCCTAGTTTTTGAAGCATAAAGAGTCTCTAGCTTTTCCTACAGTGGCCTCGCATGTGTCTCATTCACAATATGATTGAGAACATTATCTTCAACCCATTGTAGTATATATCCACACACTTACTGGTGCTCGAAATCTCAATCTTCATCGTATATAGTCTCGGGTTTATGAGCTGCAAAAATGGGTAGGTGCATCTCCGTCACGAACAACAAATCATTCATCTTGCTCCAAACATTATAATTACTCCCATTTAAACATATCATCTTGCTCATATTTACCTCTGTTACATAAAAAACCTCGGATAAATAACCAAGGCTCTAATACAATTGTTATATCGAGGAAGAGGTAAACCTGAAAATAGAAAAGATAAAGAACACTAAACTTTAACGTGAAAACCCCTTCAAATCGAAGGTAAACACCGCAGGATCAAAAAGATCCAAAAAACTCCACTAAACAATAAGAGGGCAACAATTTTACCAAATTTTCTACACAACAAGTGCCAAATATAGAGCAAAAATAGCAACAAGAGCAATAACAAATCAACTGAAGAAAGGGGAGAAATCACAAAAATAGAGCTGCTGCTCAGGGCTCAAAATCGGATGCTACAAGACACTCTCCACCTTTTCAATCAAATATCAAAATGTTAGGAACACCCAGTCAATATTTTAGCCCGATTCAACGGTGAACATTGAAAGATGTAATTTGAAGCTGGTTGGTCAGAACAAAATCTGCAGCAAAATGAACACTTTTAATCTTGTCTTTTATTCTTGATGGAAGCTCTCTCAAAGACCCCTCTTATGTGCTAAAGTCTTTGAAAGACTGATAGTAATGATCATAGAACAATTCTTTAAGGTTACTTTATTTATATATAATAAGTGGTGCTTTCTCTTAATGCCAAAACCAAAACCAAATCCAAATAGGAACAAAAATCGAATCCAATTTCAAATAGGATTGGAAATTAAAAGAAAATAGGATTAGCCGTTGGGATTTTGGCTGGACAACATGAGCACGGGTCCAACAAATCATAAGGGGTTTGAGAGTCTTGTTTAGGTGGAGAATTTGTGAGACAAGTGTGCGCTCTCACTTGTGTGTACCTCTTCGTGAGGTTATTCTCTCGATAGCTGGTACTCTCTTTTTTTATAGTGGATTGCTTATCTTCGCCTGTGAAAATAGGTCATTGACCAAACCACGTTAAATATTTGTGTCTCTTTTGGTATATTTATCTTTTGTTATCTGATTTATCGTCGTTGAGGGTTTACTTTTCTAGCTTCCACATGGATCTGATTATTTCGATCCCTAACAAGTTATATTAAAGCGAGGTTTAAGACAGGTTCATCTAGACGGATTTAGTTCTGGCCGCAATCTATTTGACGGTAATCATATTTTTGTTTGAGCAATTTTATCGGAGTGCCATGCACATTGAGACAAACATTATGGTGGAGATTTGAAGAAGCGACCTATTGAAGGTTATGCCAAGAAGGTGGATCAAGTTTATTTTGTCAAAAAATTCAAGCCAAGGGGGAGAATTGTTAGGTGTTTGTCCTTATTTTCTCACCATAACATATTTATCGTAATTAATTTTTCCTTTTGCGAAAAAAATAGAATTCTTTCATATTTGGCTAGTCCTTTTTTTTGGAGGAAAATATTTCGACTTCTATAAATTAAGGATAATTCCTTCTCATTCGGTAGAATCCACAATATAGCCATAAGGGATTTGAGAGTCTTGTTTGGGGGAAGAATTTGTGAGACAAGTATTGTGTTGTCACTTGTGTGTGCTTCATTGTGAGGTTGTTCTCTCGATATTTTATACTATCTTTTATATAGTAGATTGCTTATTTCCGCCTGTGAATGTAGGTCAACTGATAGAAGCACATTAAATGTTTGTGTCTCTTTTAATGTATTTCTCTTTTGTTGTCTGATTTATCGTCGTTGAAGGTTTGCTTTACTAGCTTTTGCATGTACCTGATTATTTCGATATCGATCTCTAACACTTGGTCCGACCAGCAATGTTACCCGGGGAGATGACTGCTTAGATTAGACCATATGGACGCAGCTTTAGGACATTGGAACAGAAGGTGCTTAGTATTTTGAATAATAGGACAATGTTGGCATGAATTGTGATCATTTATATTTCTATGATGGAGAAGATAAGTTATGGGCATCTATATGGGATGAAAAGCCAAGTAAAGTATTTCAGTTTATTTAAGCAAATGATACAAATCATGATCATCCTATTTCAAAAGCAAAAGATATTGACAATCATGAGTAGAACATTGGAGGTGATTTTTTACAATTACCGTTGTTTGTGGACTTTCCATCAAAAGGAAATAAGGGCAAGCAGTTGAGTGATGATTCAGAATTGGACCTTGAGCTTCGGTTAGGACCGGAACCTCCTGAATCCTCACTGAAATCATAGTAGTTGGTTTTTTAATATATTGATCAACATATACTACTCAGAATCAATCCTATTAAGAGGTACTTCTATTTCCGATTCTTATGGTAATTTACATATATATTTTGTAAATGTAAAAATCAGAAAGGGAATAGGGATATTGTTTTATATTTAAGAAGATTAATTTTTGTCTTTTTTCTTCATTATGACTCTGAGCCCATCAATGATAACTGGAATTTGGTTCCTCTCCTTAGTGCTACTTTCTTTTATATTTTCTTATAACATCTACATCCTCTGTCAGTTTTATGGTAAACGTGTTAATTATTGATGTTCTCGAATTGTATTAAGAGAAGTTGAAACTAATGGAGATTTCTGAATTGTTATGTTAATGTTATGGGGGAGGTTAGTGTAAGATATTTGCAACATTATGTCAAAAAATGAGCGAGGTTAGCGTAACAATACTCTTTTCTGTTTTGGCCCGTCGAAAAAAATAGTAGCACATTTTTATTTGGCCAAATACATAGACAGCCACTTAAACTTGCTATAAAAATGGAAATTTTACCTCTTATAGCAAAGGTTGATACCTTATTTATTATAAATAAATACCCTTTTAAAAAGTTATCTCCTATAGCTACCTTTAAATTTTTATAGCAAAATATCTATTTATGGCCACTTCCTACCTTTAAGACATTAAATACGTTGTGTATTATTTTTCTCTCCCTCTCTCTTCCCTCTCTCCTCCTACTCTTTCTTCTCTTTCTCCCCCGGGTTTTTCCCTTCCTGCTTTTAGAAACCCTAGCAGGGGCTGTGTTCCGCCAACGACAGATCCAGCCGGCGACTACTTCCCCCCTTCCTTGTTATGTCACCCCTAACCCCCTCCTCCGGCCGGCGATTTCTTTCATACAGTTGTATTACACATTCTAAATTTTTCTTAGATTTTGCATTAATTATTCATGTTTGCCTGTGAGATCTGAAGAAGTTCTGTCTCTAGTTTTCGTTTGATCCTTTAAATTGGTGCTTCTTCAACAACTGTCTTCATTTAACCGGCGACGCCTCAACACATGACGGCGGCCTCGATATCGGTGGATTGGGGACGGAGTTTGGGGCTGAGGAACTTGAAGAGTCTGTTACTTTTTTTCGTTGTATTTCAATGTATCTCGCTGTATTTCATGTATTTCATTGTATTCACTATCTTTTTTTTTTCCATTGTATTTCATTGTATCTCGCTGTATTCCATGTTTCATTGTATTCACTGTCTCGCTGTATTCCATGAATGTATTCATATATTTTTCTAATTAATATAATTTATGTATTCAGATGTATATATGTATTCAAATGTATATGCAGTATGTATTCATACGTTTTTGCACTATAGATGACCTGCTACATTTCATGTATTCAATGTATTTTTATGTATTTAACTGTATTCAATATAATTATATAATTTCAATATATAAACTATTTGTAATGATACTACTAAAAAATATTTTAGTAAAAAACCACTAAATAAAAGAAAGGATGGATTGAATCTCTGAAGATTGCTCTACCTTTTGGCGAGTTTTTTGGTTAAGAATCTTTTCTATAACTGGAAATACAAATTTTGTGTGTTATAATTGAGTTTGTTGAGTTATATTAGGAGTCTATCGCGTTAATTGATTCACTTACCGTTTTTAAACAACTGAAGACCTTTTTTTCCGCAAATTCTGTTACTGTATTCACGAATACAGCTCGCGAATCAGTCGAATACATTCTCTGCTTAGCTGGACTCCCCCATTTTCCGCCGAGTTTTGCTACTGTATTCATGAATACAGTAGCAAAAATACATCGAATACAGTCTATAACAACTGAAAACATAGCTATAGCCTATAGGAAATAATTTAGTAAATGGTAGCTATAGCAAGCTAATAATCGAAAAAACATAGTGGTTTCTGAAAATTCCTCTATAAAAATCCATTTTGGTACCTTATCTTTACCTAATACCTATTGAACACTTTATGTTATTTAAAATTGTGCTTATTAAAAACATTAGGTGTCATGAAACAGTATGTGTTTCTCACTTTACATTAGGCGCGTAAAAATAACTTAAAGATACTTGATGTCTTATAAGTTTGACAAATGTAAGTGGGCCCATCTTTCTTCTCTAACTTGGGCACCTTCAGGTTGTTCTTCCCGTCCCCAACATTTTCTTTGAGCTATGGATAGTTCAGATCCCCTAGGCAACTCCCCAAACAAGCCATAGCTCATAAACAGTGAAATTCTAATGGGGTTATAACCAATGGTGCATAGGAAATCCACGCAATCCTTCGTGTTCGATATCATATAAATCATATTCGGATGAAGTGCTCTGTTTGGATCCACGTGCCCAGACTCACGAGAACAGACTAAATTCTTGCTCGTCCAAGATCTGTAAAGGTTTGTCGGAGTTGTTAACGTTGTAAGCTGTTGTCACGAGGGACGATCTGATATCGCAGATATAATGTTAAATTCCACTCTTCTTTGGTTAATTTCCAAATCGGTGGGCACAATGGATCCGGTCCATCCGGCTCCAATAACGTCGGGTTTAAGGATCTCCGACATCATAATTATTTTTTTGAGACAGACATATACAAAGCTGTCATGAAACTCTAAGGCAATTTGTTTGGTTGCAGAAAACTTTTCGGAATTTTTTTTATCGGAAACAATGGGGTTGTCGGGAAGTTTTTATCGATTAATATTTGTCTTTTGGATCTTTTTCTAGCCAATACTTTGTTTTCTGATCTAGATTAATTTATTTAGTGAAAAGAACGAAGAAAATAACAGATGTGAGATTAGGGGTTAAAAAAGGGTTCAGTAAGTTCTGGCGAAGCAACATGGAGTTCAGCAAGCTAAATTTCATAATAGATAAGTAGAAAGGGAAAAAAAGAGAGAAGAAAAAATGAATAAGGCTGAGGTTTAGAGAGCCACGTGTCTTCCCTAATGTGTTCCTTTGTCCATGTCATAGGCGATTAACAACACGCTCCTTGAAATGTTTAGAGATGCTGAGAATGTATTTAGTAGATACAGTTTTGAGTAGCATGAAGTGTTCAATAGGTACTAGGCAAAGAATAGGTGTCAAAACGGAAATTGGAGCCAAGTTTAAGAGGCCGTCTATATATTACCCTTTTTATTTTTAAAAGTTCTTTAACTTTTTGTTATGAAATACTTGATTATGGTGGATGTCCATAACTCTTAAGGGAGTAACACACACTACTCTTCTCCATTAACCTCCCACTACTTCTTACCATTATGGATGTAACTCCCACACCTCCATGATCTTCCCCCATGTTCTCAATAGTTAATACCATGTTCATGGCATCCCTTTGTATTACCTATATCATCCTATAAATAGAGGTTTTGGGCATCACATTGTACACGCTTGGAAAACACTTGAATACATGGAAGAAATAAGAATCTCTTCTCTCTTCCTCCATTCTTGTCTATTTTCTTATTTTATATTATTACTTTGAGCTAAATTTCGTATTACGTTATCAGCACGAATTGCTACTCTCATTTCCTCCCACACTTCCTAAAAGAAATGAAAGTCCTCCGAATAATACTTTGCGTTACATACCATTAATGATATTATGGTGAGCACTAAGATGACACTATTGTGTCATTAATTTAGTCTTATATGCATCAAGGCAAGAAAGGTAAATTTTTATAGTGCAATAGCATAATTAACTTAATATTGCATCTCAAGTGAATCTGTTTCATAATCAGTTTTTCCATTAGCAAAGTTTTAATGAGGTGTGTACACCTAACATATAAACTAATTATATTTTAGCAATTAAATATTGTTCTATCTATCATTAAATCTTCTTTGGATTTCAGGGTCTTTGCAATTTGGAAACCTTTGTGATTGTTATAAGGCTTGCTAAAATAAAAGTGCTAATATTTTAAAAAGCTCGAGGATAAGTCCTAGCGCACTATGATGATAAGACGTTGGGTTTGAGTCTCAACACATTATTGCCACGCTTTCATATGGGTAAGGCATTGGGTTTGAGTCCCGGTACTATTTTGATGGTATAATGATGGCTAAGGCAAAATAATGTATTTTTCATGAAAAAGCATGAAGCTAGTCCCGCTTGATTTGCTCCATTCTTGAAGTGAATGTGATAGCGGTGCAAAATATATATATAAATAAAGATAAGTGGTTGACCAATGAAAGTGGGCGTGCCAAAGACAATAATAATAGTCATCTTTATGGTAATTATAAAAAGGAGAACAATAAGGGTTCTCAACATAATCCTTCAAAGGTGAAGGAAATGTATAGCAATATGGTCTGTATATATAAGGCACGTTCAGACGATTATAATCTATTTTTGAAGGGAATATGACTTGTGATAAGCATTGAGAATGTAGATTCATTCTTGAAGGTGAATGTAACAATATGTGATAAAAGTAATAAATAAAGATGTCCAATGCATGATTGGATACACACCCCAACTCACCTCTAAGGGAGGTTTGAGAGAAAGAAAGATAATGAATATTACTGTGTGGTTACATGAATATGTCATTGGTCGCGTACATGTGGTATTCCAAAAATATTTTGACATGCCTTATAAATGTTATTAAAGGCAAAAGTTAAAGCAAGAAATAATTTTGCTTATGATGATTTTGACCATGACAATTATTATGATATAATTCTCTCCGTGAAGGAGACATTCACCATATGAATGGTGTGATAAAAGATCATGTAGTACAAAAATCAATGAAGAGCTCCGGGAGAACTAATTTGTTACTCCGGATGAATGAAATTGTTCTTGACATTGATATTGTAGTAAGTCTCAAAAGAAACTTTTTGAGTTTCAAATGTATTAGCCAAAGTGGTTGGCATATTGTGACCATAAATGGAAGAAAGATTGAATATCTTCATATTACTATAATCATACCTGGTAAATATGAAAGGTTACCCGATTTTTCTTCTATTTCTACTACAGATGTATAAGCATGATGATGGAATCACATGCCATAGTAAATTAAATGTTTACTGAAACAAATATTGGTTGGCACGACCGGTTGGCCCTCCTGGTTCAATTATGATGCGAAAAATAATTGAGAATTCACATTGACATATATTGAAGAATTAGGAGATTCTTCGAGAATTCTCATGTACGACTTGTTCTCATGATAAATTAATTACTATACCAGCTGGGGTTGGGATTGTATTCCTAATTTTTGGAACGTATAAAAGGTGATATATATATATGGGCCCAGTCACCTGCCATGTGAACCGTTTACTACTATATGATTTTAATAGATGCATCTATTTAATGGTCATATGTGCGTTTGTTATCAACTTGCAGTTTGGCTTTTGCAAGGTTGTTTGCTCAAATTATTAGAGCACAGTTTCAGGATAAAAATTATGATAATTTATCTTGATAATGCTGGTTTAAATACAAGTTGGTTTAGTAGAAATTGTATACCTCCAATTAAGCTAAACCATTGGTTATGAGAACAAAATTCCCAAATAGAAATTTTGTATGAGGTGTATTATTTAATATACAACAGCACTTGTACGCATCTAGCCAACAGGTTATGAAAAATTCTCTCTATCATAATTGATTCAGGTTCAGAAATCAAATAACTTGCATCTAGAAATATGGATGTGCGATATGATTTAATTATCCCACCACAATGCACAAAGATGGGTTCCCAAAGAAGGTTTGAAAATGTGTTGGTGATCCCAACATTAGGGGGAGAAAATGGGCAGCTGAAAAAGTGATACGTGGAATGAATAATTATGAGAATATCTAGATCCTCGTACGTTGAATGAATTATTATGAGTACATCTTCGTACAAGAAAATGTGAACTTGAAGTTTAAGAGATAATTCATTTGCAAAATATTGTCAGGGGCATCTGCTGACCCAAAGCTAAATGTTATATTTCAGCTGCTAATGCTCCAAATAGAATAAAGTCCATGATGGACATAGTCTATGGAACACATGAAGCGTAATAGACTAATCGGTTCCAAAGATAAAACTCCATGAAGAAGGAGAGGAGAAAATGATAAAGATGGTCATACTAAGGAGGCAAGTACTCTATAAGATCACCACGACATAACACTTTATAAGAACTCATGGGAGAGGCTCAGGTACCCGAAACTATTGAGATCTCGATAAGTTATGTCTTTATTGATTGATGATGGAACCGTTATAAAATGATCGTCAACGATATTATTGATATAATGTAGTGCTCAATATTACTAATATTGACGAGGTTCTTGAGCTCAAATCTGTCATGAAATTTGGACAGGTAAATGATCGGCCGAATGAAAAATACGCAATGAAAATTGACTTCACCTGAAAAATATGAAATTGGATGGATAGTCCATTGTGCAAAAAGTGAAATGAAAATCAAGTCGATAGACATAAAGACGACTTATGGAACAAGATTTTCGTAAATATCCTGGTATTAGTTATATGGAGACATGTTCTCCTGTGGTGAATGGAGTCATTTCAGATTTTGGTCTGACAATACATTTGATATGCATATAATGAAAATCCTTGAAGGATTTAAATTGTTCTGAAATATATAAAGTTTCAGCAGATCCTTATGTAGATTAGAGTAATCATGGTGTGCATGATTTATATTTTGTGTCTGTTGCAACTGGTGCACTAATGTATCTTGCTAGAACCATAAGTATAACAATATTCTAGCGAGATATACTTTTACTCCTATGTATATTGAAATACGATTAGTGTTATATTGCAAAAGGAATCTTTGATATAGATTTGTTTATTCTAACAATTATTGTCAAAGTTTTGTTGGTTATGCAAATGCAGGCATTTTCTGAAATTCGTTCTTGAAACAATCTATTTGTATATGAGGGTAATGCCATATTGTGATATTCAAGAAGGTTCCAATTACATTGAAGATGATACTGCGTGCATAGCTCAATTGAAATGACTATCGAAGGAGAAAAAATAAGGCACATTCACCAAAGTTCTTCAACAAATTTGTTCAACTGATAATTTGACAACTTCTTTACAAGGAATTGCGGATCTCAATATTAGAGAAGTTGTTATACAAGCTTGGAATTCGTCGTCTCCGAGAAATAAAGTGATATTTTCATCAGGAGGAGGCAAATACGTGCTGTACTCTTTTTCGCTTAGCTAAGGTTTTACCCCATTGGGTTTTCGCAAGGTTTTTAATGAGGCAGCAAGTAATGCGTATTACAAGATATGTGTACACTTTTTCCATCACTAGGATTTTTTTTCACAGGGTTTTTTCCTAGCAAGGTTTTAACGAGGCACATTATCTTTGGACATCCAAGGGGGAGTGTTATGAAATACTTGATTATGGTGGATGTCCATAACTCCTAAGGGAGTAACACCCACTACTCTTGTCCATTAACCTCCCACTACTTCTTACCATTATGGATGTAACTCCCACACCTCCATAATCTTCCCCCATGTTCTCAATAGTTAATACCATGTTCATGGCATCCCTCTGTATTACCTATATCATCCTAAATAGAGAGTTTGGGCATCACATTGTACACACTTGGAAAACACTTGAATACATGGAAGAAATAAGAATCTCCTCTCTCTTGCTTCTAACATTCTTGTCTATTTTCTTGCTTTATATTATTACTTTGAGCTAAATTTCGTAACACTTTTGACTTTATTACGAGTTTTAGAAGTACTTTTCTCAGGAGTTTTTTTCATGTCTTTCTTATATTTCGCATACCTATTAGCGTAAAACAACTACGTAATGTGAAATTAGAAAAGTATTATGAAGCTTTTGACTGACTTTCCATTAAAAAAAACAATAAAAAAATTTTAGAAAAAGGAAAAAAAAGATAGAGGACTAGTCTTTTACTCCCTGTCCCAATAGCTTTTGACTGACTTTTCACTAAAAAAGGAAAAAAAGAATAGGATTAGTTTTTTTACTCCCTCTCTCTCTCAATTTATATGTCATATTTTTCCTTTAGCCTGTATTAAAAAATATGTCATATTTTTTTATTTAGAAATAATTCAACATTAAATTTTCTCTTTTGCTTATAATCAGACGATTTACAATCACACAAATATTTAATACTTGTTTTGGACCACAAATAGTCAAAAGTTTTCGTTTTTTTCTTAATTTACGTGCCCTAGTTAAACACTACCGCATAAATTGGGACGGAAGATCATAGAAGCTGCAAAACTTCGAGGTTCAAATTGTCATTTTGCTTCCTAAATCTATATACTAAAGCAAAAACCGCAAAGCAACCCAAAGCGCGTCCCTAACGGCGGGATTGATGACTAAGCCCAAAATACAAATTGACTTAAATAAAGTAACTACACATACTTGTTCTATACTTCTATTCTCTTAAATCCAAACACGGACCAATATAGAGAAGATATTGAAAAAACGTATATATACACAGATGTATAAAATACATGAAGCTTCCCCCTGCCTTCACCGCACACAAACAGCAGTTTCTCCCCACTTCTCCCTCTCCCTCCAAACCCCCAAGACACGTTTTGGTTTAAATAAAAAGCCAATTTTTTTTTACAAACGTAGGAATGGAAGCTATAACTAATTAGCGAGAGAAAAATGCGTGATTTAGTGTTGTTTGGTTGTAAAGTTGTATTGCAAGAGGGGTCTGCAGAGTTAGAGATAAAGAAAATGCAGATAACTGGGCACCTCGAAGATGAAGAAAATCTCAAGAGAAGTGATGATGCTACTTATAGCAAGCTGGAAAAGGAGAAGAAGAATAAGAGGAAGAACCAAAGTGATCAACATAATGCACTGGGATCAAAGTCTGGTGAAGTTATTAATCTCAAGCCAAAGAAGAAAAGGTATAGGTCTATTGAAAATATCTACTTGGAAACAAAGCCTATGATCGTTTTCTCATAGGGACAAAAAAAAGTAGAATAAATCCTGGAGATATACTCTTATTTAGGGGCGTGGTTGAATTGTCCTTCTAAAATTCAAAACTTATAAAGTTGAAATTCTGACTCAGCTTCTGCTATTATTATGGACTTGCATTATGAAAGCCTGTTTACCTCGAAAATACGAGTAACAATTAAATTTGATTTGTAGCTTTAAAGATACGTGATTAGATTCAATACCAACCAATAATCAAGACATATGAAGTAGAAGTGAAGGGAATAAGTGGATCAAACCAATATAACCCTGCAGCAGTGATCTCGAGCCTGGTGACCTCGAGGTGGGTTTAGAGCAATAAGAACAATTAAGCAAGAGAAGTAAAGTAAGAGCAGTAGAGCTAAAAGACAATTCTGATGAACAGTAGGCAAAAAGTAGAGAGTATATTCTTTTCCTCAACTATTAGATAGATGTTACAAATGATTGGGGTCCCCTTTATATAATAGGAAAATCCTAAATATGGAATATTTCTATTTACATTGGGGAATATTCCTGATACAACTGTCTAACCGCCTAGTACGGAATCGTACAATCATATTCCGAGATTTGCACCACGATCTTGGGGACGTGGTAGGAATCTAGTTCATTCTTTTACAAATCCTCAACGGTACAATATCGGGATCGAGCATACTCGGCCTTGGTGTACGTCGTGCTTCAGTCTTCGGGCATTGCACTCTATCCTCGAGCTCGGATCTGGTCCCTCGAGCTCAAACTCAACCTTGCCCGAACTCGGGCTCAAAATGACCCCTCGAGCCCATAGATCAGAGGCATACGATTTTGACCGTATACAGATAGTCCCCGCATTTCTTAGAGTAGGACGATAAGAAACAAATTGAGTCCTTGATCCTTACCCCTATTTATTACGACATCATCAGTGGCGTAAGGGACTTAGTAAACAAAAGTTTGGAAGCTAGCCCTTTCCGAGGGCGACTCCGAGAACTCTAGCGAGTCCGGCGGTGGGGAAGATTCTGAGGGTGAAGACGCTTCTGCCGATAAAGATCGTGCTGCTTAGGTTTCGTGTTCTTCGTGATTCTTCACATTTGAGGCTGATCGGCCCTTATGAGGCATTCTTGATCGTGACCTATAGCCCTTGTAAATAGGTTTATACAAAACTTTTATCCTTCCATGGCTCCGGAATCTGTTACTCCTTTGTGCGGGTCAGAGTATCTTAGCATAACATTCCTTTTGAATGTTCTCAGACTTGAGATGGTAATGGCCGAAAATAAGTACAGCCCTCGACCGTTTCTGATCAATGGACTTCGAATGATCGTTTGAACTTGAGTTTGAATAGCTCTTAGACCAAACAGTCGATGAGGTAAGGTAGCCCTTGGGCTTGATTGTTGAGTGGGTATATGCTTCGGACTTGAAATGAAAGATAGCCCTTAGGCTTTATAGTCGAGTGAGGATTTGCTCGAACTAGAAGTAAAGTTATCCCTTAGGTTTTTATAGATAGTCCCCGAGTGAGAATTTGCTCAAACTCGGGTAGCCCTTGGGATTAGTAGTCGAGTGAGTGTTCGCTCGATCTTGAAATAAAGCTAGCCCTTAGGCTTTATAGATAGTCCTCGAGTGAGAGTTTGCTCGAACTCGGATTAAGATAGCCCGTGGGCTGTATAGTCGAGTGAGGATTTGCTCGAACTCGAAGTAAAGTTAGCCCTTAGGCTTTTCTACATTGGCCCTTAGGCTCTTTTATATTGGCCCTTAGGCTCTTTTGGTTGGCCCTTAGGCTCTTTTGGTTGGCCCTCAGGCTCTTATATATCGGCTCTTAGGCTCTTTAAGTCGGACCGATTCGGCCTCCAAAGTGGCTATAATTTTTTCCTCTTTTCGGCTAAAAGACTTAGTGAAATTTTTTGTATGCCTTAGCATGTTTTTTTTGTACCCGTTGGGTTTTTCGAGGGTTCGACGTATCGGAACCTTGTTAGTAACTTGTTTGTGTAATGGTAATCGAATACCTCTTGAGCCTTTTTCCAAGGCTGAAATTATCGAAGCCTTTAAATTATTCGAGGGCTGATTTTATCGAAGCCCTTTTCGCTTTTGCCAAGGGTAGCCGAGTTTAACCGATTTTTCGAAGTATTTGAAGGCCTTTAATTTATGGTGGAAGTCAAACGTCTCCGAGCCACATTATTTTGGCCGTAGCCTTTTTATATGACCGTAGTCTTTAATATAGCCGTAGCCTTCGGGTATGTCTTTTGGACTTGTTTCCTGATAACATTTCGAACTTGTTCGAAATGTTAATCCCCGAATGTGATGGCCTTGGCCTGTATATCTGGGGTGCCTCTTGAGGTCTTATTGTTTAGATAGCTCGGGTAGCTAGTCCCCGAGTGTTCGAGATATGCTTTCGTTTAGGTTAAGATAGCCCTTGGGCTTTTGTATCTGTTACGGATCTCGGGTGTCTCCGATCCGCGTTAATCTGGCCGTAGCCTTTTTAGTTCGGAACTTGCCCTTTGGCAGTGAAGAAACAATCACTATTATCTTTAGCCCCACGGTGGGCGCAAAACTATTTACCTCGAAAATATGAGTAACAACTAAATTTGATTTGTGGTTTTAAAGATACGTGATAAGATTCAATACAAATTAATAATCAAGAAATATAAAGTAGAAGTGAAAGGAATTAGTGGATCAAACCAATATAACCCTGCAGCAGTGACCTCGAGCCTAGTGACCTCGAGGTGGGTTTAGAGCAATAAGAACAATTAAGCAAGAGATGTAAATTAAGAGCAGTATAGCTAAAAGACAATTCTGATGAACAGTAGGCAAAAAGTAGAGAGTATATTCTTTTCCTCAATGGTTAGATAGATGTTACAAATGATTGGGGTCCCCTTTATATAATAGGGGAATCCTAAATATAGAATATTTCTATTTACATTAGTGAATATTCTTGATACAACTGTCTAACCACCTAGTACGGAATCGTACAATCATATTCCGAGATTTGCGCCACGATCTTGGGGACGTGGCAAGAATCTAGCTCATTCTGTTACAAATCCTCAATGGTACAATTTCGGGATCGAGCATACTCGGCCTCGGTGTACGTCGTGCTTCAGTCTTCGAGCATTGCACTCTGTCCTCGAGCTTGGATCTGGTCCCTCGAGCTCGAACTCGACCTTGTCCGAACTCGAGCTCAAAATGACCCCTCGAGCCTATAGATCGTAGGCATACGATTTCAACCGTATACAAAGCCATTATGTAGGAATTTTTGTGTAAGTATTTGATCAAAACTGATAATGTTAGACTACACACTACTGAGATGGGACCCAAATGGACTCTACAACCTAAAACATAGCAGATATCTTTAGCCGTGTATATGAGTTCATATATAACTAGAATACTGTGAGGAGTTATCTGTAGACAGTGCCTAGAGTTACAGTTGGAATAGTCTACGTAGCTAAACCTATGCTTGAAGGAGTCCTTCATGAAGTTGTATAAATATCCCATGTATGATGTACGTTCTCATTAAGCTAGGAGCTAACAACAAGAGCCTATTCTTTTTATGCACTTCTTCATAGTATCAGAGCTTAGGCTTTATTCAAATTAAGATCCTGAAGCTCATTCCTTTACCTAGTCATGTCTGCAAATCAAACCACCTCGCTTGGACTCTCACCTTCCTCCCTTCATCAACTCATTCCATTTGTCCCATAAAACTTAAGCCATCAAATTATCTTGTTTGGAGGACACAAATCCTCCAACTTATGCAGACCTTAAAAGTAACAAATATTATCAAAAAAGAGGCTCCAAATGAATTCCTAGAAAATGAGAAAGGAGAGACCAACGCTAATCCCAAATTCACTGAGTGGAAAGAGGATGATGTTCTAGTTAGAAGTTGGCTCTCTGGAACAATGACGGAAGATTCAATGTTCCTCATTATAGGATAGTCTACGGCAAAACAAATGTGGTTGTGTCTTGAGGATACTTACCTCCAAGCAACGAAGGACAAGGAGTTTCAATTGAAGCAACAACTTCAAACAGTAAAACTGGGATCAAAATCCATAGATGAATACATAAAAGAGTTTAAAAGAATTTGTGATAGTCTTATGGCGATACACAAACCATTGGACGAAGATAGCAAAGTAATCTATTTTGCTAGAGGTCTTGGGAGAAAGTACAAGACCCTTCGTATTGTAATGTTGGGGAAACCACCCTACCCCACATTTAACCAATTTGTTAATGCCTTAGAGGATTTGAAATGAGGGAAGACACTGATGACATTATGGAACAAACACCTCCTAATTCAAATATGGCTTTTGTAGCACAAAAATATCAAGGAAGAGGCAGTGGCAATTTTTATAGAGAAAGAGGCCAACAAAGAGAAGGGGGGGGGGGGGGAGACAATTTAGTCAAAGGAATTTTGGAGCACCAAATAATGGATAAAATCAGCCAAAGGAGAATCCAAAGTCAAGCCCCTGTCAGATTTGTGGAAGGAACAATCATACAACACTTTCTTGCTTCTATAGATGAGACTACTCTTACTAAGCACAACAAGAGGTACCACAGGCACTAGCAACAATGTCATTTAATGATCAATCTGATGACAATCTTTACATGGACTCTGGATCTACCAACCATATGGTACAATCTGCAGGTACTCTAATAAATCCATCTCCTTTTAAGGGAAATGACTCTGTAATGGTAGGAAATGGTGATAAACTTTCTATCACACATATAGTTAATAAGAATATTGGGAGGAACCTGCACTTAAAAGATGTTTTTGTTGTGCCTAAACTCAAGAAGAACCTCATTTCTGTTAGTAAATTTGTCAAGGATAATGCATGTTCTTTGGAATTTACTGACGAAGATTTTATTGTTAAGGACAAGAAAACGGGAATCACTCTGCAAAGGGAAATAAAAGGAATGATCTATACACATTGGAGGGAAACTTACATGAAGCACTGACAATTACAAAGATTGAGAAGAATTCAGATACGATCTGGCATCAAAGACTAGGACATCCACACTCAAGAATACTTATGTTTTTGCATAGCAATAAGATGATTGATGTCAAAAGTTGGAATAAAAGCTTTTTTGTTTGTACTAGTTGTCAGATGGGTAAAAGTTGTAAGTTATCTTTCCCAGTATCAAATAAAAGGGAGATTGAGCCATTAGCGAAAATTTATTGTGATTTATGGGGACCAGCCCCTGTGGCTTCGTCTCAAGGGATAAAATATTATGCTATATTTGTTGATGATTGTACCAAATATACATGGTTTTACCCTCTCAAAAGGAAATTTGATTTTCTATCTACCATTATAGTCTTTCATAAATTTGTAGAAAATCAATTTTCTCAGAAACCCAAAGTCTTTCAATGTGATGGGGGAGGAGAGTTTAGTAGCTTGGAATTTCTTCATTATTTCGCTCAACATGGCATCCAAGACAAGTTTCTTGTCCTCATACACCTGAGAAAAATGGCGTAGCAGAAAGAAAACACAGACATATTGTGGAAACGGGCTTGACACTGATTTTTAATGCCAACCTACAACTGTTTCTTTGGCTTGAAGCTTTTATGACGGCCGTTTTCTTAATTAATAGAATGCCTACTTCTACATTAAGCATGCAATCCCCTTTCTTTAAGTTGTATGGATTAGAGCCTGAATACAATACCTTAAAAGTTTTTGGATGCAGATGTTTTTCCTACCTCAAAGACAAAATAAGAAAAAATTCCAACCAAAAACTTTTCCTTGTATATTTATAGGCTACAGTCTTCTTCACAAAGGTTACAGATGCTATCACCCTCAATCAAGGAAGGCTTTTATCTCACGACAAGTTATATTTGATGAACTTCACTTACCATATGTATCTCTGATCACGCCCAACTATGCCTTCTAAAAGACAAAACGGTTGTTGCAAATATAATCCGGTTTTAAGTCCGGAGTCGAATCTTCAGGGAACTAACCTATCTATTACAACTCTTTAGCAATGCTATTATCAACTCAACCAATTTCCCGATGCAAGATTTTTATTAATCAGTCTTGGGTTTTTGTTTAACTACTTCAAATGATATTAAAAATAACAATATGCTAAACTGAAGATAATTCAATGGTAAAAAGGTCTAGGGCATTGATTTTCCCAATTGCTAGTTAGGTCTAAACTCTTTTGCTATAATCTCGCCGTAATACTCTATGAAGATTATGAGTTATGGGTTATCGTAATTATCTCTCGATCAACTACAATAATTTACTAGAGCATTCACTCGAACTACTATAGCTGACAATATGTGCAATTCTAAATTATCCCACCAAAGTTTCGTTATCTCTAAACCCACTTTTAAATTCAAGTAATGAATCTCTTCAATTACCCAAAAGTGGTGTTGTTCAACAGCAGTCTAACCTAATATTCTTTCTCAAGCAATATAAGGCAATTAGACACGATTAATCAAGGGCCCATTCAATTAATCACCATACAAAATGCAGTTGACCAATCATATAATAATTCTGGTTCGATTATAACAAGTTGTGTCAAAACTTCAACCAACAATTGGTTCCATCAATCCTAGATCAATTGTTTAGCTACTCATAACAAAACAAGATAAAACTACAAAGTTGATCATAATGTGTAATTGCAAGAATTAAAAGGAGATAGAAAAACTCTAATGTTTGGTTGATCTTCTCACACTTGTTCTTGCCTCGAAAGTAGTCTAAAAAGAAGCTTATTTTTTTTTTTTTTTTATCTTGGGCGAGCTTCTAGAGTTTATAAGGGTTTGGAATAAGTTTTCTCCGAGTTACACTTTAGTCCCCAAATTTTTTGGCATCTGCACAGTTCACCGCGGCCGCGGCACGACCACGGCACGACCGCGACACGACCGCGGTGAAGGCGACCTATTCTGCCTGCGTTTGTGGACTGTCGCGGTCCTACCGCGGTCGGGGTGGATTTCACCTCAATCTACTTTTTGCTTCTTTATGCTTGGGTGCTTCTTGATTTGACGTTTTCTTCACATTATTGACTCCAAAACACTCCGTAGTGCTTCCTAACTTGGATTATTCCCTGCGAAGCAAAAGAACACCAATTAGAGCATTTTGTTATCAATTCGCCTATAAAACAACAATAAAGCATGGTAATATTAAGGTGTAAATATCATCTATATAGCCTAATATCAACACCTCACACTTAAATCATTGCTAGTCCTCGAGCAATCCACCACACTCTATCAAAGTTCCTTCCCTAAGCTTTTCCCCTTAACGAATTACACCATGAACAATTCACCAAAGTTGCACCTAGTAGTGAACAACCTTAGCCTCAACAGTCGAGTCTTTCATGCCATGCAATATTTGCACTTACTCAAGCTACTCTATACAGAAGTCAAGAATTACCTTTCCTTTGCGAATCACATGCCCTCACATCACACAAGAGAGTAGTTTCACAATTAATATTATTAAGAACAATTAGGAACTCAGATGGACAAAATTCGCTCACTCTCCAAAAGAACATTCACCTGCCACAAAGATGCATCATAGGCTTGCCCGTAGTGTAATACTTGTCGATGCCCCCATTTTCTCGCGAAATCGAGTTTATGACATTTGGGAGGACAACTCGTTTCCTTTTGGGAATTGGGTTTGAATTGAAGAGTCGCCACCTAATGATTAAGTGCATTAGGAAACTAAGAAGAACTTTAATTTAGAAAAACTGAGATTGGGTAAGGGCTTGAAATTATCCCGAGGGGAAGGTGTTAGGTACCCCTCGAGATCCACTAGTGTGGTTTCCGGCCATACTATAATTGTGACTTTAAGTGCAAACAACAAATAGACAAATAGGAGTTACAAATATGAGAGGGGTGAGGGGTTTTCACATAATTGTTGCAAGTAATTGCAGTTAAACGAAGTCAAAGAAACTGAAATTTGAGAAGAAGCAGTTTTAAAAATTCTGAATAAACAAGTAAAAGAGGGGAATTTTCACATAATTGTGGTAAGTAATTAAAAGAAGTTAAAGAAGCTGAAGTTTGAAAAAAAAAGCATTGAAATTCTGGATAAGATAAACAAGTAAAGGAAGGGGGTCCTAGGTTTATAAATAATATGGATCACCCCACACAACACACGGTAACTGTTTATACACGTGGTGTTATCGCGTGGTCATCATATCCATATCTACCCTTTCCCACCCCGTTAAGGTGTTAAAGCGCGGAATAGTCTCGTTTTTTATTGCATGCTATTACCCGCCCCAATCCTATCAGCCCCGGAGGTATTTGGGACTACTAATCCTAAAGGGAAGGGGTGTGAGGTTTTATAGTTTCAAAGGACAAAATTCTAAGGCGACAATCAAAACACATATGTAACAAATATGAGGAGAAGCACATAACAGATAGAAAGGCTCAGAAAAACCTCCTTAAAATAAAAAAGAAGCATATAGTTTAGCATGTCTTACACGTACTGATTAGGGTCTGATTAAACTTAAGAGTTGTGGCAAACTGATCTATTACATATTTCAGATAAGAAGCCCGAATCAAGCCTGCCTGCTGGTTGTAGTTAATAGAATCTGATTCAATTTACAAGTTACCCTATGGCTTGCCTAAGTGTTAAACGAAAACCTATAGGCATGATATCTATTAGTTTCAGAAAAGAAGTATACTTATTTTAAGGGAAAGAAATTGTCAATTACAGGAATATAAATTCTGCAGTCGTTATTGTTGCTACTGATTTTAGACTCATAAGCGAATGGACGATTCAGATGTAGTTGATGGTTCCTATAGGCATGCTTTCTAGGCGTTACTGATTTAAAACATTTTTTTTAATCGAAACAAGAGTGCAAAAGTCCTATAGGCATGGTATCTAAAATGTTGTTAGTTATTTAAACCTATAAATAGGTTTGCCTAGTGACAGATGCAGATGCAAAATTCAGGAAGTCCTATAGGCATATTATCTATATAATATGCAGCATTTCAGAAATGACCTATAGACATGGTCTCCATAGAAATGCAGAGGTGCAGAAACCTATAGACATGGTCTCTATATAAGGTGCAAAAGTGCAGAAACCTATAGACATGGTCTCTATATGAGATGCAGAAGTGAAAGCTGAAAACAGGATACATGAGTGTAGAAGTGTAAATATTCCCTATGAACATGATATCTACCCCTTTGCATGCATGGTTACCCTTCCCTTTTTCACTAATCACCCCAGAAGTTTATTACAAAATTGTTACAGACCAAAATTAAATAAAGAAATTACATCATAAAAAATAAAATTACAACCAAGGAGAGCCTGATTCAGGTTTCCTGCCTGAAGCATGAAGTAAACCAACTCCAAAGACCAAGATCCAAAGCCTTTCTCATTTGGGGTGTGTCAGAGTTCCCTAAGAGCCTCATGGACTCCGGGCAGTTCTTACACCCAAATACATTGCAAGATTGAGACATAGTGCAGTGTGGAAGGGCCAGCCCTCAAGTGTCCAAGTTCAGAGGGAACTCAAGGTCCCAAGGCATGGCTCACAGGAGGGCGGGGGGGGGGGGNGGGGGGGGGCAGAACTTAGAACTAGGATGAGTGTAAGTGC
>NC_031993.1:38708886-38720189 GCF_001879085.1 Nicotiana attenuata
ACCGATGAAAGGAAATTAACATGCTAATTGACATTTAAACTTCACATAAACAGTAAATAGACATGGATGTAAAAGCTGTAAGTAAACACATTGGGATGATGCTTAAACCAAAACTAGAACATACCAGTCTCATGAAAACAAGCAAAAGAAAGCAGTAGTCTTTTAAAGCCGAAGTGCAAACAAGTAGTCAGAATGCTACGAGTTTAGAAGAGAACTGTGAGATTATAAGTGTCTAAAGTGTGTAATGTGTGCTAATCGTGTAATGTGTTGTTTTTTGAACGTGCAGAAGGGTCATGCCCTTTTATAGTGTGGAAAGCAAGCAAAAGTAGGTAAGAAAATAGTTTGAAAATCAATTTCACAAGGTTTGCCTTTAACTAAGGGATTCTGATTTCAAACGGGTAAAAATAATTAAGGAAAGAGATTAATCAAACACCTTTTCAAAGCCGTACAAGAGGGGTAAATACATAGAGGTATATTTAAGGAAAAAGTCTTGATAGTACACGGTTTGTGCAAATAAGGCAAGGGAATCAATTAACAGCTAGTAAATCAAAAATTGAAGATTTTGTATGAATGAACCAAGTCAGAAAGATGGGAAAGATTTTGACTTAAGGAAAATCTGTAACAATCAATCAAACCTAAAAAAGGATTCTGAATCAATCATAAGCTGGAAAACCTTTTCGGAAGAAAGAATTCATCACACATATAAAAGCATACAGCCACGCTTAAGCACGAAGAATTATCATGCTAATAGGTAGAAGAGTCTAGCATAGAAGAATTTAAAAGTTCAGAATCATAAACAAAGAAGGTCAAACTTAGTTCATAGACTTAGAAATAAGTCTGAAAGAGTCCAGGGTTCTCAAACAGATCCCTAGTCTGATCATATGACCAAACTCGGAGGAAACCCCCCAAATTCTAGGGTTTCTGACTCGAGTCAAATATAGAGATGAGGAGGCAACAAGCTCAGAGATTTCTTTTCAGAATCTCATGAGAAGACAAGCAAATACAACAGAAAATTTATAGCAAATAGAGTGAAGAAACTAACTCGAAGCATTAATGAGAGAACAACATGGTAGTAGAAGAAACATATTTTAAGAAAAACCTTTTAGAAGGGACTTAAACAGGGTTCAGTAGAAGAGAAAACGATAACACTTAAGAACACAATAGTGGAAATATGTTTAAAGGGGTTATTTTAGAAGAACTCAAACAAAGTTCAGTAGAAGGCAAACAAACTTAAGAACTCAGTAAGAAATACATACAGTAGAAGAACACAAAAATACCGGAAAAGTATAGCAAAAGAGCATATAGGTATCACAGTAGAATAGCAAAGCACAAAAGGACATGTATAGTAGAGAGATAGCATAAGAAAGCAGTAGAAGCACATGCGTGACAAATACACACAAAGAAAGGAAAAGAAAAGTCGGAGAAACACTTTGAACCTTACAGAAAACCCTAAATCGAAGAGAAGTTGTTTTTAATAGATAATTTTGAAAGAAAAATTGGGCAAATTGTTTAAAACCCAAGTAGAGCACAAATATGTGACAGATCTAAGAAAAATTGGAGAGAACCTCGAATAGTTAGGGTTTCAGAAGAACCCTAGAATGAGAAAGGCTCGGAAAAGGTCCGATCTGATTCGGATAAGTCAGAACAAGGCTCAAAATACCATAGTGTGTCGGAGTTGGGCCGGAGATGGCCATAGAACCTTGAATCGACGAAGATCTGAACGAAAAACTTCGAGGTCAGACCTCGAACCTTCGAATACCAAGTGTTTAAGAGTAGAGGGAGATGAGTTTAAGCTATCCATGGCCTGAGAGTCCATGGATTCCGGTGAGATTGAGGTTGAAGATGATGAGAGAGGCTAGGGTTTCGAGAGAGCTCGAGAGAGTTTGAGAGGAGAGGGATTTCAGAGGCGGCTGATAGAAGAGAATGAGGGGGATTAGGGTAGTCTTTGGGGATTAAAAAGGCAAGGAATGATCGTGGCCGTTGATCAAAATGATCAACGACCTGGATTGGAAGAGAGGGCCGGGCGGGTTAAATTGGTTGGGTCGGAGGCAGGTTGGATTGAAATTGGGTTGGTCTGTTAAGGGTTTGAAATTGGGTCAATTAGGGGGATCAATTTTTGCCATAATTGAGTTTTTCCCTTTTAATTTATAAAAATAGTAACAAAATGATTTCAAAAACAAATTAAAAGTATTGGATAAGTTAATAATATAAAAATATTAAATTAAAAATATTGGAACCAATTTCATAATTATAAAATGCTGTTAATTCTGAAAATAGGCTAAAATTGCCATTATATGCAATTTGGCTTTTAAAATACCAAATAAAAAATGTATAGAAATTATCCTAGCTACATTTTGGTATAAATATGAGAATAAAATAAGTTATTCACCAAAAATGATAATTTTGGGAATAATTATTGGTTTTTGTACTGCTAAAATGGGCAATAAATTGATTTAAAAATCCTTTAAAAATTAGGAAAAATACTAAAACACTTGGGCATACTAATATATGTTATTATGAAAGTATTTGCATGTAAAAATACATAGGGAAAAATTGGATATCAACAGCTGCCCCTCTTTACTCGGGAAGGATGAAAGAGTTGTCGGGTAAAGACATGATGTCCAATTTTGACCTCTGGTTCCTGAGCTGCCTACATATCCCTGGTCTTACAGGAATCAGGCCATATGTAGTTCAGGATCCGTCGGCGGGATATGCCGATGGGGATCTTTCAAGAACGGACGCGATATTTAGGTTTGGATGGATGGTTAAGATTAAATAGGGCTGCGGGCACTGGAGCGGGATCGCTCCTGCTGAGATTGCCGTTACTAGCCAGTTTACCTGCAGATAAGCAATACGCCCATATATTGTGCATAAATTTAAACATGATACAAGTTCCCGTTGGACCATGAATGCTGTCTTTGGGCGGTTAGGATGGCGTCCTTAAACCATGACGTCCTGGGCTATGAAGCATATAATAAAGGATTCGCAGGCTATGAAATGATGCTCTCGGGTTATGAGAATGATGCCTCCAAGCGATGATGCCTTTGAATAATGATATGCAAGAGATAAAAGGGGTCCTCAGGCCATGACATGGCGTTCTCGGGCTATGCGAATGGTGCCTCCGAACAATGACGCCCTTGGATAATTTTGGTGATCTTTCAGCCCATGAAATACGGTAGGTGACGATCTTTCAGCCTATGAAAGCGTAAATAAAGTGGCGATATCTCAGCCATGAAAAATGTAAGTAAAATGGCGATCTTTCAGCCGATGCAGGATTTGAATCAAGCGGCGATCTTTCAGCCGATGTAAGATGTAAATAAAGGTGACAATATTTCAGCCGATGCAAGACATAAATAAAGGTGGCGATATTTCAGCCATGCAAAAATGTAAGTAAAATGGCGATCTTTCAGCCGATGCAAGACATAAATAAAGGCGGCGACCTTTCAGCCGATGCAAGACATAAATAAAAGTGGCGATATTTCAGCCGATGCAAGATATAAATAAAGGTGGCGATCTTTCAGCCATGCAGGATGTAGATGAAGGTTGCGATCTTTCAACCATGCAAATGTAAATAAGGTGGCGATCTTTCAGCCATGCAAGTGTAAATAAGGTGGCGATCTTTCAGCCATGCAGATGCAGATGGAGACAATGTTTAGTCTCGGAAGGCAGAATGGTAGCCTTATGCAATGCAGAAAAATGCAGATGGAGACAGTGATTAGTCTCGGAATGCAGAATGGTAGCCTTATGCAATGCAGAAAAATGTAGATGGAGATAATGTTTAGTCTCGGAAGGCAGAATGGTAGCCTTGTGCAATGCAGAAAAATGCAGATGGAGATAGTGTTTAGTCTCGGAAGGCAGAATGGTAGCCTTATGCAGTGCAGAAATGAAATAAAATGGCAAATGGTAATAGAGTTTTCTTAGCTGATAGCAGGTTGCGATATTGTGACCGCTGGGGACATTGTGATATAGGGAATATCGCCGGCGTTCGTGGATAGCAAATGTGGGTAAGTGCAACAATTCTGAGAGTTGTGTTCCTGAACAATGTTTGTCTCGTGAGTGTATAGTATGTCAGATGCTTTCGCAATCCAAGTGTCTGCATCCAAAGAAAAATCGTGAGTTTTGTAGAGGGGGAGGTTAGTTCGCATCCCAGCTGGCTATGCTTGACCTGCTCGGCTTTGATCTGGTGATACTGTGCGTATTATTTGGGGTAGCATTGCTAAACGAAGCAATTTTAGCAATAAATATGCATGAATTTGTAAAAAAAAGATATGACCTAAGTATATATTTAAGAAATAGTTTTTAGATGAACCGATGATTGTGACGTGGTTCAGGACATTGCAACCTCCCTTGCTTCGGAATTTTGAGGGTCCTCCTCAAAATTCTGCCCCAGTTTACTGGGTTGCTGCTTCTGACGGTTGCTTGCGATGATCGGCTGAAATTACTTCGGAATTTTGAGGGTCCTCCTCAAAATTCTGCCCCAGTTTCCAATTGCGGGAAAAATGAAAATTTTATTGAATTGTGACCGAACCCATAAGGCTGCCTACGTATCCCCTCTTAAACGGGAATCAGGTCAGACGTAGTTCAAATTACATAAGGAAATCATAAATGGTTACACATAGTATTGCTTGACTGCATCTGAATTTATCGGCTTTGGCCAAACTTCTCCTTCCATTTCTGCAAGTATGAGGGCTCCTCCTGTTAGAACCCGGTGAACCATATATGGACCCTGCCAATTGGGAGAGAATTTCCCTTTGGCTTCATCTTTATGTGGAAAAATCTTCTTTAACACCAGCTGCCCCGGTGTGAACCGTATTCGTTTGACTCTCTTGTTGAAAGCTCTGGACATTCTGTTCTGATAAAGCTGACCATGGCAAACTGCATTCATTCTTTTTTCATCTATAAGAGCCAACTGCTCGTAACGACCTTTTACCCACTCTGCATCGTCGAGCTCAGCTTCCTGTATGATCCTTAGGGAGGGAATTTCTACCTCGGTGGGAATGACCGCTTCTGTGCCATAAACCAGCATATAGGGGGTTGCCCCAGTTGATGTGCGGACTGTGGTGTGGTACCCCAATAAAGCAAATGATAACTTCTCATGCCACTACTTTTGCTTTTCTATCATCTTCCTTAGTATCTTCTTGATATTCTTATTGGCGGCTTCCACGGCTCCATTCTTCTGAGGCCTGTAAGCTGTGGAATTCTTGTGTTTGATCTTGAAGGTTTCACACATAGCCTTCATCAAGTCACTGTTGAGGTTGGAACCATTGTCAGTAATGATTGATCTTGGAATCCCAAATCGACAAACAATACGGTCACGGACGAAGTCTGCCATGACTTTCTTAGTCACTGCTCTGTAAGATGCTGCTTCAACCCATTTGGTGAAATAGTTAATTGCCACTAGGATAAACCTGTGTCCGTTAGATGCGGCAGGCTCGATTGGTCCAATAACATCCATTCCCCAAGCGGCGAAAGGCCATGGTGAGCTCGTTGCATTAAGCTCATTGGGAGGTACCTTTATCATGTCGGCATGTATCTGACAGCGGTGGCACTTTCGGACATACTGGATGCAGTCCATCTCCATCGTCATCTAAAAATAACCTGCCCGGAGTATCTTCTTGGCTAAGACAAAACCGTTCATATGTGGTCCACAGGTCCCGGCATGTATTTCTTCTAGTAGTCTGGATGCTTCTCTTGCGCCGACACACCTTAGTAATCCCAAATCCGTAGTCCTCCTATACAGGATTCCTCCGCTATGAAAGAAGTTGTTAGATAGTCTCCGGAGTGTGCGCTTCTGAGTAGCATTTGCGAGCTCGGGATATTCTCCTTTTGCCAGATATTCCTTGATATCATGAAACCAAGGTTTTCCATCTGCTTCCTCTTCGACATGAGCACACTAAGCTGGCTGATCATAGATCTTCATGGGAATAGGATCAATGAAGTTCTTATCTGGATGTTGTATCATAGAGGCCAGGGTAGCCAATGCATCGGCGAACTCATTCTGGACTCTGGGAACATGTTGGAATTCCGTCTTTGTGAACCTTTTCCTCAACTCCTGTACATGATGTAGGTATGGGAGTATCTTGGAGTTCTTGGTTGCCCATTCTTCTCGGACCTGATGTATAAGCAAGTCTGAATCTCCAATCACTAGCAACTCTTGGATGTTCATGTCAATGGCCATCTTGATCCCCAAGATGCAGGCTTCGTACTCGACCATATTGTTAGTGCAGGGGAACCTGAGCTTGGCGGACACCGGATAATGTTGGCCAGTTTCTGATACTAGGACTGCTCCTATGCCAACTCCTTTGAAATTTGCTGCTCCGTCGAAAAACATCCTCCAACCATCATAGGACTCTACGATGTCTTCTCCAATGAATGATACCTCTTCGTCAGGAAAATACGTTTTCAGGGGTTCGTATCCGTCCACAGGGTTTTCAGCAAGGTGGTCTGCTAGTGCTTGTCCTTTGATTGCTTTCTGGGTCACGTAGACAATATTGAATTCACTCAGCAGGATTTGCCACTTGGCTAGCTTGCCAGTGGGCATGGGCTTCTGAAAGATGTACTTCAATGGATCCATCCTTGATATGAGATATGTAGTATAGGCACAGAAATAGTGCCTCAACTTCTGAGCTACCCAAGTCAAAGCACAGCAGGTGCGTTCTAATAGAGAATACCGGGCTTCGTACGGGGTGAACTTCTTGCTGAGATAATAGATGGCCTGCTCTTTTCTCCCCGTTTCATCATGCTACCCCAGAACACAACCAAACGCTCCATCCAATACCGCAAGGTAGAGCAGTAGGGGTCTACCTGGCTCGGGCGGGACCAAAACTGGCGGTGTTGACAAGTACTCCTTAATCCTGTCGAAGACCCTTTGGCAATCATTAGTCCATTTGGTAGCGGCGTCCTTCTTCAACATCTTGAAGATTGGCTCACAGATAACGGTAGATTGTGCTATGAACCGGCTGATGTAGTTAAGTCTCCCCAAGAAACTCATTACTTCTTTCTTATTCTTTGGCGGTGGCAATTCTTGCATAGCTTTGACCTTTGATGGATCCAATTCTATCCCTCGGCGACTCACGATGAACCTAAGTAGTTTTTTGGCAGGAACCCCCAAATGCGCATTTCGCGGGATTCATCTTCAAGTTGTACATTCTCAATCTATTGAAGAACTTCCTCAAATCTTCCATGTGATCAGCGGCTATCTTGGACTTGATGATGATGTCGTCTACATATACTTCGATCTCCTTGTGTATCATGTCATGAAAAATGGTGGTCATGGCCCTCATGTAGGTGGCTCCTGCATTCTTAACCCAAATGGCATCATTTTATAGCAGTACATTCCCCACGGCGTAATGAAAGCCATTTTCTCAGCATCTTCTTCATCCATCCAGATCTGATGATACCCAGCAAAACAATCTACAAATGATTGCAACTCGTGCCTGGCGCAATTGTCAATCAAGATGTATATATTTGGCAAAGGGAAGTCGTCGTTCGGAATGTCCCGGTTGAGATCCCGGTAGTCGACACAGACTCTGACCTTCCCGTCCTTCTTCGGTACTGGCACAATGTTGGCTAACCATGTTGGATACTCTACTACCCTGAGAACCTTAGCTTTGACCTGCTTAGTGACCTCTTTCTTGATTTTCAAACTCATATCTGGCTTGAATTTTCTGAGCTTCTATTTTACTGGCGGACAGGACGGATCAGTCGGCAATTTGTGAGCCACAATAGATGTACTTAGACCAGTCATGTCGTCGTACGACCAGGCGAATATGTCTTCATACTCTCTTAGAAACTCTGTATACTCTTCCTTCTCTGATGGTGACAAATGAACGCTGATTCGTGTTTCTTTGATGTTTTCTGCATCTCCCAGGTTAACAATCTTAGTCTCGTCCAGGTTGGACTTAGGCCTATTTTCGAAATTCTCAACTTCTTTAACAATTTCTTCCGGTATGTCTTCTTCCTCTGAATCTATGTCCGTTTGTTGCGTTGTCTCGTTGCATGTCACAGTCATTGGTTCATCAAGATAAGTAATAGTAATGCTGTATATGTAAAGTAATGAGAGAAAATAATAAGAGTAAGATTTATAAGAAAATTGAAATGCTTTGATAAATTCCATAAATTGTTTGAACATTGGAGCTCTTTTCATGCAAAAAATAAAATGCGAAAGGAAAGTAAACTAGTAAAATAAAATAGTGCATGGTGCTTGTTCAGCCTTGCTACCCCGAGGCACGCCGGGCTCTGGTGGTTCTGACGGTCCAGTTATTGAGGCATGCTCCTCTGCTTACCGCATGTATGGAAGGGCCTTCCTCCCCCTCCTCCTCGAGAACGACACAGCAGTCCATATCATCGTCTTCTAGGAACAAATTCCTCATTGCTGCTAGGGCTTCTTCTTCTTTTGACCCATAGATGACCTCGGCCGGTTGGAAGGTCTGCTCCAAACGGGGTATCGGCTGCTCCCATGGATAGTAGGGACCGCGCCAGGGTGGTGACCATTCATTGAATTCTTTCCAGGTATACTCATACCCCAATGCGAAGGTGGTGCCGTGTTTCTTGAGCTTGATGGGCTTAGCGATTCCTTGGAGATTTTTGCCAAGTCCCTTGCCAGGTTCATACCCTCTCCAGTTCAGTATGCTTTCAGTTTTGTTATCCCACCACTTATCCTTATCGACGGCGTTAACTCGTTCGATGTGGTGGTAAGTTTCTCCACCTATCTTTCTTTTTCCTCCGATCGCTAGGATGGTCTGGCGACTGTATATGGGATTGCTACGGTCGCCGTGAATGATCACCTCCTGGTGATTCCACTCAAACCTCACTGCCTGATGTAGTGTTGATGCCACGGCCCCAGCGACATGAATCCACGGCCGTCCCAATAGTAGGCTGTAGGACGCCGACACGTCTATTACTTGAAAATCAACATCGAACCAGGTAGGCCCGTTTTGCAAACATAAGCTAATCTCCCCAATAGTAGACCTTTGAGAACCGTCGAAAGCTTTAATGTTGATGGCCCCATCCTTGATTTCATGCAACCCTTTTCCCAGCGTCCTGAGTGTTACCAACGGACAAATGTTGAGGCTGGACCCCCCATCGACCAAAATTCTGGTGATAAAATAATCTTCGCACTGCACGGTGATGTGCAATGCCTTGTTGTGACTCAACCCTTCTGGTAGCAGCTCATCTTCGTGAAAAGTGATCTTGTGACTTTCCAATACCTGGCCTACCATGTTTGCCATTTCTCCTCCAGTGATGTTGCTTGGTACATATGCCTCACTCAACACTCTTAACAAGGCATTCTTGTGTGCATCGGAACTCTGTAGCAAAGCAAGGATAGAAATCTGTGCCGGTGTTTTGTTTAGCTGATCAATGACTGAGTATTCCTTTGCTTGTATCTTTCTCTAGAGATAATCGGGCCCAGTTTCAGTGATGGCTTGTCGACCAGAGGTCTGCTTACTCGACTCAGCCAAGTGTTCCGGGGTATAAACCCTGCCGGTTCTTGTCATACCTTATGCCGCAACTGCTTCCCCGAACATGGCTTTCCCTTTCCTTCTTGCCTTGGCTGTGTAGTCCCATGGTATGGCTTTTGTGTGGAATGGTGTTACGACTGTCATTGCTACCGGAATGGGCACCCTTGCTTTGGAAGGTAATACGGCAACTTCGAATGGTACAGGCGCCTTTGGGGACCCAAACTCGACCTCAATTGACATCTTCGCAGAGGATGGTTTTTCAAACTCAAGTGGAATGGACATGTTCACCTCGGCATCTCCAGAAGGCTGAATCTGGACTACAATCGGATTAAGGGTGACTGTTGGTTTCTTTGGATCGTCACCTTCTGCGATCAAGCCGATTGATCCTTTGGGATCCCAATCATCCTCTATTTCAATCATGTGAACACCTCCCCCCTTGTGGTCTGGTAGAGGGTTATTGTGGACATTCAAAGCAGGCTCCTTTGCTACGATGATCTTGTTGTCAATCAAAGTCTGGATCTTATCCTTCAAAGAGCGACATTCATCAATGGTATTCCCTTTCATGCTAGAATGGTATGTACAGGTTTTATTTGGGTTGACCCATTGGGAAGGATTTTCAGGGGTTATAACAGGGATAGGGGTGACATAACCAGCAGCTTTGAGCCTTTCGTACAGCTGGTCAATTGGTTCGGCAATGGCGGTATACTGTTTGGGAGGTCTGCAGTCAAAATTTGGTCGGGGTCTAGGAAAGTTTTGACGAGGGGGAGGTGATTGATAGTGGGATTGTTGAGTGTTGTATGCTTGGTAAACATGTGCGGGCTGGGAACATCTGGGTGAAGCAGGTTGGTATGTAGGAGGTGGAGGTGATTGATAAGTAGGCGGCGGAGTTTGGTAGGAAGGTGTGGGTGTTTGGTAATTTGGGGTAGGCTGATATGTAAGTGGAGGTGTTGGATAAGTTTGGTATTTGACAGGTGATTTGGTTCTCTGTGCAACCATTATGGCACCTACGTCACTTTTCTTGGACGCACCACCAGACTGTAGAGCCTTATTGGTAGCCTGCAAGGCTTCAAAGTTCGTAACCATACCACTCTTGATACCTTCCTCGATCCTTTCTCCTAGCTTGATGATGTCAGAAAATTTATGATTCTTGATCAGCATCAGTCTTTCATAGTATTGCGGATCCTGAGCCCGGACGAAAAACTTGTTCATTTGTTTTTCCTCTAAACTAGGTCGGACCTTAGCAGCCTATGATCTCCAATGAGTGGCATACTCGCGGAATGTTTCTATGGGTTTCTTCTTTAAATTCTGAATGTAAAACACATCTGGTGCATTTTCCATATTGAACCTGAATCTATCCATGAAGTCGGACGCCATACTTACCCAGTTCGACCACTTCTTTGGGTCTTGGCTAATGTACCAAGATAGAGCATCTCCTTTCAGGCTCCTCATGAAAAGCTTCATGCGGATCTTCTCGTCTCTTCCTACTCCGACCAGCTTGTCGTAGTATGTTCTCAAGTGAACCCTGGGATCACCTGTACCATCAAACATTTCGAACTTGGGAGGTTTGTACCCCTCAGGCAGTTCGACATCGGGCTGTATGCATAGATCTTCATAGTTTAGCCCCTCAATTCCCTTACTTTCTTCAACTCCTTGAAAACATTTCGAACTTGGGAGGTTTGTACCCCTCAGGCAGTTCGACATCGGACTGTATGCATAGATCTTCATAGTTTAGCCCCTCAATTCCCTTACTTTCTTCAATGCCTTGAATTCTGGTGGTCAACCTTTTAAGCTCTTCGGCCAAATTTCTGATGAGCGAGTCCTTGTCATTGGACTCGGGTGTGC
>NC_031993.1:38720289-38720996 GCF_001879085.1 Nicotiana attenuata
TCTTTCTATTCTGATATATGAGGCATAATCAAGAGAAGTTCTACTTGAAGAACCTGATTCATCAGTATATGCTCATGAGAAAAGGTCAGGTATGTTTCTATACTTTGCACAATTAGAAAAATAAATATTCCAATTATGAGCAGAAGTCCTATTCTAACCAAACTCCTAAAAAAATAGAACCGTTGAGCATTGAACCAGTTTCATTCTCCTAGAATTCTAAAGAAAACGGGACTATTTGCTAAAACCAAGCGTCACCTATTTATCACTTAAAGACCGGAGTCATAATGGGATTAGACTCTTGATTGACCACTGCAAAAAGGCTGCTGTTACTGGACCTAATCATACTCCATTTTAAATACACTCCACATACTCCCATTCTAGTCCATAACCGTCACTAAGCCTTAAACCTCAAATCATCATCCTTCTCTCTAAAAATCTCCAAAAATCCCCAAAATTCTCCAGAAATTCTTCACCATGACTAATCCTCAAGAAAATCCAGGAACTCCCCCACCAGTATCTCCTAACACACCCTCATCTGCACCTCCTAGCGACGATCCTAAACCAAGATTTCGCCGGCAGAAAATGTTGGCAAGAAAGACTGTGGCTACTGGTGCTCTGAGAACGGCTCTAAACGAAAAATTGAGAGCCAGCCAGAAAAAGGAGAGCTCTGAAAAGGAATCATCTGACTCGAGTTCTGAGTCTGAAGC
>NC_031993.1:38725241-38725974 GCF_001879085.1 Nicotiana attenuata
GGATTTGATTAGACAATTCCAAACCTGGAAAGTTATGCAAATACCAAGAGATGAAAATGTCGAGGCGAACGCCCTATCCAATCTCGCATCTGCGGCAGATGTGGCAAGCAATGAAAATGCTTCCGTAATTTATTTGTTTCATTCAGTACTTGATTCAGATAAAAATGAGGTAAATTTTAATAACTTAACCTGGGATTGGAGGAACGAGATTATCGCTTTTTTGCAGTATGGTACCATCCCTGAAGACAAGAAAAAAGCCCACGCGCTTCGAAAAAAGGCTGCTCGATATTGTTTAAAGCAAGGCAATCTTTATCGAAAGATGTTCGGTGGCCCCTTAGCAAGATGCCTCGGGCCTTCTCAAACAGAATATGTAATGAGAGAGATACACGAGGGGCATTGTAGAAATCACGCGGGAGGAAGAGCACTGGTAAGAACCATGATTAGAACAGGCTATAATTGGCCTAAAATGGAAGAAGAAGCGGAGAATTTCGTGGCTAAATGTGATAAGTGCCAAAGGTATGGTAATAACATGCATAGACCTGCGGAACTGTTACATCCGGTCATTGCACCGTGGCCTTTTATGAAATGGGGGATGGATATCGTGGGACCATTACCACAAGCAAAGGACAGGTAAAATTTTTGCTTGTACTCACTGACTATTTTACTAAATGGGTGGAAGCAGGAGCATTCAAACAGGTGCGGGAAAAAGAAGTTAGAGATTTCATTTGGCAAA
>NC_031993.1:38729896-38800955 GCF_001879085.1 Nicotiana attenuata
GGAAGAAGAGATTTTGTAACATTCTGAAAGAAAATGAGGTTACGGGAAAGATGAGAGACTTACGTGCAAAGTTCACTTCTCAGGGAAGGGAACGTTTGTGTTCACCCACTAAACCAACTGTGGGGGCAGCAAAAAACAAATCGGCATACCAAGCCACGATCCTTATCTTCTTCTGGTCACCAAATCTCTACTCTCTAGCCACTAGGTAAGACGCCCATTACGAAAAAGTCTAAGGGAGTATAGATGAATTAAGGTGGGAGAAGGTGAATCAACGTTTGCGCAAATTGGCCAGATGCCTTAAACAAGCAACAAACCTCCATACAAGCGGGCCAATATGTGCTAAACAAACTTTGAGAAACGACAGAAAATCGAGAATTACTGGGTCGATAGCTGGTTTCAACCCAAGAGTAAAAGGGTATGTGTAAAACAAAAGAGAGTCCAGTCATATATGAAGTAATCTTCCTGATTTGGATGGGGATTACAATGGGAAAATCGTTACTCCAGTGACAATCTCTGCGAACTATGGGAGCTAAATCTCTGTAATCATAGTAGGGTAAGCAATCAGCCACGATCTAAACCAGAAATTTGGGTCTGAAGTGATTGTCTTATCATGCTGAAAAGATAAATTGTTAGGGACTATTTCTTCTACCAAGGTTCCTGTAATGGTTCAGAGGCCTCCTTGCTCTTAGAAGATGATTTTTGAGTAAAGAACCTCTAGTTCTAGAGGAGAACCAGGGCTAGGAGAAGGCATAGCAGAACCACCACCACGAGAGGATCCTAAGCTACGAAGTCTCCCACCCTTCTATGTCCAACAGGGGCATTGGGATTGTCTAAAATAGGAAATCTCTTAGGTTAGGGTTCGAATAAGACATGATGAGGAAGAAAAAGAAGTAAACAGAGATTCACACAATTCAAGTGTTCGAGGAAAAAGTTTTATGTGGTAAAAGGTGAAAGGAAAAATTGAATTTATACTGATGGGCGACCGTCAGAAGTAAAAATGCAGTAATGGAAGGATCACAATAATGGTAACTGATACTTCATGAACAGTGGGGCCGAAAAGACAGCTTGAAAAAGTGTTGTAAACTGTGGAACCAATAATAAGATGACACGTGTCTAAAGCATTTAAATGGAAGTGATAATTGAGCGTCAACTCTGTCAGAATATTAATAGTGACAAAAAAATTCTCCTTAATGAATTCCACTTCCCAAAATATTAAACTGACGAATAAATGGAAATGGGGGGACTATTCTGTATTGGGGAAAATTGTATTTTAATATATATTATATATATATATATATATATATAATATATATATATATATATATATATATATATATGGTGACGTGGTCATGACACGTAGACTGGACAAACAGTCAAAGAATTAAGGTTGGTTAACAGACACGAGCAGCAATAGATACGAGCAAGTTAAATGAAGAAGGCACGAGTAGTCATACAAGTAATTCAACGCTCGTACCTATTCAAGACATTCAAAGGTCAAAGATCGAGAAGAGTCAAAGGAATGAATCTGACAGCAAAAAAGAGCCCAGATACAACATTTAATGAGTATTAAATACTAGAAACGTTAGAGAATATGTATTTAATGTATATGATTGCATAACGTAACATTTAAGGTCATTAATNTAAAGTCTGTATTCCCAAAACAGCTATAAAAGGGAAAGTCACAAACAACTGTAAGGACACGGAAAAAATACTACCGGAATATACTTTGATTTATTTGCTTTCTGATTATATTATTCACAAATCTCTTTCTTATATACTTTTTTCCGATTATCAGTAACCCAAGTTCTTCTAAATTCAAGCTTTGACCTAAAATCTAATTTTTTTGGTTAAATAATATTCTAATTATGTGGTAAATAATGTGAGACTAAAATTAAAAACTATTAAATATATAAGCAAATAATATTTTACTTTTTTTTTATAGTTTGGTCTTCTTCAATCAAACTAGACTATTATAAAATCACGAAAAATTTATCAACCTTTTAATCTTTTAAAAATAAATTTTATATTGGACAAAATAACCGTTTAATTAATACTTTCTAATATTTAGAACGCTGAAATTAACAAAAAATTTGAGTATATATTTTCTTATTTGAACTATATAGGAACTACTGATATTTAGAAATGTAATTATAGTAAGATTGCTTATATGTAGAGTAAGTTAATTTTCACAAGAATTCATAATTTGAGAAATTATTATTTCACCGGAACAATAATAATCTAGGTGACATTAGAAGTCTTCCAGTTCAAAATACCAAAAGAAGAAAACTTGAAGCAAATTTTACAGATATCATACTTAAGAGCTCACGATTATTTTCAGATTGATAAAATATCAAGATTTAAGGTTATTAATGTTGAAAATGTTAGTTATTTTAAGCTATTATTTATTTTAAAAAAATGTTAATATAACATTTTCAGAAAGTGTTGTCACAGAGTTTCGTAGTGCCACGACCTAAAATTTTGTCGAAGTTGTGATGGCGCCTAACACCGCTTGCTAAGCAATTCAACAATCTAACACAGCTTGCTAGGCAAGCCAACAATAATTATGCGAAAAGAGAGTTCAACAATAATATGAAGTAGCCTCATGTAGCAGAATGGTGTAAAAAAATGAAGTCCAAATGTCAACGCAACTGAAATCCTTTGCAAAATCTGGTGTCACTGACTGCATGAGCTTTATAGAATAAGTAAATACAAGGTCTGAATCAAATACAATATTGTTCGGAAGACTAAATAGTGTTAACATGAAATAAAGATGGGACTTCAAGGCCTGCAAACGAAACAACAGCGCTACCTTGAAATCTCTAAGCTGATTCGGGTACAGCTCACTAGCAACCACCTATCACCAATACTTGGATCTCTACACAAAGTGCAGAGTATAGGATGAGTATAACCGGCCCATATACTCAATAAGTAGCAAGTCTAACTACGGGCTAAAAGCAGTGACGAGCTTGATAAGTTCGGATACTCACTTTTCACAGCTAGCAATAAATATAACAGTAGAGTAATAACATATGAAGAAAAGCAACTCAAATAGTAACATGATCAACTTGACACAATTGGAAGAGAAATAGGCATGCTTTTCAAATATAACAGTTAAGGCATCAAATTTCGTAGAATTTACTTAGGCAGGTATTTGTGTCATGACCCAAACCACTAAGCGGCCATGATGGCTCCTAAATTACTTGCTAGGAAATACAAGCATAACAAAACGAAATATAAATACTGAATTAACAGAAATGGTACAAGTCTAAGGCCGAATAACATAAACAACAACGTCTATACAAAAAGAATCCCCCGGAACTCGTAAATATAGAGTCGTGAGCTCTAAAACAAAAATACAAGTTTGAAATGCCAATAACAATATTGTCTGAATAAAATACAACAGTACAAAATGAAAAGAGACGCAAAAACTACGGTCAAAATGTAGCTCTATCTCGCCTCTCGAATAACTCAGCAAGCAAAACTTCGCTACTAGTGGCTTAGTCCAACACCTGTATCTGCACAATTAAGTATATAGTACAGTATGAGTATAACTAACCCCATGTACTCAGCAAGTATAAAACTAACCTCGGCGAGATAAAAAAAGCAAGAATTATAAAAGATGCTTGCTAATCACCTGTACAGTTCATGAATTTAACAAGTACAAAATAATAATACAAGCGAGACATAAATCCTAGAAAGAACCACCTTAGTGCACATAATACCTTAACGTACTCTGCTTAGTCAACAATCCATCATATAAAGGAGATATGCAAATAAATCAAGTAAATAATCAAGTAAACTGCAAGCAAAGATGAAATGCAACAACCAAATCAAACATTGACTAGACTTCCCTCAGAATCTCAATGCTCAAACCAAGCCACTGATCGTTTTTTTTCAATCTGCATGTATACCATCAAGAAGAAACATAAGATGGTGACCATAGGGGGATTACCATATCCACACGCTGCATGGTGTACTCGCGTAAAAATAATTATAATTCGCCCGACGTTTGTTACAAGCTCAATATCACAATCTGCCCGACGTGGTCACAAGCTCAATATCATAATCCGCCCGACGTGGTCACATGCTCAATATCATAACCCGTCCGACGTGATCACAGACTCAATATCATAATTCACCCGGCGCGATTATAGGCTCAATACCTTAATCCGCCTGGTGTGGTCATAGCCTCAATATCAATCTGCCCAGCGTGGTCACATGCTCAATATCATTAACTGCACGGTGTGGTCACGTGCTACCAGTCCAAACCATATCACACAAAAAGAAAATATAAAACAATACATGTATATGATCAATGAAAATTAGATTTCATACTCCTAGACTCTAATAAGTGACATGCTAAGGTGTATGAATGTGCAAAGTGTACTATCATAGCTAAAATCAGGCAAATCATCACGTAAGTAGCATTATCATGTTCAATCAAGAGATTAACTTCTATGTAACCTCAAATATGGTTCAAATAGCTCACACCAGGGTTACAAATATAAGAAACATCATAACATTGAGCTTAGCAACCAATTCAAGTCATATCCTAGCCTAAGCAATACCAAGAGCATGAATAATACACTGGTGCACACACGTGGGCTCAACCCCGCACATGTGCACCACCCATAGAAGGTAGTTTTCATAAATAATTCAGGAAACTAGCACCTTAACCAAGTTTAGGCAAGATACTTACCTCAAGCAAGCCAAATCAATCCTCTAATTAGCCTTTTCCCCGTGAATCAACCTCCGGATGACTCAAATCAAGCCAAAATAACTTAATATCAATAAAATTCATAGGAAACGATTCCAAACGATAAAGCTAAGATCTTTAACAAAAATCAAAAATTCAATCCTAGGCCCGCACCTCGGAACCCGACAAAACTTATAAATTCCGAACATTCATTCTGTTACAAGTCCAAATATATTTGGTTCATCCAATTCCATCTTCAAATCGTCCCTCAAATCGTCAATTCTCACTCTCCAAAATCGTAGCACAGAACCCCCAGATCCCACCTTTAATTCATGTAAATTAGGTGTATTAATCTATGGGTAATCAATATCTAAAACTCAAAATTGAGTACAGATCACTTACTCCCCTTCAATTGTGAGGAAAAACCCTCCAAAATCCGCCTTCAACCGAGCTCCACAACTCCAAAAATTGAAAAAAATGATCAAAACCTCGATATAATATTTTGCCCAACAAAACTGCATATACGACCCTCTGTGCCCCACCTACAATACCGCATCTACAGAAGATCCATCGCAGATGCGCAAGTCACTTACTTCCCAACTAGCCGCTTCTGCGGACCCCAAGCCGCATCAGGGAAGCTCCTGCACACCTGCGCTCCATGGTCCGCATCTGCTGACTTCCTATCCTCCATCGCATATGTGCTCAAAAGGCCGTATGTGTGGCTTCGCATCTTCAACCAAGTCCCCGCAGGTGCGAAAACACCAATAGTCTTGATTCTTCAGCAATACAACTAAGTCCAAAAATGGTCTGAATTCAATATGAAATACACCCGAGGCCCTCAGGACCCCGTCCAATCATACCAACCAATACCAAAAGAAAAAGGACTTACTCGAGGCCTCAAATCATACCAAACAACATCAAAACTAATCATAGCTCAATTCAAGCCTAAGGAAACTAATGAACTTTCAACTTCTAAAACTTGTGCTGAACCATATCAAATCAACTCGGAATGACCTCAGTTTTGCATGAAATTCCCAAATGACATAAAGGACATATTTCAACTTCTGGATCTACAATCCGAACCCGATATCAACAAAGTCAATTCTCGGTCAAACCTATGAACCTTCCAAACCTTCAACTTTCTAACTGTCGCCAAAAAGCACCAAACTACCTACAGACCTCCAAATCCAAATTCGGACATATGCCTACGTCCAAAATCAACATACGAAGATATTGGAACCATCAAAACCCCATTCCGAAGTCTTCTACACATAAGTCAAACTCCGGTAAACTCTTAGAACTTAAGCTTCCAACCTTGGGACTAAGTATCCCAATTCACTCCAAAACTTCCCTGAAACCAAACTAACCACCGCAGCAAGTCCTGTAATCACAAATACACATATGTAAAGCATAAAATAGGGGGAACGGGGCTAAAATACTCAAAAACGACCGGACGGGTCGTTACATTTTCCCCCTCTTAAACAAATGTTCATCCTCTAACGAGCCTAGAATCATACTTGGAGTCTCAAAAAAGTGAGGATATCTACTCCGCATCTCCTGCTCGGTCTGCCAAGTAGCCTCCTTGACCAGCTGACCTTTCCACTAAACCTTTACTGATGCTATATTCTTCGACCTCAACTTTCGAACCTGCCAATCCAATATGGCCAGCGGCTCCACATCAGAATTCAAATCCATATCCAACTGTACCATGCTGAAGTCTAAAAAATGTTACGGATCCCAATAACTTTCAGAGCATGGAAACATAAGACACTAGGAGAACTCCCGATAGACTAGGTGGCAAGTCCACCTCTCCAACTCTCTCAAGAACGTCAAAAGGAAAAATATACCTAGGGCTCAAATTTCCCTTCATCAGTGCCCAACAACCTAGCCTCCCCAGGCTCTAACCAACCAACCAGAGAACGACATCGACTCCCACATAAGGCCTCATAAGGAGCTATTTGGATACTTGATTAACAATAGTTGTTTTAGGAGAACTCTATTAGAGGTAGAAACTTATCCCATGATCCTCCGACATCAATGACATAGGCTCGTAACATGTCCTCCAAAATATGAATAGTGCACCATGTCCATCAAGGGATGAAATACCATACTCAGCTCGACCTGTGTACCCAACTCACGCTACATTGTTCTCCAAAAATGCGGTGTAAACTATGTGCCTCGATCCAAGATTATAGATACGGGCACACCATGAAGGCGAACAATCTCCTGAGTATAAGCCAGATGCTCTGGAGAATAGGTACATGACTGGAATGAAGTGTACAAACTTGGTTAGTTTATCCACAATGACCTACACTACATCGGATCTCCTCAAGGTCCATGGAAGCCCAACTAAAAAATCAATAGTGATACTCTCCCACTTCCACTTTGGAATATCAAGCCTCTCAAGCAAACCACTGGGTCTTCGATGCTCGTACTTCTCCTGCTGACAATTCAAACACCGAGCAAAATAATCAATAATATTTTACTTCATCCTCCGCCACCAATAGTGCTGCCTCAGAATCATGGTTCATCTTCACGGCCCCTGGATGAATGGAATAATACGAACTATGGGCCTCCTCAAGAATCAATTCTCATAACCCATCAAAATTTGGAACACAGATCCAATCCTGCAGCCTCAATACCCCATCATCTCCAATTGTAACCTCCTTGGTATCACCGTGCTGCACCGGGTCTCTCGGGACAAGAAAGTGGCAACCATCATACCGATACATCTTGATGCGCTCAAACAAGGACGACCGTGATACAACACAAGCAAAATTCTGCTAGACTACGAAATATCCAACCTCATGAGCTTATTGGCCAAAGCTTGAACATCCAATTCTAACGGTCTCTCTCCAACTAGAATTTAAGCAAGATTCCCCATGCGCTCAGCCTTCTAACTCAAAGCATTGGCCACCATGTTGGCCTTCCTACGATGATAAAGAATGGTGATATCATAGTCCTTTAGTAGCTCTAACCACCTCCATTGCCTCAAGTTTAGATCCTTTTTCTTGAATAAGTGCTGGAGACTCTTGTGATATGTGAACACCTCACAAGACACGCCATAAAGATAATGTGTCCAAATCTTAAGCGCGTGAACAATGGCTGCCAACTCTAAATCATGTACATGGTAGTTCTTCTCACGGGTCTTTAACTAACACGAAGCATAAGTTGTCACCCTACCCTCTTGTATCATCACACATCCAATACCAATCTATGAAGCAAGCATCACAATAGACTGTGTAAGAACTCGATTCCGAAGGCAAAACCAGAACTGGGGTTGTAGTTAAGGCAGTCTTGAGCTTCTAAAAGCTCTCCTCACACTCCTTAGACCACCTGAATGGGCGCACTTCTGCGTCAATCTAGTCAATGGGGCTGCTTTATATGCAAACCCTCCACTAAATGGCGATAATACCTAGTCGAACAAAGCAAACTTCGGATCTTCATAGCGGAAGACGGTCTAGGTGTTGGCCCAAGTAAAGGTTAGTTTTGAAGACTGACAAAGGAACTCAGACATGAACCAGGTCCATCCAGTGGTCCATCCCTCAGGTTCACAAAAACGGGCAGATTCAAGCATGTGGGATGCATGTGAAGGAAATAAGCTTAACTTGGTGTATTTAATATCTCCTGATCGAAAAGGTTGCATAATTGATAAGGAGAAGGAGTCCTTAATCAAAGAGAACACAAGTCAAGATAGGGAAGGAGTTAGAAGTTGAAATCAACTAGAACTCTTCCACCAAGGAAGAGTTGCATCAGAACTCTAGTTATTTCTTCATCTACTAACTCTATAAATTGCAGGATGTTCTCACATTAAAGTGTTGCACAAAAACGCAGAAGTTAAATGTGAATTGGGAGCAAAATAGCAAGGCTTTTTGCAAGCAGTTCGTGTGTGATTCAAGTGTGCGAACCAAAAGCTACATGAACGAGATTGAAGAACCTGCTCCATAAAGAGTTTTATGTGTCTTTCTTTATTTCTAGTTCAATTGTAGTAGGTGTTTCATATTGTACCTTTCAGCTTTATCTAGAAGCAATTGTAATAGGTATTTTGAGTATTCAAGTTAGAGTTAACTTGAAGTTGTCGCAGCAGTTAGAGGCCGGTTGCCACAACGGGATTAGAGTTAATCCTTAGGTTTACATAAAGTTTTGTAAATGCAGTTTTGGCTCAGTGATTTTAGTGGAAGTTTGGGAAAATCCTACTGAGTAGTAGGTCGTGGTTTTTTCACCTTTTGAGCCAGGTGTTTTCCACGTAAAAATCTCTGTGTTCTTTATTTTATGTACTTTTAATTCCGCAAACAGCAGTCGTTAGTACACCTAGAAGAACCAGGTCCTTCCAGAAGCAGTTTAAGCGAAAAATTGAGTACCACACAAATCACCCCCCCCCCTCTTGTGTGGTATTGACGTTTAGAACATCAACTAGTATCAGAGCAGGTTATCCTTGAAGAGGCTAACACCTTAGGAAAAGATCAACATGAGTGCACCACCTGGGAACTGGGAAGGACAATCCACTGTTAGGCCTCCACTCTTTAATGGCCAGTACTACTCTTGGTGGAAAAATAGGATGAGAGACCACATCATAGGAGAAGACTATGAACTCTGGGACATAGTCACTGATGGTCCCTTGGCTACTACAAAGAAAAATGCTGAAGGAGTGGATGTGCCAAAAACAAGAGCTGACTGCAATGCTGAGGACTTGAGGAAGTGGGAAAAGAATGCAAAGGCCATGAAATGGCTTGTGTGTGGACTTGGTCCAGACGAGTACTGTAGAATTCACAGTTGTACCACTGCTAAGGAGATATGGGACACTTTACAAGTGGCTCATGAAGGAACTCCTCAAGTAAAGAGATCAAGAGGAACACTGCTATATTCTCAATATGAGAATTTCACCATGATGGAAGGAGAAACCATCCAGGAGATGTACACAAGGTTTACAACACTAACAAATGAACTTAAATCTCTTGGAAGGGTTATTCTTGAAAAAGACAAAGTTGAGAAGATTTTGATAAGGGTACTGCCAATCTCTTGGGAAAGCAAAATCACAGCTATTCAGGAATCAAAGAACATTGCCACTCTCAAGTTGGATGAGCTAATTGAAAATCTCACTGCCTATGAACTTAGAAGGCAAACCATGAAGATGGATGCACCTAAGAAGGAAAAGAGCCTGGCATTCAGAATCACTGAAGGTTCTGATCTAGATGAGGATGAAATGACCATGATCACAAAGGATTTTAAGAAGTACCTAATAAGAGAAAATGGTCCTTCAAGAAATGTAAGCTACAACAAACCAAGGGTTCCTGAAAAACAAACCAATGAGGGGTGCTACAAGTGTGGGAAGACTGATCACCACATCAAAAATTGCCCTCAATGGGAAATTGAATGGAAGAAGGAAAGAGCTGAACGAAGGAACAGGAAGAAGGAACAGGTTCATCCCAAGAAGAACAAATGATCAACAAAGGCTATGGTTGCTGCTTGGGGTGAAAGCTCAGATGATGACCCAGAAGATGAAGATGGAGATGAACAAGCACTTATGGAAATTGGGAAATCCGATGAGGAATCTGAGGTAAGTATAATTCATCTCAAAAACAAGATTAAATTTTTGTCTAAAGAAAGTCTCGCTGAGTTACTTCTAGATTTCATTGATGAATTTGAGGTTATAAACAATGAAAAGGAACAACTTTCTAAGGAGTGTGTGATTCTGAGAGCTAAGTGCAAAAACCTGGAANTGTTCCATCTGAATAGGAAACCCTCTTGGACCTACTGATAGGGTTATCAATGGCACCAAAACTCATGCCATTCCCTATGGTTTCATTCTCACAACTGTGCTTGCACATTTCAAGGTACAAGCAAGGAATTTCGGGGTTAATACTCTGCTTGCTTCCGACTATGAAGTCAATGTCATTCTTAATGAACTTGGTTCATCTAAAAGGACACCTAACAATAGCAAGGCCAGAGTCTGTTACAGGAGAGTGAGGCAAAGGATATTGAGATAGCAAGGCTGAAGACACGATTGGTTGAGGTAGAATCTGAGAGAGATGTTCTCAGAACTGAACTTGCAAGGGAAAAAGAGGAGAATGATGGAACTCTTCAAGACATACTGAAATTTCTCCAAGCAAATAACCCAGCCCCTACCTCTTCCAAGCCTTAAATCCTAACATAGTGTAGATCAACCAGTGACCCAATTCGGGACGTTGTTTCTTTTGCTCATGTTTTCAGTATTTTTATTTCTTCTTATGCTTTGTGGTAGAATCTTATCAATCATCAATGAAATTCACCGCCTTTTGCTCTAACTGTTTGTTTATATTTCTTTGATGGTTAAAATTCTTAGCTTGATCTATGATGATTAATCCATGTTTGCATTTGAAGTAGCCCCAGTGTCCATGAGTAAGTTTTAAAATCTGGTTATCTCACATTTTTTATGCAACTTTTCGATGATGCCAAAAGGGGAAAAAAGGTTGTGCTTTACACTTCAAACAGTGATGTTATAACCTAATGTACCTGGTCCTTGATGATAAGTGATATAAAGGAAAAATGTTTCTAACATTGTGTTGATGTTTGAGCTGAGTTCTGGCAGGGCCTAAGTGTATGAAAGGCACAGTGTTTGTCATCATCAAAAAGGGGGAATTTGTTGGCCCAAGTAAAGCTTAGTTTTGAAGACTGACAAAGGAACTCAGACATGAACCAGGTCCATCCAGTGGTCCATCCCTCAGGTTCACAAAAAACGGGCAGATTTGAGCATGTGGGATGCACGTGAAGGAGATAAGCTTAACTTGGTGTATTTAATATCTCCTGATCGAAAAGGTTGCATAATTAATAAGGAGAAGGAGTCCTTAATCAAAGAGAACACAAGTCAAGATAGGGAAGGAGTTAGAAGTTGAAATCAACTAGAACTCTTCCACCAAGGAAGAGTTGCATCAGAACTCTAGTTATTTCTTCATCTACTAACTCTATAAATTGCAGGATGTTCTCACATTAAAGTGTTGCACAAAAATGCAGAAGTTAAACGTGAATTGGGAGCAAAATAGCAAGGCTTTTTGCAAGCAGTTCGTGTGTGATTCAAGTGCGCAAACTAAAAGCTACATGAACGAGATTGAAGAACCAGCTCCATAAAGAGTTTTATGTGTCTTTCTTTATTTCTAGTTCAATTGTAGTAGGTGTTTCATATTGTACCTTTCAGCTTTATCTAGAAGCAATTGTAATAGGTATCTTGAGTATTCAAGTTAGAGTTAACTTGAAGTTGTCGCGGCAGTTAGAGGCTGGTTGCCACAACGGGATTAGAGTTAATCCTTAGGTTTACAAAAAGTTTTGTATTGCATTTGGCTCAGTGATTTTAGTGGAAGTTTGGGAAAATCCTACTGAGTAGTAGGTCGTGGTTTTTTCACCTTTTGAGCGAGGTGTTTTCCACGTAAAAATCTCTGTGTTCTTTATTTTATGTACTTTTAATTCCGCAAACAGCAGTCGTTAGTACACCTAGAAGAACCAGGTCCTTCCAGAAGCAGTTTAAGCGAAAAATTGAGTACCACACAAATCACCCCCCCTCTTGTGTGGTATTGACGTTTATAACATCACTAGGTCAACTCTGAACTACCTCAACCTTCTTCGGATCCACTTTAATCCCCTTACTGGACACCACGTGGCCCATGAATGACATAAGATCTACCAAAAACTCATACTTGGAGAATTTAGCATATAGCTTCTTCTCCTTCACAGTATGGAACATAATCCTCAGATGCCACTCATGATCTTCCCGGTTGCGAGAATACACTAGTATATCATCAATTAAAATTATGACAAAGGAATAAAGATAGGGTTGAGATAAGGTGTTTAACAAGTGCATAAAAGCTGTTAGGGCATTGGTTAGACCAAAAGACATCACCGGAAACTCAAAGTGACCATAGCCGGTCCTGAAAGCTGTCTTCGGAATATCTGAAGCCCGAATCTTCAACAGATGGTACCTCAATCTCAAATCAATCTTTTAGAATACCCTAGTTCCTTGAAGCTGATCAAACAAATCATCAATGCACGGTAGTGGGTATTTGTTCCAGATATTAACCTTGTTCAACTACCTACAGTCAATGCACATCCTTATAGAACTATCTTTCTTCTTCACAAATAGTACCGGTACACCCCAAGGTGACACACAAGGCCTGATGAAACCCTTATCAAGCAAATATTATAACTGTTCCTTCAAATCCATTAGTGCCATGCGATACCAAAATCAATATACTTGTCGTGTGGCATGCCTGGCAGGTTTGTAGGAGCCATATCTGAGAACTCACTACCAGAACTGACTCAACGGTAGGAGTATCAACACAAACATCCCTCATGAAGGCCAAATATGACAAACACCCCTTCTTAACCATCAGTTGACCTTCAAATATGAAATCTCTCTACTGGGAACATGATCCAGGGAGCCTCTCCACTCCAACCTCGGCAACCCCGACATAGCCAATGTCACGATCTTAACATGATAATTAACAATAGCATGATATGGTCACAACCAATTCATGCCCAAAATCACGTCAAAATATCTCATGCATAGCAATAAGAGATCAACTCTCATCTCATAACCCCTAATGGTGACCACACACGACCGACATACACGGTCCACCATAATAGAATCACCCACCGGTGTAGATACATGGACAAACATATCTAAAAGATCACGAGGCATATCCAAATAATGAGAAAAATAAGATGACACATAAGAGTAAGTGGAACAAGGATCAAATAGCTAAAGCATCCCTGTGGCACACTGAAGCAATACTTGTGATCATGGCGTCGGAAGCAATTGTCTATGGCCTAGCTATAAATGCATAGCAGTGGGCCTGACCACTGGCTGATTGACCTCTCCCTCTAGGACGACCTCAAACCGACTGAGCCCCACCCCTAGCTGGTTGTGCGGGTGGTGTAGCTGCTTGTGCTGAGATCATAGTTTGTGAGCTCTACTGTGGAACCTTACACAGAAGTCTGGGCAATCCCTCTTGAGATGACTCAAGTCTCCACACTCATAACAACCCCTCCTCAGAGGCCGGTGACCCTCATAACCCGAATAACTGCATGTAGAACTCTGAGCAACTAGAGCATGATAAGAACCCTGTGCCGAGAGCGCACTGACTGATGACTGAACTGGGCGAGCACTGTATGAACTGTGGCTAAGTGATGAACCATGAGGAATCTGACGAGCTGCCTGAGCGAGCCTAAAAGGGTGACCTCTGTTGTAATGTGATTGTCCTCAAGATGAGGCACTACTAAAATGTCATGACCCAAAATCCCACCTTAAAGATCGTGATGACACTTAGTCTCTAGGACTAAGTAAACCTAAAACATGCTGAGTTAATATTATATTTAAATCATTTAATCATCAAATAGAACTGGCAAATGACATAACATAACTAAAAGCGATCAATAGTTATACATATCCCAAAACCGATTGTACTAAGTCATATGCTTTACTGAGAGTACTAGGATATCAAATACAATAGTTTTTGGAGTAAAAATAAATAGAATGAAGTAAAACTCCTGAAGGTGACTCCGAGGCCTGCGAACACAATGGCATGTATACCTTGAAGTCTCCATAGCAAATCTCCAACAACTAACTAATGACCGGCACGCTCTGCGGTACCTGAATATGCACAAAATGTACAAAAGCATAGCATGAGTACACCACACCGGTACTTAGTAAGTATCAAGACTAACCTCGACGAAAGTAATGACGAGGTTCAAGTCAAGACACCCACTAAACATAATAATCTGCGCAAGATATTAATATAAAGCTAGCAAAAAAATAAATATCATTGTAAAGCTAAATATGGAGGAATAACAACATATAGCTAGCAACGGAAAGTAGAATCAACAAATAACAACAAGAAGTAAACAAGTGATAGATTTATTTTAAATCCTCGATTCTAAGATAAAATTAATGATAGATTTATTTTATAGTCATAGATTCAAGTTATAATTACTTACTTTAATGAAGTAGATGAAAATCTCCTCAAAAATCACCTCAATCCGAGCTCCTTAGCTCCTAATATGATGAAATAAATTCTACGTATGAAAAGAGTCTATTTATACAAATGTTAAAAAATGATTGAAATTGCAAAAATAGATAAACTAGCTGATGGTGTAGTTTTATTGTTGGGTTTTGCCTTAAAAAACCTTCCCTGAACACCCGAAAACCCAATCGAGGCCCCTTGAACCTTTCCAAATCATCCTAACAAGTCCAAGTACCTGTAGTACCAAAGGCTAGAAACACTATAAATCCAAATGTCAACTCAAATTATCCTAAGAATTCTTAAGGTTTTAATTTTTGTGCAATAATTTGGAAATGATCTCAAGCCCGTGGGATCCTAATCTGAACATACCTATAAGTCTAAATATATCATATAAAATTGTTAGAAGCTTTATGTTATGAACCTAAGCACATATGCCAAAATCGGGATATGGTTGCTATTTTAACCTATTAACCTTCCAATATCAAGATAGTGGGAAAAAAAAGCTAAGAAGGACTCTTAAAACTTAAGTGAAGGATAAATGACACTTCTTTTGATTAACGTGGTCACGTGATTAAGGGGATTAAGAGAGGGTCAGGGGCCTTTGTGATAACTTAAAAACTTGGGGGTAAAGCCTAAAAAACCTAAAAGACGAGATAAAACAAAACCATCCAAGCCCACATATCCCACTTTTTTTAGAACTAATATTTTCTCAATTCTCTCCAACTCCCAAAACAAACTACTAGGGCTCCAAAATCTTTGAACATCGGCTTTGTTTTTACTCCGGTCTCCGACAAAGCTTCAAATCCCGTTCAAACTTAGCTTTGAACTCGAGATTTCGTCATCAAGGTAAGATTTGTTTTGGTTTTTCTTTCCCATTGACGAATCCTAAACTAGTTATTTCAACTAATACAGCTTCTTTTGCATTTTATCTTTCGATATATATTTTTACTTCGATCTCCGGTAATACTTCAAATTTCATTCAAACTTTGCTTTGAACTCGAGATTCTATCATCAAGGTATGATTTTTTTAAATTTTTTTACTCTATTAATGAACCCTAAGCTAGTCATATCATTTGTTATGGCTTCTTTTGCTTTTGTCGGTATTTATGTATCTTATTGTTGTTGTTGTGTTGTAGTAGTAGTTGTTGTAGTTATGTAGTTGTTGTCATTGTGTAAGTTTTGCACTGCAATCCTAGAGATGTTGTATGGTTGAAAGTGTAACGACTTGCCGATAGTTTTGTGTATTTGAGCTTCATTTCCTTTTTATGCTTCATGTATGTTTGTTTGTTATTTTCTGACTTGCGGGATTTGTTAGTTTGGATTCAAAAAGGTTGAGATGGATTTGAGACACTTAGTCTCATTTTGGAAGCTTAAGTTCTAGAGTTCACCAAGGTTTGACTTTTGAGTGGATAGTCTCATATTGGTGATTTGATAGTTCCAGTGGGTTTGTATGGTTATTTTAGACTTTGGCGTACGTTTAGATTTGGATTTGGAGGTTCCTAGGAGGTTTTGGTTCTATTTACCGAAAGTTGGCAATTTGGAAGTTTAGAGAGTTCATAGATTTGACCGGGAGCTAATTTTAGTGTTATCAGGTTCCGATTGGCGTTTTGTGGCTTTGCATGGGTGCAAGTAGTTGATTGGAACTTGTGTGTCATGTTTGGTTGGAATCCAGAATGGCTGGGTATGACTTGGACGTGTTTGGTAAAGTTAGAATGTTTGGAAGTCAAAAGATAAACTTTTATCGTCGATTATTGTTTTGGTGTTAATTGTGGTGTTTTGAGCATTTGGATAAGGTATTAGGACTAGTTAGAATGATTGAACGGGGCCCCAGGGTGCTCGGGGTGTGTTTTTGTAAAGATTTTGGAGCTTTTTGGTGTCTTTTGGCAATTCTGGTTCTGGTGCAGATGTAAAGTTGTAGGTGCGTCTCTTCTGTTATATTTGCGGTGTTGAGCCGGTCCAGAGAGTTTTCGCTTATGGGAAGAGGGGATCACAAGTGCGAAGGCACACCTGCAAGGCTTGTGTGTGCGCCAACGAGGAAGGGCAGCCCTGGGAAATTTGCGCATCTGCGAAGGAATTGGACACACCTGAAGAGTCACAGATGTGACACATGTTCCGCAGATTCAAAGGCTGGAAGCATTAATGAAGCTCGCAGATGTGATCCTTGGACCATAGAAGCGATATCGTATATGCAACCATCTGGTCCGCAGATGCGAAATCACTGGAAGACTTCATATAGTTTTAAGGTTAGCTCATTTTTTCATTATTTTGAGTTTGGAGCTTGGTAGGAGATTTTGAGGATATTTTCATTGTTACTTTACGATTAAGTAGTTTTCACTTGGATTTGACTATACATCTTGAATCCCCATGGATTTATATACTTTAATCATGAGATTTTGAAGGAAAGTAGGGTTTTTGTCTACAACTTAAGAGGGCGAATTTAGGAGATTTGAGGGTCAATTTTGACTTAGTTTTGGAATCTAATCACATATTGGGACTTGTGAGGTTTGGATAGCTGAAATCTACCCATTGACTCAGGTTTTGACCATGTGAACTCGGGTTGACTTTTATTGACTTTTGGAGAATTGAGTAAAGATTGAAGCTTTATTGTTAGGAGTTTATTCTATATCATTATTTGACATTATTGAGTTATATTTGACTAGATTCGAGGTGTCCGAAGGTTGATTTGAAAGAAAAGGTTGTGTTAGAAGGTTGAAGTTGTTATGGGGTGGAGGTAAGTCTCTCATCTATCATACTAATAAGGAATTCTCCCTATAGATGATTTGCTGCTATTTGCTACATGATTTAGGTGATTCATATATGCGAGGTGACGAGCGCAAATGTGTGGCTAGTTTTTGGCCATAGCTGGTTAGAATTTGGCTAATATTATGCCTTATTGGGACTTTATAAATTGCTATCCATGCTTCCTTGATTCTTTGACTACGTGATGGATCTTAAATCATATTTAGAGGCCGTGTGATAAATATGACTTAATGACTTGAACTTGACGAACTTCTTTCCCTTATTGAGCTTTCTATTTTAGCCATATTCATGCAGTTACCTTATTTGACTTATGATTTGAGATCGTTGGCTCTTGTTGACCACATATGATATCATGATCGAACTTTGGAATAATAAATGAACATGATGAGCTGTCCCACCGGGCATAGCAGCCGATGCGGGGCGGCCCAATTCATATATGGAACGGCGTAATTTCCTAGAACATAATATAGTATTAAAAGGCAGTATAGTACTTCCGCGCTTATTCTAGAAGTCACCACCCATTTTAGTTTATCCCCAATACTCTCAAACCCTTTTAGAATACCCTAATTATCTAAGGTTAAATCGAAGGTAGATCTAGCATGATTTAGTGTGAGGAAACTTTAATTATCACTGTGATAACAATTGCCTTGTTGTATTGATTATGAAGATTCATTAGAGGCAGAGTTAACCACCATAGAAGTGCAGCTAGTTGTTTAACGAAGGGATGTAGGATAACTTCCTTTTATGGCATGTTTGGTATGAACCTCTCTCTCTCTCTCTCTCTCTCTCTCTCTCTCTCTCTCTCTCTCTCTCTCTCTCTCTCTCTCTCTCTTCCTTCAAGGATTTTTTGCATTGTAATATTGATCTATTCTAAGCCTTTTCCAATAATATAAATTTTGTCTTGATATATGTATCCTCTTCTCGTAAAAATTCTCTTAAGATGAGGTGATTTTAGATAGCATTCCGTGGTCAGGAAGTATAATTCATTCTAAGTTGATTGTGATACTTCCCTTGAAATGGATGATGCATTGCATTTATAGATATGTGTCTATATTACTTTATCGAGCTGCATTATAGTCAGCCGGGTACGGCACCTATTGTGAAACCACAGACTAGTTGGGTATGATGAGACATGATATGTGATATTACCAAGCCCTTGTGTGGCCGGGTAAGATGATGTGTGATGTGAGGATACTGAGCGCTCTTGAGGCCAGTTACGCCAAGTTCTGTTGAGGACAAGTATATATGAGACCGGGTATGGAGCGATGTGTGATGTGAGCTACCGAGCCCTCTAGCGACCGACTACGCCGAGTCCTGTTGAGGTGGGGTACAATCGAGACATCCCGAGGCCGGGTATGACCGAGTCCTCTTTGAGGCCAGGTGCCTCAAAAAGTGGCTGCATATATATATATATATATATACTAATTAATACATGGCCCCAAAGAGCGGATTGGTTTTATAAATGCTTGCATACAATCATGTTTCTTGGTTATAGTAGTGCACGCCCCTGATGGCTTGTCTACGGTATTTAGGTTAAGCTTGTGTATTTATATATCTTGTGGTATGTTGTTGATTTACACCTACTATCCATTTTACATACTCATTACATCTTTCGTACTGATGCCTCTTACTTTGGGCGTTGTGTTAATGCCCACAGGTACAGATAGACGCGGTGATATCCATCCCTAGTAGGGTGTTGTTCCCACTGATTAGTCGGTGCTCTCTACTCCTTCAGAGTAGCTGTTCAAAGCCAATAGGTGTTGAAGAATGTGTTCTAATCATTTTAGGTATGGTGGGGCCTTGTCCTGACTGAGTTGTTAATGTGTATATCTCTTTTTGGTACTCTTAGAGGCTTGTAGACTAGAGTTTAGTTGTATGTAAAAGAATGGATTGTAACCTTATTGAGTACAGTTATGAAAATGTACAAAGAGTCCATGCTTCTTTTTCAAGTTAGGTGTGCACGTTTTTTTAAACTCTAATAGTTGCTCTTGGAGGCCTCATTGGCCCAGATTTTATGATTAAGAAAAGAATGTAATGGACATCGGTTCACACGGGCCTTCGGCCATTGTGTGCCGGTCGCACCTCCCAAGTTTGGGGTGTGACTATATATATATCCTTCAGATTTATCTTGATTTTGTATGTAATTGAGATCTGTGACTTTTCATTGTGGTTCTTTTGCATGAAAAGCACACTAGAATATCAATTATTAATGTGTTTTAAACTTTGTGTGTATTTGATGATATCATGTCTTATTTATTTCTCTCATTAATGTTTTCACTTGTTTATTATACTGGTAGTGATTGTTAGTGTCTATCCCTCGTCACAACCTCTTCGAGGCTAGACTTGATACTTATTGAGTACCATAGTTTTGTACTCACACTACATTTCTGCACATTTTTTTGCAGATTCTGAGGTAGGTACCATTCATGCTTGTTCAACTTCTTAGTGACTTGCATTTAGGGACTTCGTGGCGAGCTTCCTACTTGTTCGATTCGCATCACATGGAGTCCCTTCCCTTTATTATCCATTTCTGTCTTTGTTTCCTTCAGACAGATATTGCTGTATTGTTAGATACAACCTACTCTTAATATTGGATGCTCGTCACAGTTGATTTTCTGCTTTGCTAGACAGTTGTGGTCGTGTTTACACCATGTCTCATATATTTGTATCTATGTGTTGGTTTTGAAACTATTTTCGCTTTTATAATTATATCATGTCTTGTTAAATAACCTAATAATTGGCTTCTGTTATTGTTATTGAGTGTTGGCTTGCCTAGCAAGAATGTTACGCGCGATCATGACCTTTGATGGGAATTTGGGTCATGACAAGTTGATAGTAGAGCTCTATGTTCTAAGGGTCTCACAAGTCACGAATAGGCCTAGTAGAGTCTTGTGGATTGGTACAGAGACGTCAGTATCTATCTGCAAGAGGCTATAGGTGTCACGCCCCAAACTTGGAGAGGCGTGGCCGGCACCCAATGCCATACTTGACCCGAGCGTACCACTCTGCAACTGTGAACTCTGGAGGGGTAACCCTCAACTTACGATGATGATGCCAACCTACAAACTGACAATACCAATTAGGGTCGATGGGCCATATTCTAAATCATCTGAAAATAACATCTCTCTAATTTGAGGGGTAAACATTCCTAAAATCTCATATACATAACTGTGCAGGCTGACAAGGCTGCCATAAATGTCTCCAACCAGCAATACAAAAGTGAACATAAACACAGGGTTGGAAAGCCCACAATACTTTTAGACAAAATACACAAGACTCGTCTACAAGCCTGTAGAGATAACTTTATTGTATCATGGTCGGGACAGGGCCTCGACCTACCCATAAAACCTGTATATATAAAATGGACTCCAAGGTCTAGACCCAGTAACTCCGGGAAAGTGGAGCTTACCAACAAAGCTAATGTTTGGCTCTGTCTACCGAGAAGGTCTATCTAGCCGTCTATCAGAACCTGCAAGCATGAAATGCAGTGTCCCTGGCAAAAGGGACGTCTGTACGAACTAATGTACCGAGTATGTAAGGCAATAGAATAACTGAAAGCTGAAACTTAACTGATAATATAATAATGGAAAGTAACTGGGAGTCAATGATAATCTGCTGATATGCTTACCTATTGATACTGGCTCAACTCTCTCAATATAGTAAGTAAAATAGTTGTCCAGCCCTATAAGGCTCGGTATGTTTAACTGCTCTGCCGTAGTAGGCTCTCTCATAGACACTCAGCCATACTAGGCTCTGTATCTCGGACATTCTGGGCTCTCTCATAGTTGTTCTGGGATACTCAGACTGGCCGGCGGAGGTAGTTGACTTACCCTTGAACTTCGGGTTGTCAGCACCCTGCAGGTGGTACCATGAGAAAGGCTTCTTGGCCTTTAATTTTGTATCATACTGCCTCGGCTCCACCCTTTGATCATTGAAATACTCTGTGAGAAAGTTTGGGTACGGGTATGATCTTTCACCTTTATGGACAGTTAATGTGATGTTGGTGGACATGATGGCACCCATATTGATCGGGTACCCAACAATAATCGAAGCCACCATGACTGCTTGGGGAAGTGGGAGGTTTTCTCATTTAAGCACAGAACAATACGGCTGCACACGGAGGTCTTCCACCCTTTGGATTCAAAATTTAGGGTGGCCCGAAATATGGGAACCCCTGCTGTGAGACACGGGGGTGGTGGTCCTCGGGCAGCCAAAATCTCAGCTAGCCACGGGCGAGCTGCATCACCCATAGCAAGCTTTTCAAAATACTGGACCGTCTCCACTTCTTCAAAGCCCACATAAGTGTTCAGAGCACATAAGTCGAATCTGACTTTGAGGTTTCTCACTTTTTCTATCTTGGTACCCTTCTTAATGTGAGCCACATTGGCATAAATTATTTAACCAAGTGCTCATTTGCATCGGTGACACTGTGGATGAACCATTTCCATCCCTTTCGCTCCGGAAACACCCTAAACCCTAAACCCTAAAATCCTGCCTATAGGATCTTAAAATCCTATAGACAGGATATCTATGTGGGAAATAGGCGAGCAGTGTTATATGGAAGCGGTTTCATTGAGGCGAGTATTAGGACCTATTATTTGCCTACTGATTTTAATGAATATCGCCTGGGTACTTCAAACAGTAATGCATCAGCTTACAGAATCCAAAATTATTGTTAAGTGCTACAGGCATATTGTCTAAGTGATTGACAGTGGCGATTGTATTCAGAACCAATTAGTAAAATCCTATTGGCATGATATCTAATGACGAAACGGTTTCAACCCTATGAGCATGATTTCTAGATGCACACTGATTTTGGCTTCATATACACGTTTTATAGCCTTGTATTTCCCTTTAATCCTATAGGCATGCTTTCTAATTACTGAACCGACTTGAATCCTATAGGCATGATCTCTAGGTATGAAACTGATTTCAATCCTATAGGCATGATATCTATTACTGAATTGGTTTTAAGTCCTATAGGCATGATATCTATCAAGCAGCACAAAAGGGCAGAAATTGCACTCATTACCAGCGAACAATTGAATCAAACATTGGGGTCCTATAGGCATAATTATTAACACATATTGATGCGTCCTATAGGCATGATTTCTAACGTACACACCATATAAAACTCGTACGAGTTTAAGCAGAATTGACATCACCAATGAAAGTCCTATAGGAACGATTTTTAAACATAACGCAGAGCTTAACAGTTTTGACAAATGAGCTGAATTAATAGCATAGATATATCCCTACAGGCAGGATTTCTACCCAGTTTAACAAAAGGAAATAAGAAATCCCCCTGATTTTACTAAATATCCAGAATCTATTTATTACAAGGTTATTACAGGCCAGATAATGATTGAATTACATAATAGTAATAAGATACACTATAGGGAGCCTTTATTAGGCCTAAATAAACTTGGGAATCGGGCCTTCAAACCAATAAACTTCGAGGCTCAATTCATAGGTACAACATAGCCAAATACGAATGTCTCATCCATAACGCATGTAGAACCAGGTTTCCAATTTTTCAAAGTTTCCAAGGGCCTCAGGGACCCAGGGCAATGCTCACACCAGAACCACACACTCAGAAATGCTTTAAAAGAGATTAGGAACCAGTTCCTAGTGTGTCAGAGTTTACAGGAGTCTCACATGGACCCTGAGCAGTGGTCAGACCGGGTGGTTGAGGATAGAACCTAAGGAACTAAGAATGGAAAATTTTAAAAGAGCACATCATATAAGGAGAGACAGATTTAAACAGTTTTGATTTCAGAAGAAAACAAAGTTTAAGACATGGAACTTGGAGGCAGAATTGCACCCAGAAAACAAGTAAGGTTCATGCTCAAACACACATTTCAAATGAGTTGAAGTCTGGTTAACATTCTAGTTAAGCTAGGTATTCAATGCTAGCATTTAGGACAACCTTGTTAAATCACAGAAACAATTAGGCAAAACAGTCAGATTATCACATGAATTTAGAGGGATACCAGACATGTTAGCAACAAATTGACAGAGCATATGAATTGAGTAACTAATCTGTAAAGTTAAGATAAATTAACTAATTACACGTTGATAGTACCCTAAAAATGCAAAGTTCAGAACATGTACAGGATTTGCAAACAGTGTGCATGGACAAGTTAAACATTAAGCTAGTTTTTTATAAAGGGATTCATATTACTCAAAACAACTAATCTAAATTAACAGTGTTAACCATAGGATTAAAAGAAAAGCATGTAGACATGCAGAATCATGCTTAGAGAGGGATCTTAGACATGCTGGATTATAAACACAGATCAGGAACACATAAGAAATGGTATGACAAAGGATAGTCACTCACTAGTTAAGCGAGCAAAAACAGAATAATACCACGAAGTTGAGAGTCCAGAATGTTTGGCCTCGGCTTTCAGCCGGCCAAGACCCGTAGTAAGCGAGAGAGCAGAGAGAGTATAGAACCAGAAACTTTAAATTTTAGTGAGAGTCTATAGAGTTCGAGTCTTGTTCAAACGGGGAGAGGGGAAAGGGTTTAAATAGTATTCAATTAGGCAAACAAACACACATAAGTAAGGAAAGAAATTAATCACAGAATCAATTTAATTCTAGTTTTAGGACAAATAATAGAGAGTTCAGTAAATTATCAGGGAATAAAGGCGTGTAATTAGGAGAGCAACACTTAGAATAAGAAAAATATAATATGGAATCAATTAACGATCAGTTTCAAGGCAAAATAAGGTAAAGGAATAAAGAAACACGCTAGACTGAACAGAAATAAGGGAAATATTAGTCCCATATGAAAAAGGAAAGAGTATCAAAAAATTAGTAAAAGTTTCGAACCCTAGTTTTAAGTAAACCTTCACAAAATCGGCAGAAAAATAAGGCAATGAATCACATAATGCATACAATGAATGTAGACAGAAGATTATTCAAAAAGAAAACCAGAATCGAACCAGATTTGGTTCAATCAAAGATCTGAAACCCTTATTTTAGGTAAACCACAAAATCAATAAAATAAAGGCAAAGAATCATAGATTTTAATAGAACGAACATAGACAGGAGGTTATTAAGAAGAAACATAAAATCGAACCAGATTTGGTTCAATTAAAGAAGATCTGAAACCCTAATTTGGGTAAGTAAAGGAATTAAAGGAAGTAGGCAGATTCATGCTTAATGGAGTGAATATAGACGAGATAATGCTAAAAATCAAATTTTGAACCAGTATAGGTTCGAATCAAAGAGAATCTGAGACCCTAACTTTTAGGGTTGTGTAACGATCCGACCGGTCGTTTTGAGCTTTGGCACTTCGCTCGCCAGTTCTCGGGCATGACTAGCCCCGTGTGTTGTATTATGAGTTATGTAAATCATTGGTTTTGGTTTTCAGGATAATCGGAATAGATTTGGAAGAACAACTCTCAGTTTGAAGCTTTAAATTTGAAAGGTTTGACCAACTTTTGACTTTTTAGTATTCGATCTCGAATTTGGATTTTTTGATTTGGTTAGCTCTGTTAGGTGCTTTTGGACTTGGGAGCGCGTCCGGAATGTATTTTGGAGGTTTGTGGTAGATTTAAGCTTGAATTGGCGAAATTGAAAATTTGGCATTTTTCGGTAGGCAGTAAAAATTTTGATATCGGGGTCGGAATCGAATTCCGAAAATTGGAATACGTCCGTTGTTTCATATGTGATGTGTGTGCAAAATTTCAGGTCATTCGGACGAGGTTTGATAGACTTTTTAATCGAATTCGGAAATCGGAAGTTCTGGAATTCTTAGGCTTGAATCCGAGGGTGATTCGATGTTTTGATGTTGAATTGAGCGTTCCGAAGGTTGGAACAAGTTTAAATGATGTTATGGGATGTGTTGGCATGTTTGGTTGAGGTCCCGAGGGCCTCGGGTGAGTTTTAGGGTGGTTTCGGACCATTTCTAGGCCATTTCTAGTTGATGGTTTTTGGCTTCAGAGGCGTACAGTGTGTTAGCATAGATCTGATCGCGTTAGCATAGAGAAAATTTGGAAAAATGGAGTTGTGCTATGCGACTGCGTAAGTCTTCCCGCGATCGCATAGAGTAAAATCTATGTTGCACTGACCCGACTTTGGAAGCTTATTCTCACAATCTATAAGGAATTTGAAGATGATCCAAATATGAAAGTTGTAGCCCTTGATGTCTTGTTTTTAGAAAGTTAAACCGATTGAAATTTGGAGTTTTGTCCAAAAAGTTATAGCCATTATACTAGAGGCTGTTTGGAAGAGTTGGAGAAGGCTGTTGGAAAAGTTTGTTCTACGCGATCGGGGGGAAATGGCCGCGATCGCATCGGGCAAAAGAAGGGCTAGAAAATGTTGTGCTTCGCTATCACATTAGTTTGTCCGCGATAGCATAGGGTAAATGCCTGGGCAGATTATAAAGTACTCTATTTCGAGGATTTCGGCCATTTTTGCATTTTTGGAGCTATGGAGCGCGGATTGAGGCGATTTTTGAAGGGATTTTCAGAGGATTGATTGGGGTAAGTGTTCTTCACTCAAATTTGGTTAAATCCCATAATTATGTCTTGATTCTTATCATTTAATTTGGGAATTTGGGGTGGAAATTGAGAAAATGGAAGAAGGTTTGGAGAGTTGATTTTGGGGATTTGGATGGTCATTTAATGTCGGATTTTGGTGAATTTGATATGGGTGGACTTGTGAATGAATGGATTTTCCAGTTTTGTGATTTTTATCGGATTCCGAGACGTGGGCCCGGGGGCCGTGTTTGAGACAATTTCGGAATTTTTTAGTTAATTTGATTATTTTCGCTTGGGCTTTGTTCCTTTAGCGTATATTGATAATAATATACTGATTTTGGTTAGATTTGGAGCATTTGGAGGCCGATTCAAGAGGCAAACGCATCGCGGGCTAGAGTTTGGACCGATTTGAGGTAAGTAATGATTGTAAATGTTGTCCTGAGGGTATGAAACCCCGGATTTCACATCGTTGTGCTACTTTGAGGTTATGCACACGTTAGATGACGAGCGTGGGGTCGTGCACCATTGGGGATTGTGACTTGGTCCATCTCGTACGACTATTAAGTTGCGTATTTTACTTAAAAACTATTTGCTATTGTTTTATTTTGGAAAATATTACTATGTTTGGGGCTAAATGCCGTGTCTGGGCCTTGTGCCGATTGTTTGGACCCTTAGGGGCTTTTACTACTATTTTTTTCCTCACTGTTTTTGTTTAGTGTTTACACTCAGTCATGCTATGTTCTTACTGTTTTCATAACTCGGTTTTATTCACTGATTTTGATTTCATAAATGATTTTGAGCTGAGTACTTATTTTACTATCAGCCCGAGGGGCTTGAGTGAGATCTAACTGAGTGAGGCCGAGGGCTTGTGTTGTGAGGATATCATGGGATCGGGCTGCGTGCATGTGGTACTGATTTGTGATACCGAGGGCCTGATTTATTATGCCACGAGGTGGCTTGTGATTGATATGAGGCCGAGAGCCTATTTGATTATGCCACGAGATGGCTTGTTATTGCGCTTGGGCCGTAAGGAGCCCCTCCCGGAGTCTGTACACCCCCAGTGAGCGCGGTTACCCAGTGTGAGTGATGTGTTGTAGCCCGAGGGGCTTTTCTTGATCCATGTTGCCCGAGGGGCGGCTCTTGATTCATGTTATGCTCGAGGGGCTGATTATGAGTGATTTTGAGGTAGCCCGATGGGCTAGTTCTGTTGATATTATGCCTGAGGGGTGGTTTATGGTACATGTTTTGCCCGAGGGGCTGTTTAAGTTTCTATCATTTTTACTCACTCTTTTTATCACTCGTTTGAAACCATTGGAAGATGTTTTAAAAAGGAAAGGGTTTTTACTAAAACTGAGTTTGATTTACGAAATAAATGATTTTTGTACTGTATTGGAAATGCACTGAATTTGTTGTAGCGTTATGACTGGGCTTAACTGCTACGAGGGTGAACGCGAGATTTGTGGAAGATATGAAGTACTAGATGGGCTGTGTTGCACGAGCTTATGAAGGACGAAGCTTAATCTCGCTATGGTATTATGGCAGTAATAGAGTATATTCATTATGAGTTATTGTGTGTTTTGATCTATGGCTTCGAGCAAAGTGGGGGAGTCTGCTATTGGTTAGTTGATTGCACGGTTATGTGGTATGATGGTTCCAGTTTGAGGCGTATCGGTGAATCAGTTGTGGCTTTTGGAGGTTGAGACCGAGGATGGCTCGAGTAAAGGAAATTTCAATAAAGGTTATGTTATGCTTTAGGGGTGTATGAGAATCACGAAATGACCTGAGTTGTTATTGGTAAAGGATGTATGGTGCATAGAACATGAAGTTGCTTGGTTGCATTAAGGTGAGGTTACATTCTGCGGCATCGGAATGCTACTGGAGCACAGGTCGTCCGGTCCGTTGATCGGTCTAATTGCGGTTTAAGTAGAGTGGATGACTCTCGAGAATTGTTCTAATAGGTTCAAGATTTTTACATGTAATAATTTGAGATTTTCGAGTTGTATATTTGGCTAGAAACTGAGGTTTGCATTGGAGGGTGTCAGGACTCGTGGTATTTCTATATCATTATGGGATCTTATGTATCAGTATCAGTAAGGTAAAGGTAATGGCTTTGGATTCGCTGGAAGTCCCTTCAGGGTAGGTATTTTAAATGTGGTGCTTTTGGGAATAGTTAAGAGAGTATTCAGCGGCTTATGAGCCTTAGACGGTGTGGTTTTATGCTTGGGTCTCGTGTGGTGAGTCTGGGTTGAGGAATTGTGGTGTTATAGCAAGAAGGAGTATCAAGTTGAAGGTAAGTCAGGAGGAAACTTGGATAGATGGGATAGCTTGGTAGTAGGCCGGATCGGCATGGTAAGGATATGACTAGTTCTTTGGGTTCTTACGAGGTTATGAGTTTCTACAGGTGTTTCACGGCAATGCTCTTGGGTTGTGTTTTAGTGACCTGCGTATCTTGGTTGAGTTAGAAGGATTCAGCCCTGACGGTTTAGTTTTGTGCAAATGGAATTCGAAGAATTCTTGATGGTTTCTACTACGGTTAGAGAGGTATATTTTCTACTGGCGTGAGGAGCATGTGATGAATAGTGATTTTCTTCTATATAGGATCAAATGGAAAGTTCTCGGCTAGTTGAGTACGTAGTTGCTTGTGGCTTGGAATTGATATGAAGTTCTCATTGTTATCCTAGGATGGTATGGTATATGTGGTATGTTTTGTAGGTCTGAGATTTGTATGTGTAAGGTTACGGTTCAGTTCTGAAAGGAAGGTAACAAATTCTTAGGCAGCATGGACAGCATGGACAGTTTCAGATGACTAGATAAATGAGATCACTGATTGGTATGGTTGAAGAGGGTATACATTTTAGAAAGGGCGAGGTGTTTGAGTTGAGGATACTTCATTAGTATTGTGGCACTCTCTTGTTGGATCGACTGCTGATATTCGAGTTGCTTGGTGGCACAAAAGAATTATAGGAGTACCTCGCGTGGGATGATTGTGTATTAGAGGTGTGTTGTATATTCGGACGGTGGAGTTGGGATCGTATATGGTGATTCGCGTGCTGTGCGGATTTGGAGACTGGGAGTTCTCATAAACAGGTTAGGTCGTGGTTGTGGACCGCGTATATTGGTCTTGTGTGGTAGCTATTGGAGGTTTGGAGACCCGAGTGGATCCTTGTTGCTTAGTATGCTAGATTTTGGTGTGATATTGGGTATGGACTAGTGGTCTTCGTGTCGTGTTATTGTGGATTGTCATGCTAAGACAGTGACGTTGGCTACGCCGGGGATGCCATGGATTGACTGGTGAGGGTCGACGGATTATGTTCCCAGTAGGGTGGTTTCATTTTTGAAGACCCAGCGGATGGCTGGGAAGGGTTGTCTTTCTTATTTGGCCTTCGTGATGGATGTCAGTGCAGAGACTCCTACCATTGATTCAGTTCTGATGGTGAGGGATTTTTCGGATGTGTTTCCTGCTGCCGGGCATGTCGCCGGATAGGGTTGTTGATTTCGGTATTGATTCGGTGCCTGGCACCGTATCGATGGCACTGGCGGAGGAAAAAGAGTTGAAGGAGCAGCTTCAGGAACTCCTTGATAAGGGGTTCATTGGTAGGCCAATACGGATGTGCATTCTACATCGAGTCGTCTTGGTTGACTCCGAGTTGTATTGTTGAGGGATGTGTTGATTCGATTGTTATTGAGCTTATTAGTGATCTGGGGAGATTTATGAGTTACCTTTCCGTGTTTTGAGGCGCTAGGATTTGTTGGTTATAGGCACATGTGGTGCGGTTTTATTGGGGTCTCTCAGTGGGATTCGAGCGGGAAGAGTATTGGGTATTGCTCGGCAGATGGTGTATCGGTTGTGTCCTTTAGGGTTTGTGTAATGTTATGTCAATTATTTCGCCGTGGTTATGATGATTTGCTTTGGTTCTAGACATCAAATTGCGCGTGGTTGTCGATTTTGAGCGTAGTGACTTGAGGTGTTTCATGTGGACCAGTGTTTGGATAGGGTCGCGCATTGCAGCAAAGTTATGTGGAGGTATGACCCTTCGGGTTAGATTTGTATGTTTTGTTTCTACAATGTGTGACGGGTTCTCGGCATTGTGTGTGGTGGTACTGGTGAGCTTGCGGTACAGCTCTCTCATTTGAGTCATTTTTCATCATTTGAGTACGTTCGGATTGTTGCTTATTGGTGCGCGGATTACACGAGTTGTGGCTTTAGATTGTATTGATGTGTCATTTCACCAGAGTAGTTATGTTGGATTAGATGAGATCGTTGGGATCTAGAATGAATACAAATGGATTCGGTTTCAGCGTGTTGGTAGGATAATATCGATGTTCGGCTCAGAAATTTGCAATGGTCCTTGCCAAAGGAGAAGTGGCTTCACGACTGGTTAATCTGAGGAATGGCTATGACTTTCTACGTGTTTCATTTATCATTGGTAGTATACGGAAGTATTGGAATGAGGCTTTATTTGATAAGAGGTTTATTATCAATATTCGGTTGTTCTGAGCAACTGCTGTGATCAAAAGTTATCGCTACGAGAGTTTGAGCTATGTGGTATATCATGTAATTGCATCTGAGGCTGCAGGTATGGTTTGTTATAGCTAGTTCGGGCTTATTCAAAGAATAGATGTGAGATTCTGATCTTATAGATGATTTCAGAAGTGGAAATGTGGTTCTAAGGATTATAGGCTAGGTTGGATTGTGAAATTTCAATTACATTGTGTTATCGGACCTCTATGAGATAGGGTGACATGGGAGCAGCCCCGGGTATGTGCATGGTAAGGTTACACAGCGATTTGATGGTTTTCGGAACAACTCTGGGCACGTTCGAGGACGAACGTATGTTTTAGTGGGGGAGGATGTAACGACCCGGTCGGTCGTTTTGAGCTTTGGCACTTCGCTCGCCAGTTCTCGGGCATGACTAGCCCCATGTGTTGTATTATGAGTTATGTAAATCGTCGGTTTTGGTTTTCGGGATAATCGAAATAGATTTGGAAGAACAATTCTCAGTTTGAAGCTTTAAATTTGAAAGGTTTGACCAAGTTTTGACTTTTTAGTATTCGATCTCGGATTTGGATTTTTTTGATTTGGTTAGCTCCGGTAGGTGCTTTTGGACTTGGGAACGCGTCCGGAATGTATTTTGGAGGCCCGTGGTAGATTTAGGCTTGAATTGGCGAAACTGAAAATTTGGCATTTTCCGGTCGGCAGTGGAAATTTTGATATCGGGGTCGGAATCGAACTCCGAAAATTGGAGTACGTCCATTGTGTCATATATGATCTGTATGCAAAGTTTCGGGTCTTCCGTTCGAGGTTTGATAGACTTTTTGATCGAATTCGGAAATCGGAAGTTTTGGAATTCTTAGGCTTGAATCCGAGAGTGATTCGATGTTTTGATGTTATTTTGAGCGTTTCGAAGGTTGGAACAAGTTTAAATGATGTTATGGGATGTGTTGGCATGTTTGGTTGAGGTCCCGAGGGCCTCGGGTGAGTTTCAGGGTGGTTTCGGACCATTTCTAGGCCATTTCTAGTTGCTGATTTTTGGCTTCAGGGGTGTACAGTGCGTTAGCATAGATCTGATCGCGTTAGCATAGAGAGAATTTGGAAAAATGGAGTTGTGCTATGCGATTGCATAAGTCTTCCCGCGATCGCATAGAGTAAAATCTCTGCTGCGCTGACCCGACTTTGGAAGCTTATATCTCACAATCTATAAGGAATTTGAAGATGATCCAAAAATGAAATTTGTAGCCCTTGATGTCTAATTTTCGGAAAGTTAAACCAAGTGAATTTCGAAGTTCTGTACAAAAAGTTAATTTGATTATTTTCGCTTGGGCTTTGTTCCTTTAGCGTATATTGATAATAATATACTGATTTTGGTTAGATTTGGAGCATTTGGTGGCCGATTCGAGAGGCAAAGGCATCGCGGGCTAGAGTATGGACCGATTTAAGGTAAGTAATGATTGTAAATGTTGTGTTGAGGTATGAAACCCCGGATTTCACATCGTTGTGCTACTTTGAGGTGATGCACACGTTAGATGACGAGCGTGGGGTCGTGCACCGTTGGGGATTGTGACTTGGTCCATCCCGTACGACTATTAAGTCGTGTATTTTACTTAAAAACTATTTGCTATTGTTTTATTTTGGAAAGTATTACTATGTTTGGGGCTAAATGCCGTGCTGGGCCTTGTGCCGATTGTTTGGACCCTTAGGGGCTTTTACTACTATTTTTTTTCCTCACTATTTTGGTTTAATGTTTACACTCAGTCATGCTATGTTCTTACTGTTTTCATAACTCGGTTTTATTCACTGCTTTTGATTTAATAAATGATTTTGAGCCGAGTACTTGTTTTACTGTCAGCTCGAGGAGCTTGAGTGAGATCTGACTGAGTGAGGCCGAGGGCCTGTGTTGTGAGGATATCATGGGATCGATCTACGCACCGCAGCATGTGGTACTGGTTTGTGATATATGAGAGGTCGAGGGCCTGATTTATTCTGCCACGAGGTGGCTTGTGATTGATATGAGGCCGAGAGCCTGTTTGATTATTCCACGAGATGGATTGTTATTGCGCTTGGGCCGTAAGGGGCCCCTCCCGAAGTCTGTACACCCCCAGTGAGCGCGGGTACCCAGTATGAGTGATGTGTTGTAGCCCGAGGGGCTGTGGTTGTTTCATATTGAAGCCCGAGGGGCTGTTCTTGATCCATGTTGCCCGAGGGGCGGCTCTTGATTCATGTTATGCCCGAGGGGCTGAGTACGAGTGATTGTGAGGTAGCCCGAGGGGCTGGTTCTGTTGATATTATGCCCGAGGGGCAGTTTATGGTACATGTTTTTCCCGAGGGGCTGTTTACGTTTCTATCATTTTTACTCACTATTTTCATCACTCGTTTGAAACCATTGGAAGATGTTTTAAAAAGGAAAGGGTTTTTACGGAAACTGATTTTGATTTACAAAATAAATGATTTCTGTACTGTATTGGAAATGTACTGAATTTGCTGTAGCGTTATGACGTGGCTTACGTGTTTTCTTACTGCTCAGCTTTCATTTACTTTTATTACTTACTGAGTTGGCGTACTCACATTACTCCCTGCACCTTGTGTGCAGATTCGGGTATTTCTGAACTCGGTAGTGGGTGTTGATTGCTCAGTGGCAGAGTCATTGGAGTTAGCAAGGTAGCTGCCCGACGTTCGCAGCACTGTTTTTCTCCCTTTTGTCTTCCTTAGACTGTATTTAGTACATTTTTAGACTCTTAGTTGTATTTAGACCTTAGTAGATGCTCGTGACTTGTGACACCCCGATGTCGGACTTGTGTATTTATTCTGCACTGTTCATTTAGACTTACATTATGAGATATCTGATTAATTAAAGGCTTGATTGTTATTTATTAAAGGGTTAAATTCGGGAGTTGTGTCGGCTGGCCTAGTTTCACGATAGGCGCCATCACGATCGAGTCGGTTTTAGGGTCATGACAGGTTGAGTAAGAATCCACAAGAGATACGTAAAACAATCGTACTCACAAAGAACACGGGATGAACACAGACAGAATACACATCAGGTTAAGGATTTTGAACCAGATTTGGTTCGAATCTCTTAAGATCTGCTTGACATTTTAGGCAATACATTAGGAAACACCAAAATCGGGTAGCCAGTAAGGAGAAGGGCCAAATAAGGTAAGGAATCATGGATTGATTCCATTTTTGGGTTTAGAATCAAGGAGATTGCCTGACGGCGCTAGGGTTTTGAAGGAAGAAGATGAAGGAGAGGGAGTGTATAGAGACGGCGGGTTTGGGTAAAAATGATTAGGTTTTGGGCGGATGGGTATAATTAAAAGGGGTGAGGTGATATGAGCTGTTGATCTTCAAAGATCAACTGCTGTGATTTAAAAAGGGAATTGGGTCGGGGTTTTGAACGGGTGTGGGTCTGGGTATTGGGTGTTTGATGTGGGCTGGTGTATTGGGCTGGGGTAATATGGTAGTGTAGGTAATTGGGCTAGGTCCGAAATTGGGGTTTTACGGTGCTATATTTTAAAAACCAATTTAACAAATAAATAATTTATAAAAAATAATTAATAAATAACAACAATATCACTTGTGCATGAAAATGATTTAAAATAATTACTTAACATAATAAAAATATGAAAAGTTGTTTTTTTGTGTAAATAATGTAATTATGTATATATATGGGCTATTATTAAAAAAATATGCAATTTTAGCCTAACGATGCAAAAATAAGTATATATAAAAATGTTTAAAGCTTGATATGGATATAAAATATAGAAAATTAAAAATAAATCATTATAAAATTATTTGTGATGCAATTAATAATTATTTATATAAAAATGAAGGAATAAATTGATTAAAAGCCTTTAAAAACTATAAACAATTATGAAAAAAATACTTGGTGATGCTCATGCACTATTTTGAAGGTATATATGTGTATTTGAAAGATATGAGGGAAAAATTGGGTATCAACATACATCCCGCATTTTTTTACGTTAAAGTTTCGTCGTAAGTTAATCGACGTAAGCTCGGGGATGAGATTATTTTGAGTTTATTAGTATTATGCTATTTCAAACAAGTGATAAGTAAATTTGTGAAGGTGAGAGGATAAGCAAATCGAAGAAAATGATTTTTGTCAAAGTTTGACATTTTGACATAAAATACGGTCCAAGCTATAATACTCTTATTTATGGAATAGTGCCATACAAGGTACCACATGACCATGATAGTAAGGTATATAAAATGTGTTAAAAGTGATTAGTATTTTAAGTAATTTGGGATAATACTTAATTATGTGAATAATTGGTTAATTATTGATTTGAGTGGGAAGTTAACAAATTAATTAGAGTTTGTGGATAATTAGTCAAGTGAGATTTTGGATAATTATTAGGGGACAACACATCCACGTGGGATTGTAGAATATTGGCAGCAAATTTCAATCTAATTATGTGCTGAAGGAGGCGGTGGAAAAAATTAAGGATATGTGCACCTTAATCTCATTCTTGTTGAAGAATGCTATTAAGAAGGCCTCTCTAATCCACAAAATGGAAATTCTTATAACTACAAAGTACGGATGAAGCTTCAACAAAATCCATACGATATTACATTATGTAATAGCAGCGTGAGACGCAATTCTAAAAGAGCACGGTACAATCTTTCACAAGAATATTATACGAATTTTTTCTTACTTCGATTCGTCGTTACGTATTTTCACAAAAGACGTGTGTTAGAGGGATTGTCAAGAGAATCGGTTCAGGTATGTTTAGGCTATCCATTCTTTCCTTTTGGCATGATCCATACGATACAAACGAAATGAGTAAATGCACAACTTTCATAAATGACTCTACTCATAGAAGTACTAGAAGTATGTTCTTGATTCCCCATGTGTCCTATTATTCTATCATCTATTCATGGGTCTTAGAAAATACATAAGTTGATAAAGTTTATTTCATGATATTAATCAAAGGCGTAGTGATCTTATGACATACCGAGAAATCTTATTAACATATTTCTTATGCATCTCATTCATTTATACATGTACATTGACCCATGACCAGATGGCGTTATATATGCATATATTATATGTATATGGGATATGGGAAAAAGTTACGGCATTATATATGCACCGCCACTGTCAATTGGTATACGTTGATGATTTTGCCCACTGTGGCCGAGATGATATGATGGGATGCCCTCAGAGGCTTGATGATCTTATGTACGCATATACCTATGTATGATATGACATTTATATGCATAAGCATGACATTATAAATATGAAATGATTCATAGAGCTATTCAGACATACATGTTGCGTCTTTTACTCCCTGTTTCTGTCATGTCTTTTATTGATTGATTTTCATTCCTTACATACTCGGTACATTATTCGTACTGACGTCCCTTTTTCCTGGGAACACTGCATTTCATGCACGCAGGTCCCGATAGACAGGTTGAGAGTCCTCCAAGCAGGCTATCAGCTCAGCGGAAGAGGTTGGTGCGCTCTATTTGCTCCGGAGTTGCTTATTTAGTCAGTATGATTTGGACATGTATTGATTGGTATGGCAGGGCCCTACCCCGACATTTACGGTATTTATCTACTCTTAGAGGCTTGTAGACACATGTCATGTATATGAATGATTGTATGGCCTTGTCGGCCTATGTTCAGTGTACGAGTGATCATTTTGGTCTTATAGGCCCGTATGTGATATCTATAAGTTTTTATTACATGTTGGGCCGTCCTATGCCGAGTATTCCCTCATGTTTTATTTAGTTATCTCACGGCACCCTTCCCTTCTTATTTACCTATGACGGTATGATACGAAAGATACATTACGTTGGTACTCGGTTGAGTAAGGTACCGGGTGCCCGTCGCGGCCCATTGGGTTGGGTCGTTACATCTGCTCTTTTGACCGGAAGAAGACATACTTAATTACATATAAAGTCTCGATAAGGGAGAATGGTGTTTATCAGACTAGGATAGTGTATATAAATTCAGGAGTATGAACTTCTCTTTATGTCTCGGTATCAAATGCATGTACTTACGAGATCATGCCAAAATAAAAGAAGGTTAGCCTTAACGTACCTTATCACAATCTATCTAATAACCATGTTGAACTCGTCTAGTTTCACCTCAATCTACATAAACGATAATAATGCTATCTTTAAGCTACAAAAGATGCAACTATCGTAAAACGAACGACAAGCTTATTTTATATTAAAACGGGCAACATCTCCCCTGTTTTCCTTACTTTCCCCAAGTCCATAAAAAACTACCAGAACACATACGACCTTCAACTATATACTTTCAGCACCACAAATCACCCAACAACACAATTCACTCTACACAACAAATGTACAAACGTCACAAACAGAACTACTATAAAACACGACGTGGAAAACTTCTAGGTGTTGTGTGGTTGCTTCTTCTCCTATATACAACATCATGAACATACTCAACATATGACCAGCATAACAACAATAAGGACATTATAACCTAGATATTACCCAGGATTTCCATCCATATGAAGTCATATACACAACTTTAAAATATTCCAATAAGAGACAACAACTTCTTATACAACTTCAAGTTCTATCATGTCATTCTTCATCCAAATAACTTAACCAACACATAGATAAGATTAAGCCCAAGAAATAGGGTGTGATACATACCTTAAATAATCAAAAAGCACTAGGACCAAAGCATACCTTATCTTACAAGAACCCATAATGGCATCACAACACCATAGACTCTTTTCTTCACTTAGGCTAACTTTTGAGGTTAGGTCTATGTAAACTCACCCTGGATTCAACTTGGAACCTTGGAGAACTGTTCGATAGGTTTAGAGAGAGTTTGGGAACTGAACTTGGTTGAAAATATCCAAAAATGAGCCGTCCAACCCTTTTCAAATGTTCAAGGGTCGTCCACCGCCTAAGTGGGTCCCATAGGGAGCTGCTTGCGCGGTATCGCAAAAATACGAGTATATCTCTACTCTAATGTCGTATAAATGAATGGGTTAATGTGTTATAAACTAGACTTGTATATATTCAATTTGGTAGGTGGATCATCCCATAATTATCAGTATATACGAAAAAAAGCTCAGCTACATTTGACCTAATTTTCACCACGTTTATGAATGTAACTTGTTATGACCTTTGCCAACTTTTGTTCCACAACTCGTTTGACTTCAAAACATAACACACTACTATAATACAACTAAAATAGCTCATAAAATAATCTCCTTATCATATTAAGCATCCTAGTCTCACCCCACAAGTACATGTTATAACGTTTCCAACCTTTTGACTTTAAACACAACTTATTTTCTTCATTTTGTTTAGTTTCTAAGCCTTCCAACCCTCTTGGTTCTTGTTGTTCAATGATGTTAAGTATTTTTAGCCTTCAAGGAAACATGATTAACATACTTTATGTACTTTCAATGATGATCTCATTCCTGAGCATACTTCGATTGACTTACGACGTAGTCTCACATACGAAAACATGGGGTGTAACAATAGGGCTTTATGAAACTTCCCTTTCTTAATTCCTCATTATAAGTTGATTTTATCTTAAATCTATATATTTCTCTTCTATTCTTTCGCAGATGGTGAGAACACGCGCATTAGAAGCAGTAGCAGGTACTGGCGAGGCAGCACCACTGGTCGTAGCCGAGAGAGGCTGAGGCTAGGGCAGGGTCAAGGCTCCTACCAAGGGTTGCACAGTTGCGGCGAGGAGTAAAGAACCTAATGTAGACTGTGGGCATGCCAGAGCAGCATCAGATTGGTGATAATAATCCGTTTACAAAAGGCCTAACTAGAGAGGAAGCTGAGAGATCATTGAGGAAAATGGGACTATGATCGAGGACAAGTCATTGTGGTGGTAACTCTACCTAGAAAACTGAAGATCCCAAGATCTAGGTTCAAGGAGATCAAACAAAGTCATTAATAACGGTTCAATATTGTCAAATAAAAATTTTGTTTATTCTCGTGATGAGACATTGTTTAGTAACAAGGATAAAGTGTTATGGTTCTTTAAACATTTCTAGGTTTGAAATGGGATTGTCAAATATTGTATCTATAGGATTACGCGTTTAGGAATCAGATAAGTGAGTGTGAAGTGTAAGCCGCTTCAAAGAGAATTCTGTAAGGCCAATTCTATATGCACTTATAAAACCAGACCCCAGACACCACTAGTGGGAATATACTGGGCATGTCGTTGTTGTTATTGTACTTTATGAAATCGAACGGTGTTCATGGCTGAAACAAACACAACAATGAGAACCAAAGATGGTAAACATTGATTGTATGACTTATGTTGTCTAGGTATACACCGAAGCTCGACGGTTCAAAGATATCAAATCTATCGACTGATCGAGTATATCTGATATATATTCACTATGAAAAGTTTAAAGCGAAACCTACTTATCCAGATGCGATTAATCCTTATTTGCGAATCACACAATTTTTTTATGTATATATTTTGTCATGTAACCATTCCCCTTCATGTGAGGGATTGCTGGGTTTTTTAGATGTGAATGAGAAAAGCACCTTATGTATTGCACCTCTTTACTCTCTTATCCATTGCCTATAAATATGGAGGCATTGCATCTGATCTTGACGTCATAGTTCTTGCACTCTTCTTACGCATATTTTCTTACAAACAAAATAAAGTCTATGTGTGATTTGCTATGCCTTATTGCATTCGCTGAAACACTGGGTTTGAATTGCCGATAAATCAATGTGAGTAATGTGTTCTATCCTCGGAGAAAATAATCCTTAACTTCGAGTACTAGGAGAGTATTAAGTTCCTTAAGGACACACTGTCTCGACCTAAAAAATCCACCTAGTCTTGGTGGCACCTAACCCCAACATGCTATGTAAGACAAACATGGAATAATATAAATCAAGTGAAAGATCATTTATAACAATGATTAAAATAGCTAAATTCCATAAAACATCCCAAGGATTGGTAGTACAAGTCATGAGCCACAAAGATTTAGATTTACAAGGTTGGTACAGAGAATGAATACAACTTTAGTTCGAATATACATAAACATGAGTTCAATCCTGAGCTACCAAGAACAAGTGGTAGCAATATCTGGAACACATATACATCTTCAATGACTGCCTCCATAATCAACAACTATTTGACCCCAAGATTTACACGTAAGGTGTAGAAGTGTAGTATGAGTACAACCAACCCATGTACTAAGTAATTATCCTGACTAACAAGGATACTTGTATACCGTAAAAATCGAGGATACCCGATTCTACGGGTTCGAGGGTATGTCTCGAGAGTAAGCCGATATCGAAGCAAGTTTGCGCTCAGAGAATATAAAGATAAAGGGATCGATATCAGGCTAAATCGACACCACAGCAACAGGATCGCGAGATATCCGCGATCGACCACCGATCTCGGCGAGAATCCCAGGGCCGATAGAACCATTACGGTTAGTGATATCAATCATGTATTTTACTTCCGAAATTAGAATCATACCCTATTTAGGACTCCTCTGGTATATAAAGAGGAATCCTGTCCATTTGTAGAAAGGGATATCATCACCATTATCATCATACACGAATTATCTCTTGCGTTACTACTGAAAAATACAAGCACTCTGCTCTTTTACTTACTCTTAATTCCTGGTTGTCTTATTGTTCATATTGTTCGTACTATTCTTGTTACTCTTATTGTTCTTGGCACTTGATCTCGAGTCTAATCTAGATCGGAATTAGTAACTTGAAATTACACGGGTTTGATCCTTTTAAATCGTCTAATTCCTTTATTTATCTAGCTATTTATCAATTGGCATTGATTAGATCACGTATCCTTATAACCACATTACAAGTTTAATTGTTACTCGTATTTCGAGGTAAACAATTTGGCGCCCACCGTGGGGCTAAGGATAATAGTGATTGTTCAGTGTTTATTCTGGTATAACACACTATTTTACGCTTGTTTCTTGTCAAGTATTTTGTTTTCGGGATAAAACATGTCAAACTCACAAAACACAGCCATTCATGGTGACAACGGTCTCGGACTCCATGGAGAGAACGAGAATATTATAGCTCAAGGAATTGAGGTGCCACAAGATGACCTTAGAGGAGCACCACCCGTCAACCCGGTCGATGTCGGTTCGCATATTGCTCTGAATACGGACTTAGGCAGGGACCCCGATGGAAGCGTTCGTAGAGAGGGTCGAACTAACGGTCGAGGTACTCAAGGAAGGGGAGACGAAGGTGTCAATCTCCAAGTTATATTTGAAATGCTACAAGCCCAATAGAACGCCATAACATAGTTGTAAAATAAGCACGTGGCACCGAATGGGGTCGAACAAAAGGCTACTCGTCGTACCGAGCCAGTGCCCGAAAGATCAGGTGACAATACTTCGACAACTGACCCTGCTATAATGAGAATGCTCGAGGAGCTTACTAAGAGAATAGAGTCGGGAGAAAAGAAAATCGAGGCTAACGACAAGAAGGAAGAGACTTGTAATTCTCGAGTCGATCAGATTCCGGGGGCACCACCGATCTTAAAAGGAATGGACTCCAAAAAGTTTGTGCAAAAACCATTTCCTCCGAGTGCGGCTCCAAAGCCCATACAAAAGAAGTTCAGGATGCTCGATATACCTAAATACAACGGAACCTCGGACCCCAATGAGCACGTTACTTCTTACACGTGCGCCATAAAGGGTAACAACTTTGAAGATGACGAAATCGAGTCTGTACTGCTGAAGAAATTCGGGGAGACTCTATCGAAGGGTGCCTTAATATGGTATCATAACTTACCCCCTAATTATATTGATTCGTTTGCTATGCTTGCAGATTCTTTTGTAAAGGCACACGTCGGAGCCATTAAAAATTGCAACAAGGAAGTCGTACCTTTTCAAGGTAAGGCAGAAAAATAACGAGATGCTCAGGGAATTCGTATCTCGGTTCCAAGCGGATAGAATGGATTTGCCTCCGGTCACCGATGACTGGGCTGTTCAGCTTTCACTCAAGGTCTCAACACTCGGAGTTCCATAGCTTCACAGAGGTTGAAACAAAGTTTAATCGAGTACCCGGCTGTCACTTGGGCCAATGTACATAATCGGTATCAGTCAAAGATTAGGGTCGAGGATGATCAACTAGGGACTCCTTCGGGGTCCGTTTATCCTAGCAGGTCCTTGAATAGGATCAAAAGGGACATCGATCGAGGTCTGAGGTCGAATAGAGATCGATATCAACCGTACAATGGTGACCATAGAGGCAGCAGATCCAGTTAAAGCTTCGCACGAATTGAGAGGAGAAATGATCGAGGTCAAAATTCACGGGGGCTTGATGCTGAGGAAGACCACGTTAAGTATCCAAAATCCGAATAAAGGTACGACCCCAGTCCAATCCTTTCTATTTATTCGACTAACACTTGCAGGATATCGACAAGGATCGGCACGAAGATTTGGATCTTAAAGCACGTGTTGCACTCTTTTTCCTTTAGACCGTTTTTTGTCCCAAGTGGGTTTTTCCGGCGAGGTTTTTAACGAGGCAACCATTGGTCGTGCTAACTTAGAGCAATTCAACAGTATCCAGGGTTCCTTACAATAAGCCTCGAGTCTAGGGGGCATTACCCTCGGATATCTACTTTGTTGCAAGGAAATCACTTCGTGACAGCGGGGTCTCGATAGGAAAATGTTGTAAGGGTCAAACGGTCAGGTGAACCGTGCCCGTATAGGTTACTCGGACCCTAACATCAAACATGCATGCATGTATAATCATCTATTGATAGAAGTATTTTTCCTTGCCGATATCCCTTGCCTTTAGAAAAATTTCAAATTTTTTATTCTTGATCTATTGTGTAAACAGGCTTAAGGGCCGACTACGACGGAAATTCGAACAACTGACCCCATGCTTGAGGACTGCCGTCCCAAAAACAAAAAGAATCAAACTACTAACATTTCGAGACCATAAGACCTTAAAGGCAATCCTCAACTTTACAGGCCACGGCCACGGCCACCCCACTCGGGGACTGACATTTCGGGCAAGCTCGAAGTGAAACGGAAGATAAGCCCAAAGGGCAAGTTCCGAACTAAAAGAGGCTATGGCCAAATTAATGCGGATCGAAGACGTCCGAAATCTGTAATGAATACAAAAGCCCAAGGGCTATCTTAACCCGAGTTCGAGCAAACTCTCACTCGGGGACTATCTATGAAGCCTAAGGGCTAACTTTACTTCGAGTTCAAGAAAATCCTCACTCGATCATAAAAACCCAAGGGCTATCTTAACCCAAGTGCAAGCATACCTCGAACACTCGGGGACTGCCGACTCGAGCTATCTAAGTTTGAAATCATAAGACCTCAAAGAGGCACCCCCTAATATACAAGTCAAGGCCATCACACTCGGGGACTAACATTTCGAACAAGTTCGAAATGTTATTGGGAAACAAGTCCAAGAGACATACCCGAAGGCTACAGCCATATTAAAGACTACTGTCATATAAAAGGGCTACAACCGAAATAATGCGGCTCGGAAACATTTGACTTCCACCATAAATTAAAGGCCTTCAAACACTTCGAAAACCGATTAAATATGTCTACCCTCGGCAAAGCAAACAAAAAAGGGCTTCGATAAAATCAGCCCTCGAATAATTTAAAGGCTTCGATAATATCAGCCTTCGAAAAAGCCTCAAGAGGTTTATATTATCTTAACATAAACGAGTTAAGGAAAAATTGGGTTCCGATCGTTGAACCCTAGAAAAACCCAACGGGTACAAAGAACACATGCTAAGGCATAAAGAAATTTTTGCCGAGTCTTTTAGCCGAAATGAGGGAAAAATTATAGCCGTATTTAGAGGCCGAATTGGCCCAACTTAAAGAGCCTAAGGGCCGACCTTAAAGAGCCTAAGGGCCGACCTAAAAGATCCTAAGGGCGATCTAAAGAGACTAAGGGTTAATATAAAAAAAGCCTAAGGGCTAACTTTACTTCAAGTTCGAGCAAATCCTCACTCGATCATAAAAGCCCAAGGGCTATCCCTACTCGAGTTCAAGCAAACTCTCACTTGGGGACTATCTATAAAGCCTAAGAGCTACTCAAACTCTAGTTCAAATGGTCATTCGGGGTCCATTGATCTCGGTCGAAAGAACAAAGCCCCGAGTATGGATTTCTTCAAAGGTCTCCCTCTGAGACCGACACTTGGTGCGCTCCTTAGCCCGAACCTAAGTGGTTTCCCTTTGCGGAACAGTTTTAGATGTTTTGGCCATTTTGTTTTCGTGAGCAAGGAAGAATGGAGATTGGAATATTTGATATTTCGGGAGGAACAAGTAAAGAAGCTCGTAGACTCAAATCGTTTCTTATCATTTCATTCTAAGAAATGCGGGGACTATCTGTATACGGTAAAAATCGAGAATACCCGATTCTACGGGTTCGAGGGTATGTCTCAAGAGTAAGCCGATATCGAAGCAAGTTCGGGCTCAGAGAATATAAAGACTAAGGGATCGAGATCAGGCTAAATCAACACTACAGCAATAGGGTCGTGAGATATCCGTAATCGACCACCGATCTCGGCGAGAATCTCGGGACTGATAGAACCACCAATGGTTAATGATATCAATCATCTATTTTATTTTTGAAATTAGAATCATACCCTATTTAGGACTCCTCTGCTATATAAAGAGGAATTCTATTCATTTGTAGAGGGGGATATCATCACCATTATCATCATACACGAATTATCTCTTACGTTACTACTGAAAAATACAAGCACTCAGCTCTTTTACTTACTCTTAATTCCTGGCTGTCTTACTGTTCATATTGTTCGTACTATTCTTGTTACTCTTACTGTTCTTGGAACTTGATCTCGAGTCTAATCCATATCGGGGTCAGTAACTTGTATTACACGGGTTTGATCCATTTAAATCGTCTAATTCCTTTATTTATCTAGCTATTTATCAATTGGCATTGAAGTAGATCACATATTCTTATAACCATATTACAAGTTTAATTGTTACTCGTATTTCGAGGCAAACAATACTCACTATATATTACATGTACAATTAAAAAATATATCTGTGTGCCCAACGACAATATCAAATTTAGGCATGAAATACCAGTATAACCAATTAGTGCACATAAAGAAAATATGCTCGAGTCTCTTAACAGCTCAGCATATAAGGAAGATATGATATTAAATAACACGTCAACAATTAAATATAGAGAAGATATGCACAGTTATTGTCCAAGTTTAACAACTCAGCATATAGAGAAGACATGTGTAAAATGTCAGATAATCTGTCAACAGTTACATACATAGAAGATATGCTTGGAATATCAGGTAATCCGTCAACAGCTGCATATAGAGAAGATATGCTTGAAATATCAGGTAATCCATCAATAGTTTCATATAGAGAAGTTATGCATGTTTAAACAAGTCAAGTTACACGGATCCACATATAGATATGATATATACCGTGATCCATCTCATCAAGTATAGAGGCATATAGAGAAGATATGCATAAAGGCATGTATACATCCAGAGCTAGCATATAGACAAGATATGCAGTGAAAAATCATGTACACATCCAAGGAGTTCGCAAATAAAGAAGAGATGCAAAGTCCAAGCAATGATCAATTTTTCCAAGATCCACATCAACTAGAAAGCCGTCGGTTTCTCACAACCTCCGTGTACACAATAAAGAGAAACATGAGAGGGTGACCCTAGGGGGATGGATCCTTATCTCTACTCTGCATGGACAACTCATGTGTCATACCTACACGGATATTCACGTGCCGCACGGAAACCACCCCGAATAACACCGAGCTCCTCGGGACCCCATTTGATCATACCAATATGTCCAATTACATTAACTTAGCTTATCCAAAACCTTAAAATGCTACAATTAACCCTAAACCCAAAATCAAAGATCGAAATCTCTCTCTTAACTTCAAAATATTCAAACTTCTCCGAACGCGTACGAATCACACTTAAACATTCTGGATCACAACCAAACTTTGTACACTATTTCCAATACACAAAACAAACCTATACGAGGTTTCAAAACCACATTAGGAGTATGATAACACCGAAGTCAACCCTTCAAAACTAAGAACTTTCTAAACCTTCAAATTATCAACTTTCGGCAAATAGAGCCAAAACCTTCAAGGAACATTCAAATTCAAACCTGAACATACGCCTAAGTCCAAGATCACCATACGGAACTATTAAAACCATCAAATCTCAACTCCAAGATCATCTACTCAAAAGTCAAACCCTGGTTAACTCTTTCAACTTAAAGCTTTCATTTTGAGTATTACTCTATCAAATCAACCCCGAATCACTCAAAAATAAAAACCAACCCTGCTTGTAAGTCATAATGCGTCATACAAAGCTGCTCGAAGTCTTAAATCACATAATGAAATTGAAAAACTCGAAACGACCGGTCGGGTCGTTGCATTCTCCCTTACTTAAACATATGTCCGTCCCCGACTTGCGATGAATCATTCCAAAGTCGTCCAATCATTGTATAAACTCATCATGCACATACCTATGGGTAATCCCATGTCACCACATATTATATAAGTCCATGAGAACAATCCCAACTGAAGATTCTTTCTTCAACCTTAATCAATAAGCCTTAGAACCAATCCAACATACGGAATTCTTTATAAGATCCAATTCTAGCATATATACATTGTATAAGTCTCAAAAAACTACATCAAGCCATAACTATATTCCCAAGGTGTAACCACACGACCTACCAGATGACTAATATACTCATAGTAATATCTTCAGACCGCGATAGCTGCTCATTACCAAATATGTAACCGCCAACATACCTCATATCAAATAAGACCTTGTTAATGTCATGCCCCAACCTCGGGGAACGCGGTCGGGGCTCAACCGAGATACCCCGGTCAGGAAAGCCTACTTGATGCCTTCTACCCAACCTTACCCATGAACAATTTAAGAATTAGTCGCAAGAAATATACATGACAAGAGTCAAGTGTTACACATTTTCTTTCCATTACTCAAAGGGTATTCATTTTACAATTTCCAAAGTATTACAAGTTCATAGTTACAAGAGAAAAATATGTTTTCCAAATACCAACACTTCTGGTTCATTACCCAACATCGAACACCACCCACAACATGTCCATGGAGCCTCTAAGTACAACAGAAGAGTAGTATGGATGTGCTGGCGACAAGGCCCCAGCTATACCTCAAAACAAAAAGTATCACATCACGTGACACAAGGCCCGAAACAGAATTGGGCTCACCAAAACCTATTGAGTAGAGGGTAACTGCTAACGAGGATCCAAGCTGCCCGCTAACGAACCACCTACATCCATTGACTATGAAGTGCCCCAGGCAAAAGGGACGTTAGTGCATGTGGAATAGTACTAGTATGTAAAGCTAAATGTCCTCTTTCGAAATAGAATGCCAATATAAGAAGGGGAAAACCATGGAAGCAGCAAGCAACAATCAATGAAGTCCAAATGCCAAGTCAAAACATAATAATAATTTTCAAAATACAGAAATACTATTAATTTTGGTTGGGAGATCATAAGCACCGATATACCACTGTGTTTTTAGCACGGAGTCCGATCAGTCCCGATCGGCTAAATCATCTCTCCACGAGCAATGAGGATTGACATGGTGATATGAATTAAAAGGTGTTACCAAGAGTAGTAATCAACATGCGCGCAACATGGCATCCGATCTCCACTCGATCGGCTAGGCCGCCTTCCCACATATGCCTTGTGAGTCGACTTCATCACTTCCAATTCACAACTATCATTAATCTCATCCCAATTAAGGGGGATAATATCATCATATCAATATTTCAATATTATCCCAAATAAGGGGAATAATCACAATCCACTCCAACCCTACAACATACTTAAACCCATAACCTCTTGCATGAAAGCTTAGGAGAAGTACTTACCTGAATAGATGATGTCTAGTGAGTGGCTTCCAAGATTATTGAAGATTGGGGCAAGAATAGATTATTATAATGGCTAGGTCTTCTCCCTCCCTCTCTCTAAAATACTCTCATTTATCTCTAAACTCGTCATATAGTTGCTCCAATATGAGCCCCAAAGGCTTTTAATCAAAATGGGGTCGGGTTGTAAAATAGAGAATGGACCCTCCGAACTCAACTTTGCGATTGCAGAATGGACCGCATAATATATATGCGGCCAACAAAATGGTCCGCAAAAGTGATGCCAAGAATTGGGCTAGTCTGGACAGGTGTGCGGCAGGTCTGTTGTCCGAAAACCAGTTCTGCGATTGCAAAATGGACCGCAGAATTAGCCTAATTTCTTCAGGTCAATCCTACGATGTAAATGCGGACCGCAAAACAGGTATGCGATCTCATAATGAACCACAAAACGATCTTCAAAATTAAACAACTTTTCCGCTCAACTCCACAACGATTATGTGGCCCGCGGAGTGGTTCTGCCGTCGCGAAATTGACCGTAGAATCGCCTTCTTCGGCCAAAAATTTCCTCCAACTCATCAATGCATTCTACAATCCAAAAAGTCTGTACTGCGGCGAGCTTAACTACTACTTTCGAACATATTAGCCTACCTCGGAATTATGAAACCTTCCTTGGCAAAATTTACGGGGCCTTATAGCCTCCCCCGCTTAGATCATTCGTCCTCGAATGAGGAGTAGAGTCTGCCCCAAACATCTAACATTACTCAACTCTTCTTTCAAACATCTCAATCCCCCAAACTTGACTAACTCCAAAAAATTTCAAAAGTTTGGCAGAGTTTCCCTTGTATTTGAGCCTACCCATCTGCCAGCGAAACACCAAAACCGCTCCTAACAACACATCCACAACTCAACAAAGCATCAAAATATATCATTAACACAAATTTCAACATTACCAGCATTACATTATGAAAGTGGCATCTGGACATGAATTGTACATATTTGAATCATAACACATAGAAAGTACCTTTCGAATCACAACCATTTGCTATACAAACAATTGAAAATATTTTCTTTCCATAATACCCTCGGCCTTCGAGGTGACCTCCTCGACTCATAGACTTCGCCATAGCACTTGAGCATCAACTAGGAAGATAAAATAAAATACAGCATCTGTCTAGAATACACATTAGACAAGAAAGACAAAATAAGAGACTCTACTGACTACGGATCGTAACATGAAAATGTAGCTCACCTAAGTCCCCGCATTAACCATGCCTCTGCACCCCCGTTGGCCACTAAATATATATGTACCTGCACAACCAAAATGGCAGCAAGTGTAGTATGAGTATGTAAATCAACGCGTACCCAGTAAGTATCCAGTCTAATCTCGAAGAAGTAGTGACGAGGGATCGACTCCGATACTCACTATGGGCTATAAATAAAATACCAATGATATAATTAACCAAGGATTATATAGAACGGTTGTAAGCTCAATATTATGAAGTAGGTAAACAATTCTTTTATAAATAAGAAATCTCCAAATTTATTTGTCATCATTTAACAATTTATCTCAGGCCAATGAGGCAATATCAATTATTACAAATTCCAAAGCAACCAATTCAATCATGCGCAAATCATGCCGAGGTCGTATGGCCTGATCCAACATATAAATATAAATTTTGTACTGACGAGGGTCGAACGGCACGAACCAACATATGAATATATCTATGCGCTGCCAAGGGTCGAACGACACGAATCATAGATGCATCTATTTAACCTGCCGAGGCGAACGATCCGCTCCCATGAGAGTAGTGGAAATTTACCTCGCTTGCGGAAATATATTTGTGACGCAGTTGCACATAGATTTCTCAAATTATTATTATTATTATTATTATTATTATTATTATTATTATTATTATTATTATTATATTCTTTAATCCTTTTCAAAAATAAGTAATTCAATTGAAAACTTTCAAGTCTCGAAATCCTCAAATTCAACTCTTTTCAAGACATTTAATAAGCATACTCGATCTCAATCCCTTTCAAGGCAAGTAATAAACAAGATCAAATAACGGTATCAACAAAGCATAGTGTAAACGTAGAACTACCCGGACATAGACATAATTAGTAGCTACGCACGGACTCTCGTCACCTCGTGCGTACGTAGCCCCCGCAAATAGAAGCACATATTAATTTAGTTCACCTATGGGGTTAATTCCCTCTTATAATGTTAGAAAAGAGATTTACCTCACTCTGTAGTTCCATAGCCGGCTGCCAAGCCTTTCAAACAACTCAAATCGATGCCCAACACTCCAAAACTATTCAACAAATGAGCAATTCAATAAATATAAACTCTAATACTTATTATAATCCTATTTACATCAATTTTCAACTCCGTACGAAAAGTTGATAAAATCACCTTCGAGCCCACGTGCCCCGATTCCAAAAAATTTTGAAGATAAAGCTTACCCATAACACCACGAACTAAAATATATAATTCCCAATTACATGTTCAATTTCGTGGTAAAAATCCAAAAATAAAAATTCTAGGTTTTCTACCAAAATCCCACAATTTTCTCAAATTTCCCTCCTTAAATCCACATATAATCTTTACATTTAGCTCACAACAAGTGGGAAATTACTTACCTTGCGTTACATGATGAAAAATCCTCAAAATCACCAAGAACCGAGCTCCAACATATCCCAAATGAAAATGATGAAATGGCCAAGTTCGATCCCCGTATGTTCTCCCCAGTTTTCGCTTATGCGGATCGCTTGACAGCATATGCGATCCCGCTTCTGTGGATTTTGCCATCGCTTCTGCGATCCAGGACTTCAAGCCCACTTCCTCATCTGCGGTCTTCCCAGCGCAGATGCGCACCCGCATCTGCGAATAACTTCTGCACCTGCGCCCCCAGGCTTCCTCTCTCATTCTCGCACCTGCGACGCCTCACCGCATTTGCAACCTCGCAGGTGTGAACAACCCTTCGCACCTGCGATCACTGCCCTGCTTCTCCCAAACAGCACCTGCGACCATTTCCTTGCCTCTGCGGTACACCAGAACTGGTGCACTTCAGCCATTCCTTAAGTTTCCCCTTGATCCGTTAACCATCCGAAACTACCCCAAGGCCCACCGGGACCCCAACCAAACCAACCAACAAGTCCTAAAACACAATATGGACTTAGTCGAGCCTTCAAATCATATCAAAAAATGCTAAAATCACGAATCACACCCCAATTCAAGCTTAATGAACTTTAGAACTTCAAGCTTTTACATTCGACGCTGAAACCTATCAAATCACGTCCGCTTGACCTCAAATTTTGCAGACAAGTCACATTCGACATTACGAACCTACTCTAACTTCCGGAATCGGATTCCCACCACGATATCATAAAGTCCACTCTCGGTCAAACTTCTCAAACCTTTAAATTTCTATCTTTCGCCCAATGACCCCGAAATAACCTACGAACCTTCAAATCCACATCCAGACACGCTCCCAATACTAGAATCACCATACAGAGCTATTCCCAGACACGGAATCCCAAACGGACATTGATAACATTAAATACACTTCCACCACAATTTTATGAAATCCGTCCAAATGCCAAATTTCCACAATAGGTGCCGAAGCGCTCCCGGGTCATCCAAAACCCGATCCGCACATACGCCCAAGTCTAAAATCATCCTACAACCGGTTGGACCTTCAAATTCTGATTTCGAGGCCGTTTACTCAAAAGTCAAACCTTAGTCAATTTTTCCAACTTTAAGCTTCCGAAATTAAAATTTTCTTTTCAAATCAACTCCGAACTTCCCGAATTTCAATTCCGACCACACCTACAAGTCATAATACTTGAAGTGAAGCTAATCATGGCCTCAAACCGCTGAACAACGCGCTAGGGCTCAAAACGACCGGTCCGGTCATTACATTCTCTCCCACTTAAACATACGTTCATCCTCGGATGTTCTAAAAACTGCTCTAGAGTTGAGACCTCGTGCACCTACCCATGCTACCACAACTCAGCTGAGCATATTTGCTCGAGCGAATCTAAAGATTTTCCCTTTTACTTAGTCATATAAGCCTCAGAGCCCAATTCCAAGATCCGGAAATCTCTGTCAGGCCCTTTTCCATCATACGAACATCGTATCAATCACTACACGATGCACCAATACATGATTGCACACCTTTGATGAATCCACACCATGCACATAATTCACACGACCATAATAACATATTCTGATAACAATAGCCTAAATCCCGCGAATCTGATGCTCACAACACACCTCATGACACACAAAAGTCCTGTTCCAACTCTTGTAATGCTGCCACGATGGAAGAGATGTGTAGAAATTCATAACCAACTGCCGAGTCAACAAATCATTAAGTTCCTCCTCTTGACAAGAACCATTACCTCATTATGAACCAAATAATGATACTCTCTCTTTAATATGCTTCATATAAACCTGATCGCATTGATCTCGGGTTCGAAAATCTCGTCTCACCCAGTAGAAGTTGCTCGGGCAATAAGCCACCTTAGACACTGCCAAAGTCTCATATGACCACAATGTTCCACAAGCTAAAAGTTGAATGTGAGACATAAGGAAAACGAACTCTAGGAGGAAGTACTAAACCTACGTAACTAATTAAACAACTGAAAAGGTGTTATGAACCTTCCTCAGAAAATGAGAAACAAAACGCACAAGAATAGATATAGGAGACTGTACTCAACATCACACCATTGCAGCGTACAACCCGATCCAAACATATTACCGTTGCAGCGTGCAACCCGATCCAACCATGATACCCGTGGCGGTGTGCTGCCCGATCCATACAATGTACTCGTGGCGGCGTGCCACCCGATCCACGCATGAATAAATAGGGAAGTACCCACCAAGCCAACATGCTTATACCTACAAAATACTCCAATTTCAACCACGAGCACGCAAAGTGCATAATACAAATCCTAGGCAGACGGATAGCGCCATACGCTACGAAACTCAAGCACAACTAAGGTGCAAAAAATGACATGCATCTCGAGAGCCATCTTGCTCTCACAACACCACAACTACATGGGATCTCAATACGAGTGTGAATAATCATACCGTCTCACAATCCACATGGCACAATAGAGATTACATGGAATAGCTGACGACATAAATAACATCCAAGGCCCAAAGACTCCTCCCTAAACAATGCTATGCAAAAATGAACACATCCGGTCTAATATAGAGCCCACATTCACATTAAGGTCCATCCACGGACCTCAAGCCGATTTTGATCGGATCGTACTGGGCTAATAATCTTTCACATTTAACTCTCGCATTTGCGATATTACCATAACCTCCAAATTTGGTTTCAATCTTCAATCAATCAAGTGACTACATGCCACACTTACACAATCTTCCCGGGGGACATGCTCCCACGACCTTCCCACCAAGTAACAAGTCTGCACATCCGTACCACCGGCCATACTAATGTTGTAAAGCAAATCAAAAATACGCAACCCGTACGCAAAGCCTCTTACACCGGACACCAATCTCAAGTGACCCTAAAGACAATACCAGCTTACTCTAACCATCTGAATCCTTTTTCCTGCTCATCCGAGCTCTTGACGTTCTTGTCAATACCGAACTGCCACCTTGATCCTCAACTTTCAAAGTTCATGCCGCTCACCGCACCTATCTTACCAATATGCGAGAACCCAAGAATTTCATCATAACTCCTGAACCACTAATAGGATACACACTTCATCTTGTAGAAACCTTTCACTTTACTCGTTTCAAAAGAATCATTGCAACACGTGACTGAATTCCCATATCTGCAGAGGACAGAACCTCAAGTAGTGGTCTAAACTACCATAACTCTTCCGAGATCCATCTACATGTAACAGGTGTTATGCCACATTTTCTCGCGAAATCGGGTTTCGACATTTTGATGACTCCTTTGAGAGAGTAGGAAAAAGGAATTTATTAGAGTCTCCACCTAACGGATTAAGGTGCGTTAGGGCACCTAGAGCAGATAACTCATGTTATACCAGTTTGCGTTACCAGAGATCGAGTAAGGTCTCGAAATTACCTTGAGGGGAAGGTGTTAGGCACCTCTCGAGGTCCACAACTGTGGGTCCCAGCTGAACTTAATTTATGAATTAGTCTAATAAAGTAGCGAGAGAATTATTTAATAGGGATGGGGGGTCCTAAATTTTTTAGCCTAAAGGATCACCCCGTGCAACATAAATAATACTTCGTAACTTCCCCGAGTCAGGGTGTTACTCATATTATTCAGCGGGCACAGACTATCATCTCCTGCTACCCGATTACTATCTTTAAGTTGTTACCTGAAGCGCTCTAATTGATTCTTGTTGATTGCTATGCGTTCACTACCCGTCCCCTTACCTATAGTCCTGGAGGCATTAGGACTTCTATTTGGGATAGTTCTAGACTAAGCCTAGGTTTCTAAAAAATGTAAAAGACTAGGAGACAAACAAAAACATGTTAGGACGTGCAAATACAAACAAAATATGGGCTCATGCTAACCTCCGCACATAAATAGGAAATGCACGCAATCAACAATCTTTATCGATATTAAAATCCTATAGGCAGGATATTGTACAGAAACAATTTCATTAAGGCGAGTGTTCGCCTTCTGGTTTTAATGAGTATCGTCTGGGTATTTCAAACAGTAATGCATCACGCTCACAAAATCCAGAATTATTATTAAGTCCTATAGGCATATTGTCTAAGTGAATGACAGTGGCGATTATATTTAGTATCAATTAACAAAATCCTATAGGCATGATTTCTAACGTCGAACTAACTTAAATCCTATAGGTACGATCTCTAGGTTTGAAATTGATTTTTATCCTATAGGCATGGTACCTATTACTGGATTGATTTAAATCTTATAGGCATGATCTCTGGGAAATTGATTTTAATCCTACAGGCATGATATCTATTAAGCAATGAATTGATTTAAATCCTATAGGCATGATTTCTAGATTTGAAACCAGTTTTAGTCCTATAGTCATGGTATCTATTGAACAATAATACGGGCAGAAATGGTGCACATTGCCAGAAAGGAAAAACAGTTAGATCAACTTGAGGTCCTGTAGGCATGATTGCTAACATATGTTTGTTGGACAAGTTGATACAACCTATAGGCAGGATTTCTAATGCAATTGAATTCCCTATAAGCAGGATTTCTAATATGCAAGCATAGGACATCACTCACACGATTTCAACTGAGATGAGGTAAAACAGGATTAACATAGCAAATAAAACCCTATTGGCAGGATTTCTACCCAGATTGCCCAAAGTGAATAAAGACCCTCCCCAATTTTACTATATACCCCAGAATCTGTTTGTTACAAACTTATTACAGGCCAAAGTAAATGAATAAATTACATAATAGTAGTAAGATAAACTATAGGGAGCCTTCATTAAGCCCAACTGAACCTCGGAACCAGGCCTTCACACCAATCACTTTGAGGCTCATTTCATAGGTACAACATAGCCAAAACATGAGTGATTCACTTATAGAACATACAGATTTAGGTTTCCTGTGTGTCAAAGTTCCCAAGGGGCTCAGGGACCCAGGCAAATGCTCACACCAGAACCATGTATTCAGCAGATGATTCACAAGATATGGGTAACCAGTTCCCAGTGTGTCAGAGTTCACAGGAGTCTCATGTGGACCCTGAGCAGTGCTCACACTGGGGTGGTTGAGAACCTAAAGGACTAAGGGTGAGGTTTTAAAATCAGCACATAAAAGGGAGTAGGGTAGATTTCAAAACAGTTTGATTTCAGAAGAAACAAGGTTTAGAACACAGAATTGCATTCAGAAGAACAACAAAGTTTGCAAAGTACATAGTTTCAAACAGGTTAATTCAAAAGAGAGACTTAATTACACTAAGGGAGCATGCTGACATTTAAGAAAACCATTGCTTAATCACAGAAATAACTTAGGCCAAGAAATCAGATCATCACATGAGATATTAACAGACAAGGCACATGAGTTAAACAACAAATTAGGACAAATTAACTAATTACAAGCTTGTAGTATCCTAAGAATGCAAGGTTCAAAACTGGTACAAGATTAATAAACAGTGTGACCGGACAAATTGAACGTTAAGCTAACTTGTAAGAGGAGTCATAAAATAGCTAATCTCAAACTAACAGTATTAACCAAAAGAGAGTCATAGGAGCATAAAAAGTAGAATCATGCTAGATGTAAGGTTCAAGACATGCTGTTCAAGTAACACTGATTATGAAAAACATGGGGAATAAAACAACAAGGGATTAGGGCTTACCAGTTAAACAAGAAAGCAAGTAGATATGCTACAGCAGTTAAGTTCCAGAATCACTTGGCCTTGGCTTTCAGCCGGCCAAGACCAGAAACAATGAGCACAAAATTAGAGTAAAAGAACCAGGTATTAGTGAAAGTATGAGAGTTCGAATCCTGTCCCAAAGGGAAGAGGGGAAAGGGTTTAAATAATGTTCAATTAGGTAGAAAAATGAGGAAATAAATTAAACATTCACAAATAAGGAAAGAAAATAAATCGAGATTCAATTGAAGTCAGAGTTCAGTCAATCAACGAGTAATCAGGCAAGTATTACTTAGAATAAGGAAAATATCAATTACAGCCAGTCTCACAGAAAATAACGCAAGCAATAATAGAAGCATGGTACATTGACTGGAAATAAGGAAAGTATCAGTACCATACGAGAAAGAGTAAGAGTCTCAAACCCTAGTTTTAGGTAAAATATTCAAAATCGGTAGTAATAACAAGCAAAGAGGTTCATATAGGCATATAGACAGAGATTTTAACACAATAATTAAAGAGTCAAACAGATTAGGTTTGATTTTTTACAGAATCAAAAATCCTTAATTTATGGTAAGTGTAAATTAGTCAAAAATTAACGAAGAGAGTTATAATAAGATGCACAGAGACATATAGACGGAAAGATTAAGGGAAAAATAATTAAAAAATTAAGAACCAGATTAGATCTAGAAAGAGCTGAGCTGAGCCCTTATTTTAGGTGAAAATCGATAAAAATAAAGGCAAAGAGTCATATATTTTAATAGAATGAACATAGACAGGAGGTTATTCAGAAGAAACATAAAATCGAACAAGATTTGGTTCAATCAAAGAAGGTCTAAAACCCTAACCCTAGGGTTAAGTCAAATCAGTGAGAGTTACGGAAAGATTCTTACTTTCAAAGACCAAAAATGATGAACACAGACGGAATAAGCAACGGGTTAAAGATTTTGAACCAGATTTGGTTCGATTTTTGCCAGATTTGCTTGCCATTCTAGGCAAGCCATTATGTGATACCAAAAACGGGTAGCCCGTAAGAAACAAGGTGAATAAGGTAAGAATATCATCGATAGATTCCATATCTGGTTGGAATCGAAGGGGGATTGGGGGTGACGACACTTAGGGTTTCAGAAGAGGAGGAGAGGACGGAGTTTGAAGGCGGCAGTTTAGAGAGAATGAGGGGTTAGGGTTAGAGGGAGCTAAATTAAAGGGATGTGATGAATGTAGGTCGTGGATCTTGAAAGATCAACGGCCAAGATTGAAGGAGGGATCTGGGTCGGGTAAAACGGGTATTGGTTAAGGGTTATTTGGTTTGGGCCGGGGCGGATTGGGCTAGGATTTTTAGTAGTCGGGCTGGGGTAAATTAGGTTGGTTTGGGTAACTCTAGGTCCGAATTTAATTAAAAATGGGGCCAAATTTTAAATACCAAATTTCAAAAAATAAATAATTTATAAAAATAATAAATGAATACCAAAAATATGCTTTGTGCACTAAAATGATTTAAAATAGTTATTTAACATTTTAAAAATATAAAAGATCATTTTCTGCATAAATAATGTAATTATACATTAATATTGGCTATTATTGCAAGGATGTGCAATTTAGCCTAAAAATGCAAATGTAATTATAAAAATGCAATAAAGATATGTAAACACTATATTGTCATAAAGGAAGAACTTAGGTGGTTAAATCATTATAAAATGATATGAAGGATAATTATTGGATATCTATACGATAAAAAATGCAGAAATAAATTGATTTGAAGGCTTTGAAATTATAGAAAAATTATGAAAAGTATTTGTGTGTGCTTGTAAATCTAGTGATAATGCATGCGCACTGTTTTGAAGGTATATACGCATATTTGAAATATATGAGAGAAAAAATTGGGTATCAACAGCTGCCCCTCTTTACCCGGGAAGGATGAAAGAGTTGTCGGGTAAAGAAATGATGCCCGATTTTGACCGAATGCGGTGGTTTGAAAGATATAGGCCGCACCCTGGTCTCTGAGCTGCCTACATATCCCTGGTTTTATAGGAATCAGGCCGTGTGTAGTTCTGGACCCAACGGTGAATGAAACTGATGGAATTGTTATAGGAATAGTCATATATTTTGGAAAGGGTTCTTTTAGGAAGGATAGCATCGGATGGATTTATGCGGAGTTATGAATGTGAATCTGAAGCGTAATGGATGTATCATGGGGCAGATATCTGAAAAGTCATTGAGTTAAGGCGAGTAATTGATGGGAGTCGGTTACGTTTGAAATAGTGGCAGGGTGTGAATGGTATGAGCGGAAACCGGAGCGAAGATTTCTCCCGTTTAAAGAACAGTTCATTTCTGAATTACCTGCAAAACTTAAAACATGATACATGCAAATATGTATGGATTATTGTGAGAATTTAAACAAGATGCAAATTCCCTTTGGACCATGAAGGTTGTCTTTGGATGGTGAGGATGACGTCCTTAGACCTTGACGTCCGGGCCATGAATCATGAGATAAAGGATTCACAGGCCATGAAATGGTGTCCTCGGTCCATGAGAATGGTGCCTTCGAACCATGACACCTTTGAATAATGATGTGCGATATTGAGAGATCCTCAGGCCATGACATAGTGTCTTCGGGCTATGAGGATGATGCCTTCGGACTATGACGCCTTCGGACAGAGACATGGTGATGCATATGAGTAAAACAAGACAGAGCTTAGTCTTGTACAGGGTCGGGATAGAGCTTAGCTCCGGAAAAGGTAAAATAGTGCTAGGTTTTAGATAGGATAACGTTCAGTCATTAGACAAGGAAAGGCAGAGCTTAGACTTATGCAGATTGGGAGGCAATGCTTAGCCTCATGGGAGACAGTGCTTAGTCTCATGCAAGGGAAAGGCAGAGCTTAGCCTTATACAAATCGGGAGGAAATGCTTAGCCTTATGGGAGACGGTGCTTAGTCTCATGCAATGGAAGGCAATGCTTAGCCTTATGCAAATAGGGAGGCAGGACTTAGCCTCATGCAAAGGAGGAGACAGTGCTTAGTCTCATGCAATGGAAGGCAATGCTTAGCCTTATGAAAATAGGTAGGCAAGGCTTAGCCTCATGCAAAAGAAGGAGACAGTGCTTAGTATCATGCAATGGAAGGCGATGCTTAGCCTTATGCAAATAGGGAGTCAATGCTTAGCATCATGCAATATTTGAGATAGGGCTTAGTCACATGCAAATAGAAGGCAATGCTTAGTGTATACGGTGAAATCGGAGGGTCCAATTCCTCATCATCGAGACACCTCAAAAAATCATCTCGAAGCCTCGAGGGTGCAGGGCTATGGTCGAGTTTCCTCCCTCGAGGTTCATCGACGCTCGACCTTGGGACAATGTTGACCACAGCTATGGTAGAAATAGGGAGTTCCCAAGGCACGCGGCTAGGGCTGACACAGTCTAGCGGGCTACTCTGAACCCAAATCAGGACGTCATTTAGTTTTCCCATGTCCATATCTATGTAATTAATGCACTTTGTACTACGTTGGGATTCCCCTCCTATATAAAGGGAATCCTTGTCATTTTGTAAACCTGGGTTACTTCAGTTGCTCCACACGGAATATACAAGAACATTCTCTCTGCTCTCTTACATATTCTCTTGATATTATTGCTTTCATTTATTACCTTCATTGTTGTTCATCATTTATTGCTTATCATTGGCCATAAAGAGCCTTCTTTGATTTTATCATAACTGTTAGTCATACTTCGATCACCTTCGATAGCTCATAGTCGAGCCCCGGAATCGACCTCGAGGCCTCCGAATCGACAAGCTCGAGGCCCCGATTGTCAACCTATCGGTTTGGTTATCACCCCATTCCTTACTCTTATTTCATTTCTAAGTCTCACACATAGCATCAACTGCTCTACAACCAGCATAAAAATAGATCACGTATTTTTAGAGTCCCATAATGAAATTTAATTGTTATTACCATTTTCAAGGTAAACAGTTTGGCGCTCACCGTGGGGCTAAAAATAATAGTGATTATTTTCTTGCCGGTTCCATTACACAACGTAAGTTATCTTTCACGCTTTTTCTTGTCCGAAGATCTTTGATTTCAGGTCGGAATGTCTGATTCGGTAAACAATAACTTTGAGAACCACGGAGAGAATGGTGTGGCTATTCGAGGTGTTGGTGAGCCACCGTGAAACCTTGAAAACGCATCAGGACCAATTCCGGTGGACGAAGTCTCGCACGACGCTCAACATGTCAAAATAAGCTCCCACGCTAACAGGAGCATACACCAAGGCGACCAATAAGAAACCCAGAGAACCCCAGCCTGGGAAGAACGGGAGGTTAGCCTTCATGTTATTTTTGAAATGTTGCAGGCACAACAGCTGGTTATTGCTCAACTGTAAAGCCACCAGAAAACTCTTAGCACAGTAGCACCGGGGACAGCTCCCCCGACCGAATAGGTACCGGAGAGATCGAGCAATAACGCGTCGATGGCCGATCCCATCATCGTAAAGATGCTCAAGGACCTCACCAGAAGGATCGAATCGGGCGAGAAAATGATAGAAGCCAACAATAAGAAGGTCGAGACTTACAACTCCAGGGTTGACCAAATTCCAGGAGCGCCCCCGATCTTGAAAGGTGTGGACTTAAAGAAGTTCGTACAGAAGCCGTTTCCATAGGAAGCGGCCCCGAAACCCATTCCAAAGAAGTTCAGAATGTCGGACCTTCCGAAATACAACGGTACCTCGGGCCCCAACGAGCACGTCACCGCCTACACTTGTGCAGTAAAGGGCAACGACCTAAGGGACGACGAGATCGAGTCCGTCCTACTGAAAAAGTTCGGGGAAACACTCTCCAAAGGGGAAATGATATGGTATCATAACCTGGCCCCGAACTCTATAGACTTATTTGCCATGTTAGCAGATTCCTTCATTAACGCACATGCTGGTGCCATCAAAGTGGCAACAAGGAAATTCGACGTCTTCAAGATTAAGCAGAGGGATAATGAGATGCTACGAGAGTTCGTATCTAGCTTTCAGATGGGACGAATGGAACTACCGCCGGTCTCTGATGATTGGGTGGTACAGGACTTCACTCAAGGTCTGAACGCATGAAGCTCGGTGGCTTCGAAACAGCTGAAGCAGAACCTAGTCGAGTACCCGGCCGTGACTTGGTCGGATGTGCATAATCAATACCAGTCGAAAATCAGGGTCGAGGATGACCAGCTGGGGGCCCCCTCGGGCTCGGTATACCCAAGCAGGCTTCTGGCAAAGGAGCCAAAACCAAACAAAGAAAGATATCATCCATACATCAAAGACCGGAGAAACGACCCAAGGTGCAACCCACCTCAAAACGATCGAAGGATAGACCGAGGACAGAATCCTCGAGGACTCATCAACAGAGCCAGGTTCGATAGGAAACAGGACCAACGGAGGCACCTCGATTGTCAGAATACAACTTCAACATCGATATATCGGACATCGTTTTTGCCATCAGCAAAATCAGAGATGCCAAGTGGCCCAGACCTGTGCAATCGGATCCTTCGCAAAGGAATCATAACTTAATGTGTGAGTTTCACAACACATATGGCCACAGGACCGAGGATTGCCTCCAGCTTCGAGAAGAAGTAGCCAGGTTACTCAACAAAGGTCATCTCCGAGAATTCCTAAGCGACCGGGCCAAAAATCAGTTCCGGGAAAGAGAGGCGGCCAAGAAGAACGAAACGAATGAGCCGCGGCATGTTATACACATGATCTTGGGAGGCATCGATACTCTACAGGAACCCGTGATGAGAAGGACGAAAATATCCATCACCAGAGAAAAGCAAACCCGGGGGTACATACCCGAAGACGCCCTCACATTCAGCAAAGAGGACACTGAGACCTTGTTTGAACCTCACAATGACGCACCGGTAATCTCTTTCCTCGTAAATATATTTCAAATAAAATGTGTACTCGTGGATCCAGGTAGCTCGGCCAATATTATCAGGTCGAGGGTAATAGAGCACCTCGGACTGCTTGACCAAATCGTGCCTGCCGCTCGAGTCCTCAACGGATTCAACATGGCAAGTGAAACAAAGAAATGAGAAATCACCCTCCCAGTCAACGTAGCCGACATAACCCAAAAGGTCAAATTCCATGTCATTGAATGATACATGAGGTACAACGCCTTGTTCGGGAGACAGTGGATATACTGCATGAGAGCAGTACCATCCGCCCTCCACCAAATGATGAAATTTCCGACAAAGGATGGGATTAAAACCATCTACGGGGAACAACATGCAGCAAGAGAAATGTTTGCGGTACACGATGTGGCGCGGGCACCAGTACCTCCACCTGCAAAAGAGCCAAAAGGAAATCAAACCACATCTTCGGTTAAGCCCGATTAAACAAAGCAGAGGGCCGTACCGTGTCCTCATCACAAGCGACTAGGACATATCGGACCTCGAAACATCGCCGGCACATCCCACACTAATGAACAACCCTCTCCCTTTTCATTTTATATTTCACACTAACCCTTATGCAGGCGCCCGATCGAAGCAGTCGAAATGCTAACCCAGCTCGAAGACCTTAAGGTTTTAAAGCATCCGTTGCACTCTTTTACTTCGGCCGAGTTTTTATCCCGAAAAGGTTTTTACCGACAAGGTTTTTAACGAGGAAACATCCACATGCTACCTAAGGAAGACTCAACAAGTATTCAAGGCTTCTTTTGTAATCAACCTCGAACACTGGGGGGGCATCCCCCGGAAGGCCATCCAACGGAAAAACCAAGAAATGCCAAATGGGGTCCCAATAGGAAAATGATGTACCGGGCCAAACGGTCGAACGAACCGTGTCCGTATAGCCGGACCCAACGGAGAAAACATGTACACTTGTACTAAGTGTGAGCACGTGATTTTTGCCCTAAATGAAAATAACTCCTAAAAATAGACCAAAAATAACTTTTATTAATTTTAGGAATTTTTCTATTTTTATTTGCATTTCATGCATTTTTTAACATTTTTAAGTCATAGAAAAATCCTAAGAATTGTCATTTTTTTACATATTTATCTTTTAGTCTTCAAAATTAGCATTTTTTCTTTAGTTTTAAGTTAATTAGTTGTTTTAACGTTAAAAATCAATAAAGAATTTTAATTTCTACAAGAATAGATTAGTTTAGGATTTTTAATTAATGAAAAAGAAAAGAAAAGAGAATAAGGATTTAATTGCAATGGGGTTTTAAATTAAGCAATTGGGCCATTTTTTAATGCCAGAACCAGCCCAAACCACAATTTCCCTACCCAAACCCACACAACCCAAGCCCATTCCCCTTTACCCTTATCTTAACCTAGACCTACGGATATACAAAAAAAGGGGGAGACAGTAGCGCAGCTTTCACAGACCCCCCCCCCCTCCAGATTTTCGTCCCCTTCAGATTTTCCCCCTTGTCGTCGTCTTCAATGGAGATGAGTCTGTTCACCTTCGTCTCCTAAAGGCCTAGCTTCTTCATCTCCTTTCCATTTCCAAGGAAGGAGTTTCAGCCATCGACCCCAAATGACCCCATCAGATTCCTTCTTCATCATCTCCCTCACTCCTAAACCGTCAGACACCCTTGTTCTTCATACCACCAAAGCACCCACCGTCGCTCATCGAAAACCCGTCTGTCGCTGCTCACTACCGTGCGGTCGAGAGGGAGTGACGAAAACATAACAGGGGATTCGGGATTTTGGCTTTTGATTCCGATTGTCACTTTTCTGACTTCATCTCAGTTCATTGATATTAAGGAAAAATTTCAGTTGATAGCTTCAGTTTTGATTTCAAACTCGAAAAATGCAATGAAAATTCTAGCTATTCTTTTAGTCTTAGCTTCCGAAACGGAGTGGAGTTGAAGCGGGTGTTCGATGGGACGAGGTAGTTCGCTCAGAAATGCTATGAGGTTCTGTCAAGTTTTGATTTGAGATCGTTGTTCTTTGTTTCCGGTTTGAGGTTTGAGTTTCAACTCGTTCATTAATGTCCATCTCTTACCTTGTTTTTTTTTAAGTTTTCTGTTTGTGTTTTATCTCCGATGATTAAGAATGATGTTCAAACACTTTGTGTGCACACTCTTTGTTGTTGATCCACCGTATGAATTTATGGGAGTGTTAAACCATGGTTTCTGGTTTAATTTGGTTCTTATGCCGTCCAAGTTTTCTTATTATGACTCATGTTGATTTGTGAGTTTACTGGAAATTGTAGCAATGCTTTGGTGTTGAAAGCTGTCTTGAAAATCCTTTAATGGTAAATTTTGTCACACTCTTATACGATTTTGGGGTTGGTTATTTGGGTTTCAACCATTTCTGTTGACTAATTAGTATGACAGAAGAAAACAAATGTATGAAAAGAGGAGTACATTGAGAGGTGTTATTGAATATACAACAAATACATTGAGAGAGTATTGTTTTGATTAACAGTTCTTTGATTGTAATTTTGATTCCTTCATTATCTTGCGGAATAGTTTATAATGACAAAAAGTGCTATCTCACTTGAAGTTAGTCGATATTATCCCCACCTGTTAGCTAACCCATGTGACCCCAAGCCAATAATGGTACATCCAGCTTTAATTCCCTAAGATACAGAAGCAGGGAATTGTGTTTGATCTCAAACTTAGGAATTAATAGTTTATGAATATTCGTAGTTTGCTTTAGTTGAGTACAATCCTTTGAAATTAGAATTCGAGGCGTGCCATTAGCAAAATTTCATGGCCCTCACAAAGTTAAAAATGCGTAGTTGCTTTAGGCGCGTATTCTAATAATCTACTTTCCTAAACTCGGGTGTGCATTTCATGTGACCCAAATCCAAATCCTTATAACGTTGAATAAAATGTGTTTCGGATTACGGGTGCATTTCATGTGACGTGATCCAAAGACATGTTTTAGACGACGTTAAATCTTCTTTTAAAAAATGAATTAAGCGGTTAAAAGTAAAAATGCACATAGGTATAAATTGTTTCTAAAATCAGATAATTATGCCAATCATAACAGTTGAGCGACCGTGCTAGAACCACGGAACTCGGGAATGCCTAACACCTTCTCCCGGGTTAACAGAATTCCTTACTCGGATTTCTGGTTCGCGACTGTTAAACAGAGTCAAACCTTTTCCTCGATTCGGGATTCAAACCAGTGATTTGGGACACCATAAATCTCCCAAGTGGCGACTCTGAATCTTTTAATAAAATGAATCCCGTTTCGATTGTCCTTTAATTGGAAAAACTCCCTTTATTATACTCTTTACGGGTTGTAATAAGTAAAAAGGGGGTGTGATACCTCTGGCGACTCTGCTGGGGAGAAGAACCCAGAACTTTCGGTTTAGGGTTCAGAATTCGAGCTCAGTTAAATTGTTATATTTGGCTTTATCTGATTTTGTTACATGTTTGGGCTTAATGTGCTAAATGTTTACCGCGGTGAATTGTATATATAAATTGTTGCGAATCCCTTCCTCTCTCTGAGTCTTCTACATCATGGAGAAGGGTGCACTTCGTGTAGCTTCTCTTCTGTTTAGAGTCTTTTCCCATTTAGAACGAGGTTTGGATAAGTTGCTAAGCCGGCGGAGCTTCTGTATCCCCGGTACGCTGCCTCCCCCTCGGCCCGAGTTGTCCGCTCGGGTAAGCCAGGTCTAGACCAATAAACCTAGGGTTTAAACCTAGAAGAACAAAACCTCATGCCGGATCCCTAGTAGGAACGCTTGTTTGCATCATGTGCACTTGACTTAGGGGACTCAATACAGGTGTTGGGTTCGTCTAGGACAGGTATACCAAAAAGAAAAGACCATCTTGATGCATCCTATGTACTACATGTTGCATTTATTCAAGGGTAAAAGGGTCATTTGGCGGACCAATGATAGCTGAGGGCAAATGAAAAATGAAGAAAAAAAAACAATGAAAAAAAAAGAAAAAGAAAAAGAGAGGGTGAAGTGTGAAAATAAAGCAAGTAGGGCCTAGTTATGTTTTTGTTACTTTTTTATTAAGAAAAGAAAAAAAATGAAAAATTCAAAAAGATTTTGCACTTTTTATAATTTTTCAAAAATCAAAAAAAAAGAGGAAAAAGAAAATCCAAAAAGAGTTTGCATGTTTCATCATTTGCAAGGAAAAGACGAAAAAATATGTTTTCTTTAAATTAGTTATTTTTTAATTCTCAAGCGTATCCAATCTGCCCGAACTACGCATACCTGATTCTCGTCTTTCGGGGCGTGATACATAGGCAACCCACATAGGGTCCGGTCTTCCTAGTAAATCTTAGGTTCTTGGCTTCGGGGGGTCTTAGCCAAATCTTGCACTTCTAGCCACTTTTAGCTACATAGGTTAGTTTTTGAATTCAGAAGTTACTTGTTGGAAGTTGTGTGAATCGGATTGTGTCAATGGACTCTACTATTGAAATTTTTAGAGTTCAAGTTGAAGTTCCCTTGTCAAACTTCTTTTATGTTGACGAAAGTTCTGTTGGGATTAGTCCTTGTTTGTTGAAGCATTGTTTTGTGATTTCAATTCAATCTATGAGTTATTCGTGGGGCAATCTTTGAAAGTAAGTCCTATATTGAACACCAATTATCTTTGTGCTAAGAGTGTGAAGTTCTGAAGCTTGTCTTGTTGAAGTTTGCCACTATTTGTGGAGAAGTTTTTGGAGTAAATTGATAGCTGAAGTTCTCCTAGTTTGAACTTGTTTTCACCGGTTTTTAATAATTGTTGTTGTCGTCGAGTTAATAGAGGGGATTCAGTTGGACTAGAGATTGAGCACGCTTGAATTGTGATTTGTAAGCTAAATCTGCCGAAAATTCGTGTTAGTTGAGATTGTGTTTGAGTTCTGCAGTTTTATATGTCTGTAATTGTATAGTATTAGCTACAATTTGGTCAGCTGCTGCTACAATTGCTTTTCCTCTGTCCAGTTTGCAAAATTGCAGCATTGTTTTGATAGCCAAAATCTTCACAGCTTGGACAGCTATTTTTCTGCACTGTTTCTCCATAGTTTCAGCAACATTTTATGCATCTTTGGGTTGTATTTTGGTTGAAAATTTCTGAACTATTTTTGAAGCTGATCGTCTGCCAAATTTTGCACTGTTACAACGATTTCTATCCTGTTTGAGTTACCATTTGTGTGTTGTTTAAGCTGTTTGTCTGATTGTTTTTTTAACTTAACAGTTGTGATCATTGTTTGATCTGCTGAAATTGCCATTTTGGGTTGCCATTGGAGCTAAGAAACTTTGCAATTTTGTGCCCTGTTTTGCACTGTTTGAGCAGAAAATTCTGCACAGATAGAGCTGCAAATCTGCACTTAAGAACTCAGTTGGGAGCAGCAATTTGACAGCATATTTAACACCAGTTTTGTACTTCTTTTGCATTGGTTATTTGCACCAAATTGTCTATCTGTTTGCTCCTTGTTATCTGCTGAAAATCTGCATCATTTTTGGCAACATATTTACTTCAAAGTTCAAGAGAAACTGAGGTTGCTGCAATTGTTTTTCTTGAGTTTTAACTGCAATTTGCTGACCTGTTTTGAATTCTACTTTTGATCAGTCTTGAGACTGCTGTATTTTCAGTAGCATTGTTTCTGCCCTATGTGAGATGCCGGAAATTTCTGTGTCTACTGCTGCTGAATTTAGCGCTCAAGGTGTTGCTGAAGTTCTGAGTTGTGGGCAGCAATCGAATAACAAACCTGCACCAGCTTGTTCGGGTCTTTGAATTTTGCATTTAATCGAAATCTGTTGATGTAATACAAGTTCACTAAGCACTATTTTTATTTTTCTGCAACATTTTGTGAACCTGAAATTGGGTTTGTACATTAGAGTTGTTTGAAGAATTTTGAACTCAAATAGGAGTGTTTTGGACTGCTATTGAAAGCTGTTGAAACAACCTTGAAAATCTGCACTTTTTGCATCAGTTGTCTAGTGAGTGCAAGCTGATTTTTCTGCACAGTTGAATTCAGTTGATTACAAATGTTTTGGTGATTCAATTAAGAGAGAATTACAACCTGAAAAACATTGCTTAGTGTACTGAAATTTTGGTTTGCTTTCTGCTGCAAATTGTCTACTACAAATTCTGCCAAGTTGAGCAGTTATTTACAGTTATTTTTCTGCCAGAAATTCCAAATTTCAGCACTGTTCCTGCACTTTTGGACAGTTTCTGCTCGGCAAAAGAAAGTTACCTTGTTTGTTGGTGCCAGTTTGGTCTACTGTCAGTTGCTCCAGCAGGCTGTAAATGTAAATCTGTAGAGTTGTCTGCAGCATAATTTTTTGCTTGGTTCTAAATTTTAATTACATTTTGAGTTTGATCCTGCACAGTTGCTGAGTTGCTGAACCGGGCTGCTAAAATTTGCATAGCTGTAGATTCTGCACTGCTGCAGCCGAAGAACTGTCCTGATTTCTGCTATAAGTCTGCACTGTTTTAGCTTGCCAGCTGAAGAGAATTTGATCTAGAAAAATCTGTCAGTTTGGGGCTGATGTTTGGTGACGATAATTCAGACCGTGCTTCCTGTTTTCTGGATGCAACTGACTTTTTTTTATGTAAACTCTTATGATAGTCATTGATGAATCGTTTAGGTCCAGAATTAGCGGTCAAGTCCAGAGTAGAGGCAGATCACAATTTCTCTAGTGCTTGACTTTTGTTTTCAGAATGTGACTTGCTCTGTAACTATTGTAGCTGCAACAATTTGTTCGCTGATCGCTATTCTCTGTTTTTGTCACTGAAATTTCCTTCTACTTGTCGATTCTCTTTGTTCTCTCCCATTCCTCTCACCAGTATTAAAACTGGACTTGTCTGGTATACTTTTGCAAAGAAATGTACTACTGTTATGTTTATGGAACTCCTGCAGGGTACTTGAAGTTATATTTTAAGATTTTTAGTATGTAAATATATTTATTAAGTTTAATCTTGACATTTTAGTCTTTATTTCACTTTTTAGTTGGTTTATTTAACAAAATTAAAAAAACTACAAAAAAAAAGAGTTACATTTTTAGAGTAATAGTTTTATTTTCATGAACAAAGAAAGAAGAGTTTCCAAAAATATTAGTTTTATCTAGTTCAGTGATTTTTTTTAAGTGGTAGGCTCTAGGAAATACTTAGTAATAGTAGTAGTTAAGTTTCTTTAATATAGTTACTATATTTTTCTGTCTGATTTTTGCTATTTTAATTTAGTAGTATTTAATTTTTTTTACTTTGGATTATCTTTAAAACAAATAAAAAAAATGAAAAAGAAGAAGAGAAAGCAGAAAGTAAAGAACGAAAAGAAAAAGATTTTTTTTTTGGGATTACTACTCTTTTTTTGGGTGATGTGTTAAATGGAAATTGCTTGAAGTGTAATGAGGCTGCAAAGTTGTTTGGTTGAATTACCATTGCTTCAGTTGTTCAAGAACATTGCTCGGGAGATTACCATTAGGCTGCAACTTTGTCAGTTATTGTGAGGCTGTCCAGAATTGATTGACCAGTTTATGCATATGTGACCATCTTTTGTAAGTGGTTTGGCCATCGGCTGGTAACTCATCTTTAAAAGAGGGTCAAGAGTTAGATAAGGTTGGATTTGTATCTTTGTTGCTTAGTATCAGATGGTTTTGGTGGTATTGAAATGGTTTCAAGTCGATTTTCAAAAAAAAAAAAAAGAAAAAAGAAAAAAAAATGTATTTTTCTGTTTCTTAGAGCTTTCATGGTTTGAGTTTTATAAAAAATAAACAAAAAAAAATGAGTTAGTTTATATGCTCCATTCTCGATCTTCCAGAACTACGCAAAGATCTGATTCATGCGGGGTCATGATACGTAGGCAACCTACATAGGGTTCGATCGAATCGTTTTTTATATTAAAAGAAAAAGAACAAGAAAAAGAAGAAAAAAGGAAGGAAAAGAGAGAAAAAGAAAGAAAGGATGGTGAAATTGTGGGAGGTGAGAAATGAGAAGGAAGAAAAAGAGTGATAATTAGAAGGAAAAAGATAAAGGAAAAATGAGCGAGCTAAAAAGGGCGAGGAAAGAAAAGAAAGGAGAGAGGTTGAAATGAACAGATTGGGATGATGCCAACTGACCTTTGTACCCTCGAAGTCATTTTAGAACCGATAGTTGTGGCTAGGTGCATTGCACGTAAAGTGAAATTATCTTATGTTAAATGCCCTAATGCTAACGTGATGGCTTCATTTTGTTGTGATCATATCAGAAAGGTGGTTGGTTTGTGGTTTTAAAGTGGTAACTCTTCTCTACAACATGAAGTCAAAAGGCAATGGCAGACAACAATAGAACTGAGTTGGTTGATACGGGTGCCCAAAAAGCAAATTTTCAGACCCATATGCGAAAGGCTTTGATCCAGCTGTACCACTCTAAAGTCCGGGGGCATAGCATTGAAGATTATCGCTCTTTGAAAAGGTAAATAGAAAGAATGATTCAAGAAGGGGTAGTTGTGGTCAATGACAGTGACAGGGAGCATGCGAATCCTCTTGGGAACTTGTTGATTAAAGTGGATAATGGTCTTGGGAGTATTGATGCGAAACTCACTGGCTAAGATGCCGTGCTTGGTAATTGGGAAGACGCTCCATTTCTTGGTCAATCGGAGTGGAGTTTTTGGTGGTTTATTTTGTTGTCATTTCTGTTGTTTGGGTTATTTCAGGGTTGTAATCCGGATATTGTCTTGTGACTCAAACCCTTCTATCCTTTAATTTTGCTTGGTTTGTTCAATCGTAGTAGCTCGTTTAGTACTGTCTAGGTTTGTTCCAGGGTTGTAACCCCAGTCTAGTTTGCCTGTCTTGTTGTTCAAACCGTTTCACCGTCTGTCTAATACGATATCCTGTTTTCTGTTATTTTTAGTCATTTTCTTTTGCTTAGTTCTCTTTTCTTTCCACAGTTCTTTTCCTGTTGGCTCTAATGACATGACATGCATGCGTAATTCTCGGCCTGGGGCTCAAAAAGTTAGTCATGAAGCATTGAAACAATTTTGAAGATGACAGGGGCACTTGAGGGAAATAAGAACAGATTTGGACACTTTGAGATCATTTCGAGCCCGAATTGTGTGAAACTGGGGCAGATAGAACATAAAGAAACCCTATTGAAATGGATCATGCCGCATCGGGTTGAAGCTAAAGCCAAGTTTGCCAATTGACAGGGGCCGTTCGTGGTAAGGAGAGTGAGAGTGTTGTCGAATGGTGCTTTATATTCAACAGATGTAGAAGGCGAATGTGTGGATATGGTTATCAAGTCTGGTACAATCAAAAGATGTTATAAATATTTTCCTTGGATTGTTTAATTGTGTTGTTTGCACTTGGCATGTTTTGGAGATTGAAATGACGAAGGCATTTTGTTCTGCTATCTAAACACTTTATCCTTCGTCACCCCTTTGAGCCTTATTTATTTTCTTTCATACCCCTCTTTCGGAATCAGCAGCAAAGATCAGAAACACAAGCGTGAAAGATAAGTAAAGGAAAAAGAGAAAAGAAAAAGAATGAAAAGAGAGAGAAGAAAAAAGGAAGAAAAAAA
>NC_031993.1:38800970-38871389 GCF_001879085.1 Nicotiana attenuata
AACCGTAACTAAATGTAAAAAAAGGAAAAACAAGAAAAGAATGAAAGGAAAGAGGTGAAAAACAAGAAAGGAAAGAAAACAAAAGAGGGAAAAAGAAAAACGAAAAGAAAATAAGAAACCAAACAAAAGAAAGCAAGAGAAAATAAAAAGGGAGCAAAGGAAAGAAAAGAGCGGAAAAACAATTTTGAGGAAAGGAGCGAATAGGAACAAGGAAAAACCGAGGCAAGAGGAAAAGAAGGACAATGGAAAAACAAGGGGGAAGAATGAGAGAAAAGGCATGTCAAATAAAGAAAAATGAAAGCCGGGATGACGCATGCGACCAAGCAAAAGCATAATAGGAAATGTTAACTGGCATTCATTCCCTAAATGTGTGGGTAACAATATGATAAAAGCCCTAACGCTAACATGATGGTTTCATTTTGTCATATCATTTCAGACAGGTGGTTGGTTTGTGGTTTTTAAAGTAACTCTTCCCTACAACACAAAGGCAAAAGGCAATGGCAGAGAACAACAGAACTGAGTGGGTTGATACCGGTGCCCGAAAGCAACTGGTTGAACAGGACAACGGGTTGGTAGAAGAGGTAAAGATGTTGAGACAACACGTGGCAGACATGTATCGGGCATGGATGACTGGGAAGGCCCCACCCCCGCCACCACCCAGCCTCCTAGACGCTGTCCTTACCCAAACTCCGGACACAACGCCAGGCGATCCTCCACCCTCTCCATACTTACCCGCTTATCACAGCTTTCCCAGCCACCCTAGTAGCTCCATCACTCGTCGTCAAACTATCTTTTCCCAAAAGTGCCCTCCGGTCACATCCACAGTTCTCAACAATGAACACCCGCCCAAAGCTCATAACGACCAATATTATCCCTCCGAGGTTGCTCACGATGAGGTGTTAAGAATGGGGGAGATAGTAGAAGAGGGAATCAAGTCAGGCAAGATCATGAGTTGCTCGAAAGACATTCCGAATATCCCAGCAAGCTTGGGTGGGGGAAGGGGAAGCAGAAAAGGTGATCCGATGGGTTTTCCTGATCAACACTCCCGACCCCGACATCGTCCCCGTGGACATCCTTGTACGCCAGGTGACCCTTCCTAATGCTACTTCTCTCCACATAACTCCCGGAGTCATACACCACTTTTCCGGTACCCGGCTCCACAAAATGCTTACCCACCCCAAGAGCCTACAAGAATCCCCCTGGAGCAGGTTTGCGGGCCAGCCAAAATTTCAAGCAAGAGAGGGCACAAAAGCAGGAAACTTTCATCCCCTTGGGAGAGTCATATGCAAACTTGTTTGAGAAACTAAAACAATATAACCTGATTGCACCCATTCCTCCGAATCATGTGGACAAGCGTGCAAGAGGCTTTGAACCTTCTAAAAGGTGTGAATACCATTCCAATGTCCAGGGGCACGATGTCGAAAGTTGCCGAGATTTGAAAAGAGAGATAGAAATAATGATTCAGGAAGGGATAATTGCGGTCCAGGACAGTGCCACCCAGAACATTGCACATAAGACTTTACCTGCACATGATGATGCACATTTTGTGGGGAAGATCCATAGTGACAGGGAGTATGAGAACCCTCTCGGAAACTTGTTGAATGAAGTCAATAATATTGAAATTGGTGAAGGTTCCAGCAACATTGATGCGAAACGCAGTGGTTAAGATGTGATGCTTGGTAATTGGGAAGATGCTCCATTTCTTGGTCAGCCGGAGTGGAGTTTTTGGTGGTTTATTTTGTTGTCATTTCTGTTGTCCGGGTTATTTCAGGGTTGTAATTCGGATATTGTCTTGTGACTCAAACCCTTCTATCTTTTCACTTTGCTTTGCTTGTTTAGACGTAGTAGCTTGTTTAGTGCTGTCTAGGTTTGCTTGCTTGTTCTGTTGTTTAAACCCTTTTACCGTCAGTCTAATGCAATTCTCTGTTTCCTGCCATTCCTAGTCATTTTTTTTAGTTTTCTTCTCCTTTTACAATTCTTTTCATGTTGGTTCTGGTGACATGACATGCACGCATAATTCTCAGCCCGGTTTTAAAAGTCAGTTTAGTAATGAAGCGATGAAACAATGTTGAAGATGTAAGGACATTCGAGGGCAATACGTAAGGGCATTTTGAGATCACTTAGAGCCCAAATTGTGTGAAACTGGGCAGACGGAACATAAAGAAATACTGTTGAAATGCATCATGCCACACCGGTTTGAAGCCAAAAGTAAGTTTGCCCCAAGTTTACAGGGGCCGTTCGTGGTACCGTGGTTGTTATCCAATGGTGCTGGGTAATTGACAAATGTAGAAGGCAAATATGCGAATATGGTTATTAATTCTGGTGCAATCAAAAGATGTTACGTATGCTTGTTTAATTGTGTAGTTTGTACTTGGCATGTTTTGGAGATTGGAATAACGAAGGCATTTTGTTCTGCTATCCAAACACTTTATCCTTTGTTACCCCTTTGAGCCTCGGTTATTTCTTGCATACCCCTCTTTCGGAATCAATAATAAAACTCATAAGCCCGAGCGAGGAAAGTAAGTGGGAAACAAGAGAAAAACAATGAAAAGAAAGAAAAAAGAAGAGAAAAGAAAAGAAAAGAAAAGAAGAGAAAAGAAAAGAAAAGAAAAAAGAAGAGAAAAGAAAAAGAAAAGAAAAGAAAAGAGAAGGAAAAGAAAAGAAATGAAAAGAAAGAAAAGAAAAGTGGAAGAAAAGGAAAGATCGCAACAACGAAGTAATTCTATGACATGAACAACGTTTGACTTGATTCCGAAAGGATATGTAGGCAGCCTCTATCTGGGGTTTAGTCACACCAAAACAAAAATCCAAAAGTCCCCAAGAATGACACTGGGGCAGAAGTTGTGGTTGTTGTGAGAAATCTGATTCCGAAAGTTGTAATTCTGAACCCATGTTGAATTGTTTTGAGCCATTGATACCCTTTCTTTCTAACCTTATCCAAAATCCCACATTACGGTCCAAAGAAAGACCTTCCGATCAGTCTTCGAGAGATGCCAAGTCAAGTGAGTAGAGGTGATTCATGTCAAGGGCAACACTCTGATCCGAACGAAGGAAATGAAGAATGAGAGAGTCTCGTTGATGAGAACCCCCACGGGTACCCCAAGGCAATGAAAGTTGAGAGAAATAAAAAACGAGAGAGTCTTATTGGTGAAAACCTTCACGGGCACCATAAGGTGACGGTGAGACGAGAGAAAACCAAAATGAGAGAGGCTTGATGGTGAAAATCCTACGGGCACCACAAGTTGAATAAGGACTGCGAATCAGATCGGGTAAGCGGAGCATTGAAGCCCAGTTTCACGGCGAAAAGGTACAAAAAGAGCTGAACAATCGGATTTGCTGAACGGAATAGGTTGCAGGTGCATGTCAAGGTCATTAGAGTCGGTATCCACATCCGATAGGTTTCTACTTTGTAGTTTTCTTTTTAGGACCATCTCTTTCATTGTCCTTCCACTATGTTCCTTTTGTCTTGTTTACTTCCTCCTCCTGAGTCTGTTTGGTCATAACAAGTGATGACTTCAAAATCTGCCACCAAGCTTTCCAATTGAACAAAACAGGATCTGGTGAACACATCAAAGCGTCAAGTCAGGAAAGAACAGCAGGCACACTGAGTTGGCAACAATCAAAATGCTTTGGGTTCCTTGTGAAATACAAAGGCTTGGTATATGTCAATTCATGAACGATGCAACAAATGAAGGGTTAGGGCGAACAGATCAAAGGTATTTCCTGTGATAAGCTTGATAAAAGGGTGTTAAACCAGTGACGAGCAAGACCTTCCAAGCAGAAGTCAAAGTTATCATTGCAAATGGGGGAGCTGTAGACCTCAAGGACCGGACCAGGGGTTTAAGCCAAGAAAGAACGACATACATCTTGAGTGGGTGGCAATTGACGTTCTTTGGGATTCGTGTGAAATACGAGGGTTTGGTGCGTATCAATTCAGGAACAATGCAACAGATGGAGGGTGTTAGCTGAACGGATCAAAGGTATTTTCGGTGAAACACGAAAGGTTTGGTACATATCGATTCATGAACAATGAAACAAGATGGAGGGTGTTTGGTGAACGGATCAGAGATATTCTCTGTGTCATGGGTAACAAAGAAAGTGGTTAGTCAATAAACAAGCAAGGTCTTCGAGTGGGAATCAGTTATCGTGACAAGTGAAGGAGCAACAGACCTCAAGGCCGAGGCCAGTGGTTAAGTCAAGAAAGAACAACATATACACGGAGTGGGGGCAATGGGCGTGCTTTGGGATTCATGTGAGATACAAAGGCTGGGGAGGTGCCAGTTCATGCAATGCAAATAGAGGATATTGGGTCTGAACGGAGAAAAGGTATTTTCTGTGATGAGGACGACAGAGAAAGGGGTTAGTCCATAAACAAGCAAGGTCTTCGAGTGGAAATCAGTCATCATGGGAAGTGAAGGAGCAATCCCCCTCAAAGTTCAAGGTCACAAACCAACCACCACATTTTAAACCGACAAGATTTTTCTTTGATTGAAACAGGGGCAGAAAGTTTTCGTTGGTTTCGGAGAAACCCTCCTTAGGGAAAAAGCAAGCACCAAAACAGGTTTGACCATAAATTCTCAGGACCCTCCTGGAAAATGGGACTTAGTTTAAATTTCAAAACAATCATGAGTAGCATAATTTAGCATAAATGTACCCCAAAGGAATATAAGTTGGTTTCAAAGTGTGCATGTTTAAGATAGGATTCAATTAGAAGTTTTCAGGACCCTCCTGAATAATGGGACGTAGCTTAAGGTCTCTTTAGATAACAAGATATAGTGGAAGTCATACCTTTAAAAGACATAGCTTAGATGTAAAATTGTTGTTTTGTTAAGAGTTGTCAGGACCTACCTGGATAATAGGACCTAGCTTTCAAATTTTTAGTAACATTTGGCAATACGATTCAGTTTAACACTCACATATGTGCCCAGCTACCAANTGAGGACGACAGAGAAAGGGGTTAGTCCATAAACAAGCAAGGTCTTCGAGTGGAAATCAGTCATCATGGGAAGTGAAGGAGCAATCCCCCTCAAAGTTCAAGGTCACAAACCAACCACCACATTTTAAACCGACAAGATTTTTCTTTGATTGAAACAGGGGCAGAAAGTTTTCGTTGGTTTCGGAGAAACCCTCCTTAAGGGATAAAGCAAGCACCAAAACAGGTTTGACCATAAACTCTCAGGACCCTCCTGGAAAATGGGACTTAGTTTGAATCTCAAAACAATCATGAGTAGCATAATTTAGCATAAAGATACCTCAAGGAATATAAGTGGTTTCAAAGTCGCATGTTTGAAGTAGGATCCAATTAGGAGTTCTCAGGACCCTCCTGGAAAATGGGACTTAGTTTAAATTTCAAAACAATCATGAGTAGCATAATTTAGCATAAATGTACCACAAGGAACATAAGTTGGTTTCAAAGTTGCCTGTTTAAGATAGGATTCAATTAGGAGTTGTCAGGACCCTCCTGAATAATGGGACATAGTTTTAAGATCTCCTTTAGATAATAAGATACTGTTGTAGAATAGTATAATTCAGCCGTAGAATTGGCACTCCTAAGATAAGACTTGAATTTTGATTTTCAGGACCCTCCTGGATAATGGGACGTAGTTTTAAGGTCTGCTTAGATAACAAGATATAGATAACAAGGTCTGCTTAGGTTAAAACTGTTTTTTTTAACTAGAAGTTGTCAGGACCCTCCTGGATAATGGGGAGTAGTTTAAGACCTTTTGATAACAAATGTAGTAGGAGTAATACCTTTAGAAGATGTAACTTAGGTTCGTAATTGTTAGGAGTTGTCAGGACCTCCCTGGATAATAGGACCTAGCTTTCAAATTCTTAGTAACATTTGGCAATACAATTCAGTTCTACACTCACATCTGTACCCAACCACCAAACTGGGGCAGAAAATTGTTCTTTGTCTTGTCTATTTTTGTTGAAATCAGGCGCCCACCTGGAGAACAAGGGAATACATTTCAAGTTCAGCAATCTGGCGCCCACCTGGAGAACAAGGGAATACATTTCAAGATTCAGCAGTTAGGAGCCCGCCTGGAGAACAAAGGCATTTATCTCAAGTTTTAGCAATCAGGAGCCCGCCTGGAGAACAGAGGCATTTATTTCAAGTTTTAGCAATCAGGAGCCCGCCTGGAGAACAGAGGCATTTATTTCAAGTTTTAGCAATCAGGAGCCCGCCTGGAGAACAGAGGCATTTATTTCAAGTTTTAGCAATCAGGAGCCCGCCTGGAGAGCAGAGGCATTTATCTCAAGTTTTAGCAATCAGGAGCTCGCCTGGAGAACAAAGGCATATGTTTCAATATTTAGCAGTCAGGAGCCCGCCTGGAGAACAGAGGCATATATTTCAAGTTTCAGCAGTCAGGAGCCCGCTTGGAGAACAGAGGCATACATTTCAATTTTCAGCAGTCAGGAACCCGCCTGAAGAACAGAGGAATACATTCAAGTTCAACGCAGGCATCACTTGGAGAAAGGGCATAACATCTTAGATCACAGTTCAATTCAGCAACAAAGGAGGCTTGCGGAAAGAATGCGAGTCAACAGTCCGAGACGACCAGCGAAAGGTTGTCACAATCCAAAATAATAAAAGAAGAACAAAAGAAGGCAAAAGTGAATCCAAATGCAGAAGTAGAGAAAAATGTGAATTGCTTGAGACATGATTGGAGTCACAAGTTTTGTGTGGTGTCCGGGATTGATCCGAAAAGCTGAAGAAGAATGAATTAGCACCTGCAACTAGCAAGCATCAAGGTTCAGATCCAAAGTCTGCATGAAGAACCATTCAAGACTCAAGATCAAGCTTCAGAAGACTTATAGATAGGAATCTTGTAACTTGTAGTTGACAGGCTTAGCTAGTTTTTTTCATGTTTTGAGTTTTAATAATAGGACAGCGGACCGGAACCTAGGCGGAACGGCACCTCGACTGGCTCTCCACCTCGGCATACTCCATCATCGCACTCGCTTCTGAACTACACTGACCTGATTCCTTATAGCCAAGGATATATAGGCAACCTCGGAAGCAAGGTTCGGTCAAATCTTTCAAAAATGCTTCCCACAGAGTATTCAAACGGGCAAAAATCGCTCGTATCCGCTCACTTTATCTTTGCACGAAAACTCTTCGTGTTTCCGAGCAAAGAGGGGCAGTTATGAGCACGTGATTTTTGCCCTCTATGAATTAATCCCATAAAATATCAGAAAATAATTTTTCCCAATTTTCGCAATTTTAAAGGATTTTTTGTAGAATTTTATTAATTATTTGCATTTTTGTGCATATTTAATTTCCATTAAAAATAAAAAAATACCAAAAATACCATGCATTACATTTAGATTTTGTGTTTACATTTTAGGATTAATTAATTAATTAGTTGCTTTATTAAAATAAAAATCACAAAAAATGGCTCCATTTTACATTCTTAGCTTTTAAATTTTGGATTATTAATTTTTTCTCCTTAATTTAGGATCAACTAATTTTTATAAACTTTATAGTTAGATGATTAGCTTAATTTTATAATTTAAAATAATTTAGGAATTTAGTTTAGGTTTTTAGTTAATTAAAGAAAGAAAAAGAACAACAAAAAGAAAAGGAGATTGAAAAGGCTGGTTTTAAATTGAATTGGGCCAAACCACTTTAAAAGCCCAAAATTTTCTCCTTACCCATCCCAAACCGGGTGGACCCGAGCGGACCCAACACCTAAATCATATTCTTATAATATCATTAAACCTAGAGACTCTAAGAGGGGAAGAGCCACAATACACAATACAGACCCCCCACCCTGAAGCTTCATCTTCCCCATCGCACCCCATCTCCAAACGCCAACAAAATTCACCCTCAACATCACAAGACCCGCCCCCAGCCTTTGCTTCTTCTTCCACGACTAACCTACAGAACACAAAGAACGACCTTCCTGAGGTTTCTTCTTCTTCGAACCAGCAGCGACCAAGCGGACACGAACCAGACCCCGTTTTCACATCCCTCTCTTCCACCTAGAGCATTCATACACATGAAACAGAGGAAACCAGTTGGAGATTTTCTGATTGTGCTTACCTCCTTAGTTTGGGATTTCATTCTATCTAAAGTCCATAAAAACACATAAAAGCAAACTCAGATCCTTCTTGTTTCATTTCTGCCGCAAATCCAAAAATACCAAAAATAATATAGGTTTCGTTTCTTCTTTTCAAACTCTATTTTGGTTGAAAAGATGGAGATTGCTCGAGGTGTTCAGGTTCGAGTAGCGTGACTACTGCTCGAGGTTAGAGTCTGAGTTCCCGTGTGTTTCGTCGAGGTTCAGTCAAGGTTCAGTTCGTGTTTTGTTGTTGTTAGCTGAGCTAGTGCCGAGGTTCTGTACTAATTCAATATTTAGAAAGGAATTGTTGCTATTAAAAGGTCACACTCTAACTTTACTTATTCGTCTAATTGCTAGATATGTTGTCATGGCTCTTAAATTTTGTTTGATTTTGCTCGTTTAAGTTTTACTGTTTACGTGATAGTAGTAGTTTGGGATTTCATGAATATTTAAGGGAGGGGAATTATTGTGTGGATTCCATAGGGTGAAAAATAGTAAAACAGAAATTGTTTGAATAAGTTGGTCTGTTTGCTTCATATGCTATCGCCTCTATTGTTCGGATTAGAACTTGGTTTTTGATCCATGTATTGTTGAGCTCCTAAGTTGTTGTTGCTTCGCTAAATGTTTTGAACTCTTTTCTCACATCCTAGCTATCGGTTGTTTGTTTGTTTCTTATATTTCCTGCTGGAAGGTAATTCACCTTCATTTGGTGTTACTTTTTGTTAATTACATTGCATTGTAGTTGTAAATGTGTTGACTGGCTTTGTCGCAAGAAACGTTTCTGTCAATTGTCCTTGGTATAATCTTTAGCTTGTAATCTCCATTAAGGAGGAAAGCAATTCTGATCCTTAATTGGAGTAGCTGGATGTCCTTTTAATTAATTTTACATGAAGTTGGAATATCTCAATATCCATGTCAAAGTGATTGTATTAGGACAATAGATGGCCGTTTGATTTTGGGCAGCGACTCGTTGGTTGAGTTTGGTTTAATCTGATTGTGCACTTAAAAAGTATAAGCAGAATTTGGTTTAAACTCTTTTAGGCAGAAATGTGTTGGATGATAAAATTAACGGGATTTACGTTTAAGGTAATTTGTTTTGTTTATCCGGAACATAGGAAAATAATTATGAACATCCGTAGTTTGCTTTAGTTGAGTACATTCCTTTGAAATTAGAATTGAGGTGTGCCATTTAGCTAATTTTCATGGCCCTTGCAAAGTTAACAACGCGTTAGTTGCTTTCAGGCGCGTTATTTAATAATTTTACCTTCTTAAAATTGGGTGTGCATTTCATGTGACCCAAATCCAAATCCCAAAACGTTGAATAAAATATGTTTAGGATTGCGGGTGCATTTCATGTGATGCGATCCAAAGGCATGTTTTAAACGACGTTCAACATTCTTTAAACAATTGAATAAAAGCGGTTAAAAGCTAAAATTTGCACATAGGTTCAAAATGTATTAAAATTAGATAAATAAACCGAATATAACAGTTGAGCAACCGTGCTAGAACCACGGAACTCGGGAGTGCCTAACCCCTTCTCCCGAGTTAACAGAATTCCTTACCCGGATTTCTGGTTCGCGATTGTTAATACAGAGTCAAACCCTTTCCTCGATTCGGGATTCAAACCGGTGACTTGGGACATCATAAATCTCCCAAGTGGCGACTCTGAACTTCTTAATAAACGAATTCCGTTTCGATTGTCCTTTAACTGAAAAAACTCCTTTATTATATCCTTCACGGGGTGTAGTAGCGAAAAAGGAGGTGTGACACTAAGTAATCGAAGGATACCTTTCATCAAAGCATCTCACACTCCAAAAGAAACTCAGCATTTTCGCAAAAATGACTCCTCCGTCGAAAACGTCCCGAATACTCGGGGACTGGCGTCAACAATTCAACATCTGAACGACCTCTGGGTCGTGACTCCAAACTCATAAGCCCTCAACGAGGCAACGTGAAAATCATGAAACGTCTCCAAAGCCGAAAATGTCCCGAACACTCGGGGACTGGCGTCAAAATCTCAAAAATCGCACGACCTATGGGTCGGAATCTCTAAAATCGTAAGCCCTCAATGAGGCAATACCAAGTTTACAAGTATCGGCTCCCAAGCCAGGATCCCTCAATAACTCGGGGAATGTCGCCAATCACCATCAATTAAAAACCCGAAGCCATAAGACCCCGAGCGGGCAGGCTTGGTCTCGCAAAACCTATCAAAGGCAATAACAACATCTATAAGACCTCAAGCAAGGCATGAACCACACTTGTACCAAGTAACAACATCCGTAAGACCTCAAGCAAAGCATGAACCACACTTGTACCAAGTGGCAATATCTGTAAGACCTCAAGCATGGCATAAACCACACTTGTACCAAGTGGCAATATATGTAAGACCTCAAGCAAGGCATGAACCACACTTGTACCAAGTAACAACATCCGTAAGACCTCAAGCAAAGCATGAACCACACTTGTACCAAGTGGCAATATCTGTAAGACCTCAAGCATGGCATGAACCACACTTGTACCAAGTGGCAATATATGTAAGACCTCAAGCAAGGCATGAACCATGCTTGTACCAAGCATCTAAAAACTATAAGACCTCAAAGGCATGAAAATTTTGTAAGACCTTGCTAAAGGCATAAACCCGATCTCAAAGTTTAGGCTATATATCGAACTTGTAAGACCCCTAAAAGGCATACCCTCGATACAGACGCCCAAACTACTTCACTTGGGATCAAAATGGCTCTGGCTAAGCGCAAATGACTACGGTCATAAGGTTGTACCAGCCAAACTAACGCGACTCGGGGACGCTCGACCGTCGCTAAAAAATCACAGGCCTTCAATTACTTTGAACCTACTTCGAAAAGAACCGGTTAAACAGGCTACCCTCGACATAGGCAAAAGAGCTTCGACCATGTCAGCTCTAAATCACAGGCTTCGAGATACTCAGCCTCCGAGCCAAACCTCCCGAGGTGCTCGATCACCACCACATAACGACTCATAATCGAGGTTCTTACCGAACCATCAAAGAGTCGGGAAAAATTTACTTCAAAGGGTCCTTAACGAGGGAAAAATAAAGCCAATAAAAGGTCGCTTCGACCCAAGGCGTAAGAGCCATTGTCGCCAGCCCACGTAAAAGGCCGCATCGGCCCGAGGCGTAAGAGCCATTGTTGCCAGCCCACACAAATACAGAAACTTGAGGGTCGAATGAGCTCGAGGCAAAACCCGACTCGGAGACTGAACCCAAAATAGTTAACTAAAAATGCCTAAGAGCAAAAGCGTAAGAACTCAAACGCCAGCTTACACTAAAAGGTCGCTTCGACCCAAGGCGTAAAAGTTATTGTCGCCAGCCCGTGCAAACAAAAAAACTTGAGGGTCAAATGAGCTCGAGCCGAAACCCGACTCGGAGGCTAAACCCAAAATAGTCGATCAAAACATGCCTATAAACAAAAGCATAAGAGCTCAAACGCCAGCTTATATTAAAGGCTCGCATCGGCCGAGTACATAAAAGCCTACGGGTCAGCCCGATGAGCCTCAGGGCCATATTGAGAATCTAAGGATTCCTACCAACTCAAAGACCAATTGATCTGGCTAAATTCTAGGCAAGCAGAAACCCAAAAGGTACAAAATCATGAGGTTCCCCCTTATACACGCATGCAATGAAATACAAGCTCCATTTACAGCATACTGTGAAAGTACTATACACAAAGATAGAGAATGAAATAAACATCCCCCTTGGGGACTATGGCCCGACGGCCCCATCTTTGCTTTCTTCGGTGTCGGACAGAAGTGACCGAGCATCACGCTCGTCCGCCCTCGCTCGCGCCAACTCTTCCAAGAGGACGAACCCCCTAGAACGGATCTCCTCGAGAACCTTTCTTCGAGACTTGCAACGAGTGTATTCTTTGATCCTCTCCTCGCGGTCAAGAATCCTTCTCAGCTCAGCTTGAGCATCGATAGCATCCTTTAAATAGATCACCATCTCCTGATCAGCCTTAGTCCGACTCATTGCGGCTTCAGCTCAGACATCAACGATCTCAGCCCTGACCGTCGAAAGCTCGGACTGGAGCTTCGTAATCACATCTGTTTGGGCCAAAGCATTATCATGAGCTAAGCGGAGTTGAGCCTCCAAAGCGGGAACTCCAGCCAGGGCACCCTCCCACTCTAACGCCTGAACCTCCATCTGAGTTCTTAGCTCATCATGTTCACACTTGGCTCGGCCAGCTTCATCTCGAAGACGCTCCAAGGCCTCCATTTTTTTCTGCAACTGAGATAAACAAAGTTTTAGCAACAAAAGCTAGAAGGAGGAATGCACACTCACCCGGGACGGAAAACTACCTGCTCCTTCAAGTAACTCTCATAATTCAAGCTTCGAGTCACCTCATACCGCAAGTGTGCCAGCTCGACTTCCTTTTCATCGCAAAGGAGCCTAAGGGATCTCTCCTCATCCATAGCTTTCCGCAACCTGGCTTCACGACGAAGCAGCCCGGACTTACGCTTGTCAAAGGCCTGCAAAGAAAAACCTGATAAGGAAGGGAAGACGCGAAACTCAAAAGGCCTATGTTGAAACTCACCACGAAGTAAAGTCGCTGTGCTTCCTCGAAAGCCGAGCGCATATCTGCTAATCTAGCTCCTCAGCTCTGAAAGGATCGACTTCGATCGAGGCAAGGTCGCTCGAAGTATGCGACCTCGGGTTTCTAGTATCCCTCGAATTACTGTCGACGGAAAAAGAAGGCGACGGCAATGGGGAAACCACCTTTCCAAAACCAGGAACCACAGGCGCGGCAGGCTCGGAGGATGACTCTGCGCCGAAGCCCCGGTCCCATTTTGCGTTGCTTCGAGCGCCATCGCCCCGTAAAGGCATCTCTCGCTTATTGTTGTCATTCTTTAGCCCGGAAGCTAGCAACCCTTCCCCCTCTCCAAAGGAGCGTGGCCTCGCTTTGGAAGGCTCTCCTATGCCTACAACGGCAAGATTAATACGTAAAAAGGGAAAATTCCTCTCTAAATGAAGGAAAGGAAAGGAAAAAATAGCACGACACGCACCGTGATGTTTTGCTTCCCATCTGCCCCAGGACAAAGCTCGCCACTTGCGCTCATCACAAGTCGAGTGGGTCGCCAACTTTCGAACCCAATTCGGCAGATCTAGAACATCGCCCGGCGCCTATGAACCGCCGTAGAAAAAGAAAAGAAGGCACGATTACGAAACCAGCTTTCGCCATAAACAAAACCAAGAAGGCACGAAGTGTACCACTTACGTGCGTAATTCCATTCCTCAGGAAATGGCATAAACTCCACAGGGATAATATCAACAGTCCGAACTCGGACGAATCGACTCATCCGCTCCCGATCTCCATCTTCCTCATCATCTACAACGAAGGGCGTGGTCGACCGGCATCGCAAGGTTAGCAGACCTCGGTGGTGAAAGGGCCGGTACAGCCTAATAAGATGACTAAGCGTAAGTTCAAGCCCCGCCTTCTCCGCAAAAAATCTCATCATCAACACTATTCGCCAAAATGACGGGTGGATCTGCGCCAAGGTAACCCGATACTTTAAACAGAAGTCGAGCACAACCCTGTCAAGGGGGAGGTGGAGCTCTCCCCTCTCTGCCTGACATACCCCGATGTAACAGTCATGGCAATGGCAAAATCAAAGAACTAAAGCAAGGAGTCGGTGCAAGTACTTTAGTACTGAAATGATGAAAGGCTTGACGCAGGAAAAGAAGGGTAACTACTTAGAAGGGTGGGACCTCCAAAAGAGCAGAAACAACCCTACATATATATGGAAAAAACGGTGACGATCCGCCTGCCTCAAAAGCTGATCAAAAACACTGACCGATGTCACTCCGGGAAGCTACGCTGGCGAAATCGCCTCGATAGCTTTGCAGCCATATCGTACATTAAGCGATGCCATGTAACGTTTCAAGAATGGAGATCCCCGTACCACTGCAAGTTCCGAGGTGGTACCTGACCTCGAGGACCTCCATCGAATAGAAGTTAGGCTCCAAGAAGCCGACAGCATCACCGCAAGTCCCGAGGTGGTACCCGACCTCGAGGACCTCCATTAAAAAGAATTCAGGCTATAAGAATCCAAAGGCTTCACCGCAAGTCTCGAGGTGGTACCCGACCTCGAGGACCTCCATCAAAAAGAAGTTAGGCTCTAAGAAGCTACCAGCATCACCGCAAGTCCCGAGGTGGTACCCGACCTGGAGGACCTCCATCAAAAAGAAGTTAGGCTCTAAGAAGCCAACGGCATCATCGCATGTCCCGAGGTGGTACCCGACCTGGAGGACCTCCATCGAAAAGAAGTTAGGCTCTAAGAAGCCAACGGCATCACCGCAAGTCCCGAAGTGGTACCCGACCTCAAGGACCTCCATCAAAAAGAAGTTAGGCTCCAAGGAAATAAGCATTTAAGCTCCACCCATATGGGCTTGATCACGGGGTACCACCTAAATTCAGGTAAAACCTCGTCTGGAATTTACCTACGATGCCTTAAGGCTACCTACGCTAAGTTCAGAACAAGTGATATCCCAGGTTTGAACGAACCCCCACTCGGGGACTGCACTCGAAAGCTTAAAGGCAGTCCCTATCCTCGGACCTCCGAGAAAATATTCCCTCGAAAATTACCGCAAGGTCTAAATGATAAATCACGGTCTTAAGGCTCAAAACATTACTTTCATTTAACCCGAAGTAGGGGTCCCGACGACCTAAGTTTGAGAAAGACATATGCGGTTGGATTAGTACAATTATCGGTCCAATCCAGGCTTGGTCCAAGGAAAGGCAAAGGGTTCCACGGGGAGCCGTATTAATCAATCGAAGGTCAGAGAAATATACTTCCACCTGGGCTCGATATCGATACTGACCGGAAGATTCATGCATTCATTGTATCCACAAGCGCAAATAAAAGGAAACATAGCAAACATCAGAGACAAAATTGGGGAAACATCTTTGTATTCATAAACACTTGATTACAAAAGCCCGCGAAGGGTCCTCACATATGATTACAAAAGCCTACGAGGGGTCCTTACATAGAAACAAAGAAGCAAAGGGGTACACATATAATTAAGACAAGAGTCTAATCTATTCTCGAGGGTCATCCTCGGCAGCAACACCTTCGAGCACTACCTCCTTGGGCATGCATCCTAGGTGGCAGTTTCCTCGAAACGCCATCTCCTCGGGAGTCTTATCTCATTCCTCCAGAACGGCATCTTGAAAAAGAGAAGATGAGTAAGAGGAAAATGGTGGAGGAGAGCAAACTGACGCGGAAGAGGCAGAAATGGGTGAAGAAGTGGCCGAGTGAAAAATTTGGCTAGTATGGACCTCGCCAGCACTACTATTGCGAAGCCACTTCTTGAGATGCTACACTGGTGCGGGATGCAACAGTTAGTAGATAGTACCGCCTCACTCCATAGAAAGCAAAAGGAGTGAGGCGCCGCACCGGGTAGTTAGGGGAGGTGAGTAGCGGTGTAGAGTCCAAAGACCCCCCTGAGCAGCGATGTAGAGTCCAAATGTTTCCTCGAACCAGGAGAAATCGGCCCCCTACTTCATCGTCCCGAGCCAACGACAACAACAAAAACAATAACAAAGCGGTGTAGCCTTGCTCGGAAAAAGGAAGTCCAGGAGATAGGCTATGGCATGGCTGATAGAAACGCCGCCATATAATCTTGAGGCCATGAGCCTCAAACATAGTGAACGACAATGGATAAGGATGGCGAGAAGAGAAGGATGGATAGATATAGGAAGACACTTGGATGAAAGGTTGATCCCAGGAGGCTCCCATTTATAGGAAGGGCGGCAGCGTAACCGACGGCGCCATTATTGTCTTCGAAAGACGTAACGGCATGCATATTAATGCGTCCTTGGGAGCTGAACCGGCGACGACATTATAGCTTTGGAAGATGAGAAACCGTAATGTTTTGTATGATTCTGGAGAAGTGAAACGATGAGACGTTTCGGTTATCACGGAGGCATGCATCATCGGTATGACGTCATCATTAGAAGTCCGAAGAGTTGGATGTCAAAATCGTATCTTATTGCTCCTCTCCATGAAACACGGGGACTATCTGTATACGATAAAATCGGAGGGTCCAATTCCTCGTCATCGAGACACCTCAGAAAATTATCTCGAAGCCTCGAGGGTGCAGGTCTATGGTCAAGTTTCCTCCCTCGAGGTTCGTCGACCCTCGACCATGGGACAATGTTGACCATGGCTATGGTAGAAATGGGGAGTTCCTAAGGCACGAGGCTAGGGCTGAAATAGTCTAGCGGGCTACTCTGAACCCAAATCAGGACGTCATTTAGTTGTCCCATCTCCATATCTATGTAATTAATGCACTTTGTACTACGTTAGGATTCCTCTCCTATATAAAGGGAATCCTTGTCATTTTGTAAACATGGGTTGCTTCAGTTGCTCCACACGAAATATACAAGAACATTCTCTCTGTTATCTTACATATTCTCTTGATATTATTGCTTTCATTTATTATCTTCATTGTTGTTCATCATTTATTGCTTATCATTGGCCATAAAGAGCCTTCTTTGATTTTATCATAACTGTTAGTCATACTTCGATCACCTTCGATAGCTCACAGTCGAGCCCCGTAATTGACCTCGAGGCCTCCGAATCGACAAGCTTGAGGCCCCGATTGTCAACCTATTGGTTTGGTTATCACACTATTCCTAACTCTTCTTTCATTTCTAAGTCTCACCCATAGCATCAACTGCTCTACAACCGGCATAAAAATAGATCACGTATTTTTAGAGTCCCGGAATCAAAAAATTTGTTATTACCATTTTCACGGTAAACACTTAGCCTTATACAAATAGGGAGGCAGGGCTTAGCCTCATTGAGACAGAGCTTAGTCTCATGCAAAGAGAAGGCAATGCTTAGCCTTATGCAAGCAGGGAGGCAGGGCTTAGCCTCATGCAAAAATTGGAGACAATGCTCAGTCTCATGTGATGGGAAGGCAGAGCTTAGCCTTATGCAATTGGGGAGGCAAGGCTTAGCCTCATGCAAGAATTGAGAAAAAGCTTAGTCTCATGCAAAGAGAAGGCACTGCTTAGCCTTATGCAAGTAGGGAGGCGGGGCTTAGCCTCATGCAAGAATCGAGATAGAGCTTAGTCTCATGCAAAGAAAAGGCACTGCTTAGCCTTATGCAAGTAGGGAGGTAGGGCTTAGCCTCATACAAGAACTGAGACAAAGATTAGTCTCATGCAATGGACAAATAGCAAATAGGAGCAGAATATTTCTTAGTTGGAGGTATATTTGCGCTTGGTGATCCGGTTATTATAATGATTTTGAGGCGCACGTACTTGTGGTTATTCCTTGTTCCTGCATCCAAAGAAAAATCGTGAGTTTTGTGGGGGAGGTTGGTTCGTGCCTTCGTCTGCTTGTTTTTCTTTGCTTTGCTCTGGAGATCTTATTCGAGTTACCCTGGGTAACACCTGGCTGTCATAGAAATAAAGTTTTCGAAAACTATGCACTTGTTTGATGAAATAAAGTTATTTTAGAAAACATAATGGTATATAATATCAAGTAAATTAGATGAACTAATGACTACGACACTTTTAGAGGCAATGCGGCTTCTTTGCGTTAGAATTTTGAGGGTCCTCCTCAAAATTCTGCCCCGATTTAGTAAGTGATCCTTTGGCCGTTCTGCATGCAACGAAGTTTGTTGGACCTGCTGTGGAATTTTGAGAATCCTTCTCAAAATTCTGCCCTAGTTACTTAACCGATTTTCTGACTGTCTTACATATAATGATGTCGGCTGGACTTGCTTCAGAATTTTGAGAGTCCTCCTCAAAATTCTGCCCCAGTTTCTGGTTTTAGAAAATGAAGATTTTATTAAGATGTGACTGAACCCACAGGGCTGCATACGTATCCCCTCTTAAGCGGGAATTAGGTCAAGTGTAGTTCAGTTACATCAGATGAAGAAATGTAAATAATCTAAACATAGTATCTCTTGACTGCGTCTGAATTGATAGGTTTCGGCCAAATTTCTCCGTCCATTTCTGCAAGTATGAGCGCTCTTCCTATTAGTACTCGATGAACCATATAGGGCCCTTGCCAATTAGGTGAAAATTTTCCTTTGGCTTCATCTTGATGCGGGAAGATTCGCTTCAGCACCAGCTGCCCCGGTTTGAATTTTCTTGGTTTGACCCTTTTGTTGAAAGCTCTGGACATTCTGTTCTGATAAAGCTGACCATGACATACTGCATTCATCCTTTTTACATCTATGAGGGCTAATTGCTCGTAGCGGCTCCTTATCCACTCTGCATCACTGAGTTCGGCTTCTTGTATGATCCTTAAAGAAGGGATTTCTACCTCGGCGGGAATGACAGCTTCGGTACTGTAAACGAACAAATAGGGAATTGCATCGGTTGATGTGTGGACTGTGGTACGGTATCCTAATAAGGCGAATGGTAACTTCTCGTGCCATTGCTTGTGATTTTCTACCATTTTCCTTAGTATCTTCTTGATGTTCTTGTCAACTTCCATGGCTCCATTTTGAGGCCTGTATGCTGTGGAGTTTTTGTGCTTGATTTTGAAAATTTCACACATGGCTTTCATCAGATCACTGTTGAGATTGGCAGCATTATCAGTGATGATGGATTTGGGAACCCCGAATCGACAAACAATACGATCCCTGACAAAATCTGCGATGACTTTCTTGGTTATTGCTTTGTAAAATGCATCCTCTACCCATTTTGTGAAGTAATCGAAGGCCACTAAAATGAACCTGTGCTCATTTGAAGCAGTGGGTTCGATCGGACCAATGAAATCCATTCCCCATGCAGTAAAAGGCCAAGGTGCACTTGTTGCGTTGAGTTTGTTCGGTGGCACTCGTATCACATCTGCATGTATCTGGAATTGGTGGCATTTCTGGACATACCGGATGCAATCTTTTTCCATAGTCATCCAAAAATATCCAGCTCTGAGTATCTTCTTGGCTAGAACAAAACCGTTCATATGTGGACCGTATGTTCTGGAATGTATTTCCTCGAGCAATTTGGAGGCTTCTTTGGCGCCAACACACCTTAATAGTCACAGATCAGGTGTTCTCCTATACAAAATTCCTCTGCTTTAGAAGAAATGATTGGACAACATACGTAGTGTTCGTTTCTGAGTATGGTTCTCCTGCTCTGGGTATTCTCCTTTCGCCAAATATTCCTTGATGTCGTGGAACCATGGATTTCCGTCTGTTTCTTCTTCAACATGAGCACAATAAGATGGCTGACTATGGATCCTAACCGGAATGGGATCGATGAAATTCTTATCCGGATGTTGTATCATGGAAGACAAAGTAGCCAGTGCGTCTGCAAACTCATTTTGGATTCTTGGAACATGTTTGAATTCTATCTTCGTGAACCTCTTCATCAGTTCTTGCACATGATACACGTATGGTAGTATCTTGGTGTTTTTTGTAGCACATTCTCCTTGAACTTGATGTACCAAAAGATCTGAATCACCAATTACCAGCAACTGTTGTATATTCATGTCGATGGCCAAATTGAGTCCCATGATGCAAGCCTCATATTCTGCCATATTGTTGGTGGATGGAAACCTAAGCTTTGCGGATACCGGATAATGTTGACCTGTCTCTGACACCAAGACCGCTCCAATACCCACTCCTTTGAAATTTGCAGCTCTGTCGAAAAACATTCTCCAACCGTCGTAGGTTTCAACAATGTCCTCTCCTACGAATGACACTTATTCGTCAGGAAAATATATTTTTAGTGGTTCGTATTCTCCTCCTATAGGATTTTCGGCAAGATGATCTGCCAACGCTTGTCCTTTGACTGACTTCTGAGTTACATAGATGATATCAAACTCACTCAACAATATTTGCCACTTGGCCAGCTTCCCGGTAAGCAGAGGCTTCTGAAAGATGTACTTCAGAGGATCCATCCTTGATATGAGGTATGTGGTATAGGCACAGAAGTAATGTCTCAATTTCTGAGTTGTCCATGTCAGAGCACAGCAAGTGCGTTCTAGCAAAGAGTACCGTGCCTCATAAGGTGTGAACTTCTTACTCAAGTAATATATGGCTTGCTCTTTTCTTCTTGTCTCATCATGTTGTCCCAATACACAACCGAAAGCCCCATCTAAGACAGAGAGATAGAGTAGCAATGGTCTACCAGGCTCTGGCGGGACTAGGACTGGCGGTGTGGACAGGTATTCCTTGATTTTGTCAAAAGACTTCTGACAATCCTCGGTCCAACTGGTCGCAGGATCCTTCTTCAGCATTTTGAAAATGGGTTCACATATTACTGTGGACTGTGCTATGAAGCGGCTGATGTAATAACGGCGTCCCAGGAAACTCATCACGTCCTTCTTGCTCTTCGGTGGTGGTAACTCTTGGATAGCTTTAACCTTTGATGGGTCCAACTCGATTCCTCGGCGGCTGACGATGAATCCCAACAATTTTCCTGCAGGAACCCCGAATGCATATTTTGTGGGGTTCAGCTTTAAATTGTACTTTCGTAGCCTGTCATAGAACTTCCTCAAGTCTTCTATGTGATCTGTGGATTTCTTGGATTTGATGATGACGCCGTTAACATATACCTCTATTTCCTTGTGTATCATATCATGGAAGATGGTCGTCATGGCCCTCATATAAGTGGCCCCAGCATTCTTCAAACCGAATGGCATCATTTTGTTCTAGTACACCCCCCATGGTGTAATGAAAGCTGTTTTCTCTGCGTCTTCTTCGTCCATCCAAATCTGATGATAACCCGCGATGCAATCTACAAAAGATTGGAGTTCATACGTGGCGCAATTGTCGATCAGAATGTGTATATTTGGTAGTGGGAAATCATCCTTGGGACTTGCTCTGTTTAAATCCCAATAGCCAACGCATACCCTGACTTTCCCATCTTTCTTTGGAACCTGTACAATGTTGGCTAGCTAGGTTGGGTATTCAACTACCCTGCGGACTTTGGCTTTGATCTACTTAGTGACTTCCTCCTTGATTTTTGGGCTCATATCCGGTTTGAACTTTCTGAGTTTCTACTTCACCGGCAGACACATTGGATTGGTAGGCAACTTATGAGCCACTATGGATGTGCTCAGTCCGGTCATGTCATCATATGACCATGCAAAAATATCCTCATATTCATTCAGGAAATGAGTGTGTTCTTTCTTCTCTGACGGTGACAGGTGGATACTTATGCGAGTTTCTTTGATAGTTTCAGAATCTCCCAAATTGATCGCCTCGGTTTCGTCCAGGTTGGACTTAGGCTTATTCTCAAAATTCTCAACTTCTCTGATAACTTCCTCAGGTATCTCATCTTCTTCTTTCGATTCACTGTCCTTATGTTGCGTCGTCTTATTACATGTCACAGTCGTTGGTTAATCAGGATAAGTAATAATAATGTTGTAAAGGAAAAATATAAAAGATAATAATAAATACTAAAATGACAATGCATTAATTAAATCTTGAAAACATCAAAACAGGTACGGCTCGACAACTCGAGTAATTATTTCAAAACAAAATGCGTCTTAAAACAAAATACTGGAAATATCTTAAATGCTTTAAAAATGGCTTTTAAAAACAGATCATGCTAATTGCCAGGCTACCCAGGAACTCGACGGGCCCGAGATGGTGCAACAACCCGATTCTTGAGAACAGCTCCCTTCTCCACGGTCTGAATGGTGAGGTCTTCTTCCTCCTCCTCCTCAACTATTGTGTTGCAGTCCGTGTGTTCGTCATCCAGAAACAGGTTCCTTAGCCCAGCCAAAGCTTCGTCTTCTACAGATCCCCATATTATATCGGCCTGATGAAAGGTCTGACTCAGATGCGACACTGGCTGCTCAAGAGGGTAATAGGGACCACGCCATGGTGGTGACCAATCATCATACTCCTGCCAGGTATACTGATATCCAAGTCCAAAGGTGGTACCGTGACGTTTCGGTTGTATTGGCTTAGTGATGCCTTGGAGATTCTTACCGAGACCTTTACCGGGTTCATACCCCGGCCATGCAGTATGCTTTCTATTTTGCTGCTCCACCATTTATCATTCTCAATTTCATTGACACGCTCGATGCGGTGATAAGTTTCTCCACCCAACTTTCTTCTATTCTCGACAACCGGGACGGTTTGACTGGTGTAAATGGGATTACTACCATCTGCATGAATGATTACCTCCTGATGGTTCCATTCGAACTTCACGGCTTGGTGTAGTGTAGAAGCTACAGCTCCAGCAACATGTATCCAAGGTCATCCCAATAAAAGATTGCACGTAGCAGATACGTCCAATACTTGAAACTCAACATCGAACCAAGTCGGGCCCATTTTCAAACAAAGGCTGATTTCCCTAATTGTGGCCCTTTGAGACCCGTCAAATGCTTTTACATTCATACTCCCTGCTCGTATCTCAAGGAAATCTTTACCCAACCTTTTCAGAGTAGTCAACGAACAAATGTTGAGGCTTGAACCCCCATCTATTAGGACTCTGGCGATGAATTTGTCCTCAATCTGTAGCGTGATGTGCAGTGCTCTGTTTTAGTCCCTCAGGTGGTAATTCATCTTCGTGAAAGGTGATATTGTGACTTCTCAGCACTTGCCCCACCATGTTGGCCATTTCTCCACTGGTGATGTTTTTGGCACGTAAGTTTCATTCAACACTTTCATTAATGCCTTCCTATGCATCTCAGAATTCTGTAGCAGCGACAGAATGGAAATCTGAGCAAGGGTTTTGTTCAGATGGTCAACAATAGAGTATTTTCTCGCTTGTACTTTCCTCCAGAGATCATCTGGACCAGTTTCAATGATGGGTTGTTTGGCAGCAGCTTCCTTGCTTGTTCCTCCCAAATTTTTAGGTGTATAGATCTTCCAGTTCTGGTCATCCCTTGTGCAGCACCAGACTCTTCCATTTTTGTTTTTCCTTTTCTCCTAGCTTCGGCAACATAATCCCAAGGTATGGCGTTGGAATTGAAGGGTGGTGTGGATACTACCGTCACAGTGAAGGTTGTGGCTACTTCTACTTCAAATGGAGTAGGTGTAGTTGCAGGTGTTGTCACTTCAATTTCGAACGGAACTGATGTGGCTATTTCGGCTTCGACCTGTGGTTGTATCTGTACTACAATAGGAGTGAGTGTGACTGCAGGCTTCTGAGGGTCGTCACACGAATAAGCCCGATTGATCCTTCAGGATCCCATTCTTCATCAGTTTCTATCACATTTCCTTCACCCCTATGATCTGGGAGGGGATTGTTGCGGACATTTGGTGCGGGTTCCTTTGCTTGTATGACTTTTGTCACGCCCCAAATTCGAGGGACATGACCGGCGCCCGATCGGGTAGCCCAGTCAAGCGGACCTGGGTGCCTTTCCTAACCCACGTGTTACCCCATGTTTTCCTTACTCAATATTCCAAGAATTAGCCATATAAATAATTAAGAACACCTTTTTGCAAAGCATACATACTTACATAATAGTTAATGATATTACCAATTTGTTGCCCAACGTATGAAACATGGATTTACATAAGTTTCTAACCCACATCTACTGTCTACGGAGCCTCTAATGGTACAACAGGATAATACAGTATTTGCCGGTAACAAGGCTCCGGCTATACCTTACACAAACCAAAATAAAACTTCAGAAACAAAGCGGCCTGAGCCACGTAGGGCCCCGAGAGGAAAGGGGCTCACCAAAACAGTTGATGGAAGACGAAGGGGAGCTACGATCGGTGGACTGGAGTACCTGCTATGGATCCACCTACAATCATAACACGAATGTAGCGCCCCTGGCAAAAGGGACGTCAGTACACTTGAATTGTACTGGTATGTATGATCAAACTTTGCTCCAAGTAAACTCAAACCATAAACAAGTAAGTAACAGTAATAGAAACAACAATCAAATCCACAAAGAAGGAACAATCAAGCCAAACAAGTTTACAATCTCTCCTGTTTCCCCTTCCACATTTCCACATCAATAATTTCACAATTTGTTCATATTTTCATTTCCATAGTGATTTCGATCACTTTCCACCCTTATTACCTCGGCCACCCTTATCACCACAACCCACACCTTATTACTTCATATTGCGGCGCGCAACCCGATCCCACCGAGCAATCACAATTCACAAGCAATACCACAGCAATAACAATTTACATAAACAAAGATAACAACAACAAATCTCAAGGTCAACAACATCAAATCCCAATAACAACAACGACAAATCTCAAGGAATAGCAGCACGATGCACAAGGGATTCTTTAACCATCAATGACCTTTCCTTCTTATTCAATAGCCCAATGCACAATTTAGATCACAACGGTAGTTTCCCACAACCAGCCACATATAATGTTACCACATTTGTTTCAATTGCATTGATTACAAATCCTTTCCATTACCGGTTCCACAGCTTTTACCACATAACACATTCACAATCATAGCTTGGTTTATTGCCAACTACTTGCATCATCTTATCGGAAGACTCGGCCAACAACATTCAAGGCACATAAATCTCATGAATTCACAAATAGTTCGCATAAGTAAACACATATTACTAGCAAGAGTTTAACTTCACAAATAACCCACGTAGACAACACGTACCAAATATTGAACACCAAGCATGGTGATTTTACAAAGTTCAAAGTTAGCCATACATACTTGGAGCCGAATTCCCTTTTAACTTCTATTTCCAATTCACCAAATAATCTAGCAACGTCAATCTAGTGCACAATTTAATACACATAACATAGAATTGGGGTTCACAAATGCTTCTCAAACTTATTTAGGTTATCAGCCCCTTCTTTGTACAAGTCTTTGCTCCCACACAACTACTCCTACTAGATTTTAGGTTATAGAAAGGCATGCATGTATGAGTTCAACCATTATTTTCAAGAACTAATGCATGAGACTCCCCCCTCCCCCTAGTTTAAACTTGAAATTCAATGAAAAGGGTTAGGGATTTTACCTGCAAGAAAAGGGGGATGAAGATAAGCTTGAAATTTCCCGGCCCGGATAGTTTTGAAGAATCAAACTTTGGAGAAGATGACTTTCTCTCTCAAGACCCTCTCTTCCTCTCTCTTATTTTGTGCAGCAGATCGTTAAAGAATGAGGGGGATGGGTGTTTTATTTCAAAGGGGTCGGGTTTTAAAATTTAGAAAAATAGAAGCCCGAGCAAGATCTGCGGTCGCATTCTGCGATCGCAGAACCGAAATGCGGTCCACAGATTGGACCGCAGAAGTGCCCCCAAAACTCTGAGGAGTCTGTTCGGGTCTGCGACAGGAATGCGGTCCGCATTCCTGTTATGCGGTCGCATTATGCACCGCAGAACTGACCTTCACAAATCCTTGAGGAACTTATGCAACGATTATGCGGTCCGCATATTGGTTATGCGATCGCATAATAGACCGCATTTTCAACATTAATTTTGACAACTCTTCTGTTTCACTCTGCAGCAGAAATGCGGTCCGCATATCGATTATGCGGTCGCATAATGGGCCGCATCTTGTCCTCAATTTTAACTAACCTACTGTTTCACTTTACGGTAGGAATGCGGTCCGCATACTAGATCTGCGACCGCATTCTGGGCCGTAGAATGGCATTTCTGGAAAAATTGATTCTTTTGATTTTTAAAAGTTTAGATCAATACCAAGGGTTCGGAGTCGACACCACAAGATACTAGGTTTTGAGCCAAAAAATTTTACGGGGCCTCACAACTTTGGTATCAATCAGGGTTTGAATCTTGTCTTTCAGAGTGCGGCATTCATCAATAGTATGCCCCTTCATGCCGGAATGGTACGCACATTTTTTGTTTGGGTTAACCCATTGGAAGGAGTTTTCCATGGCGATAGCGGGAATAGGGGTGATATATCCGACAGCTTCAGTCTTTAATATAGCTATTCGATGGGCTCAGCAATAGGGGTGTATTGTCTAGGCGGCCTGCGATCAAAATTGGGTCTGGGTTTTTGATAGTTTTGATGGGTTGGAGGTGAATGGTAATAGGCTGGCTAGGTGTTATAAGTGTGATAGGCGGTAGCGGGTTGAGAATATCTGGGAGGTGAAGGTTGGTATGTAGGTGGGGGTGTTTGGTATGTGAGTGGGGATTTTGGCCCTTAGGCTACCATCACTTCCCCTACTTCTTTCTTCTTTGATATATCCTCTCACTGTAATACTTTGTTCGTAGCCTGCAATGCCTCAAAATTAGTTACCATCCCGTTTTTTATCCCTTCTTATTACTTTCCCTGAGTTTGATGATGTCGGAGAATTTGTGATTTTCGATGACCATTAACCTTTCATAGTATTGTGGATCCTGGGCCCTGACGAAGAATCTGTTCATCTGCTATTACTCTAGTGTCGGCCTGACCTTTGCAGCTTCTGACCTCCATCGAGTAGCATACTCGCGAAAAGTTTCCGTTGGTTTCTTCTTGAGGTTCTGTATGTAGAAGACGTCCGGTGCATTCACTGTATTAAACCTGAATCGATCCATGAAGTCTGATGACATGCTTACCCAATTAACCCACTTCTTGGGATTCTGACTGATATACCAAGATAGGGCGTCCCCAGTGAGACTCCTCATGAATAGCTTCATGCAAATTCTTTCATCTTTCCCAACTCCCACGAGCTTGTCACAATACGTCCTCAAATGTACCTTTGGGTCACCTATTCCGTCGAACATCTCGAACTTGGGAGGTTTGTAACCCTCCGGCAGTTCTACGTCTGGCTGAATGCATTGATCTTCATAATTCAAACCCTCAATTCCTTTGCCTCCTTCAACACCCTAGACTCTGTTTGTGAGCTTCTTGAGCTCCTCCGCCATGTTCTTAATGAGCAGGTCCTTCTCAGCGGATTCTGGTGTGTATGAGATTGGTTGAGCGGAGTGGGGTAAGGTTTCTACGTATATGGATTGTTTTGGTGGGTGCCGGGGTTTTTAGTGGTAGTGATCATTAGCTGAATTTTGCGGATCAGTGATAGGTTGTGGGGTATTCTGAGGAGTATGGTAAGTGGTTTGCGAGAATTGAGTCGGGAGATGCTGGTGTTGAGGAGGTGTAGGTACGGGCAGGGGATTAGGATTTTGGGAGGTGTTGCGTATTGATGGGGTGCGGGAGGATTTTGCAGACGTTGGTTTGGTGTGTTTTGAGGAGGTGCTGGGTTTTGAGCATTTTGCTGGTTAATATCTGGGACATTTAGGGTGAGGGAGAGGTTTTCCAAGTTGCGGACCTGCTCAAGTTCCCCTTGCAATTCCAATATGTTATGTTCCAATCGTAGGACCAAATCATTCCGGGCCGGAGTACTCCGACCGTCTGAAGTTTCAATATTTTCAACATGTGTAGCGTTGTCTTTCCGGATACCACTCATATCATCCATCTTAGCTTTTCCTTTGCCTTTCGGATTACTTGGAGGAGGAGGTGGTGGAGGGCCTCAGATCTGGTGTGACATGCCGACGATGCCAGTATGTGCGAACCAACCTTAGGGGATGGGAATAATCAAAATAAAGAAAAATGCAAAAAGGTAAACAAGTCAGTAAGGATTCTGAAAGGTATTTGCAGTATTTAAACAAGTATTGCAGGAATGTAAATTCACGTCCTAATTTGGGGAACCTCGTTATGCCCGAGGTAAGCCTAGTGGCAAGTAGATTTGGAGAGATTTAATGCCGATAAATGTCTCATTTCATTAGTGTAATAAATAATACGAACCTAAAAATGACAATAAATAAATGAGTTACTAATGGCATTTGCCTTATTACATTAAAAAAATGTTTCAGAAAAACAGCAAAATCAAATCTACTTGGTCCCGGAGGGACCTTCTCCATATTTGACCTTCTTGGCTCCGTCAATCAGATTCCCCAAGTTGTGCATGTCCAACAGTAAGTACGCCCTTGCTAGGTGTCCTCCCTCGTTGCCTTCTGCATTCTGACGGTCTACGACCCTTTTCCTCATCTTTCCTTATAGTTCCATTAGACCCTCCTCCAAATATTCCAGCCTTTCTGTCGATCTTGTAGCCATTTCCATCCATTCGTTAATTGATTCCATGTCAAACTTGTGTTGTTCCAAATGCCTGGCTTCGGATTCAAGGACTCTTTTGCGTAGCCTCTCATACTTCACTTGTGCTTCAGCAGCTTCATCTATGACCATGTTTCCTTGACCAACCCCTGGCTCGACTATTCCTGCTATGTTATCTTCTAACCATGATAGGTAGAAGTACACATGACCTGCGTGATATCGATCTGGCTCGATAGTATCTTTTTCCACGATAATCTTCAAGTGCCACATGTGTTGGCCTCACATTTGTATGGAATGGCATCACCCTGAAAATCGGCTCTATAATGACTTGTTTTGGAGACTCGCGGTATGACTTGTTTTCTACCAGCTTGTCTCATGACCCTGATAGGAACATAGGGATGTATCCCCTTTAACCCAATCAACACCAAATGTGGAACATCCCTGGATCTGATGATGAATTCATTAGTAGGGAACCACTCGGACATCTAGTGGACCTGGTCCTCGGTCAAATTGCTGAAAAACTATGCCCATTCTGTAGCATTCTCTGGCTGTGCAAACCTACATGGGATAAAGGTCATTCTTTAAGGATGGTGAAAAGCTATGTGATCATTCCATGGTCTTTGTGGAAACTCTTGGCGGTATTGGCCCCTCTGAAGATGTTCTAACAACCAAATCTGCAGTAGCAAGTTGCAACCCTCAAAATGTTTGAACCCTTTCTTGCAACGATACAGAGCCCGGTATATGTCTGCTACAATCATCGGAACAATAGTATAGGCTTGTCCCTCAATTCCCTCCATTAAAGCTTTGGTTACCATGGCCAGCCTAGTGTGAATTCTGTCCCCTTGGCTTGGGAACACTATCATACCTAGAAAGCAAACGACGATTACAAAAACCCTACGATGAGTCCAACCTAGGGAGGTGATGGAGAATTCATCATAGAAGATACGGTAAGATTTGTTGTGTCCATATCGTTCATAGAGGAAGTCGAAGGGTATGCAGGACTTTTTCAGGCACTCCAAGTCATCATTCTTTCTCAGACCCATCATCTTTAGAAACCCTCTGGTCATTTGGTTTTCCGGTACTAGTAAAACGGGACTATCCCATGGTAATCCAGCGAATCCTCCTATTTCCTCCAAAAGAGGAGTCGTTTCTATATTACCAAAACAGAATACGGCCCTTTCTCCATCCCAGAACATAGTAGCAGCCTCAATCAGCATGTTGTTTGGTTGGAGGTCCAATAAGGATGGTAAGTTTCCAAGAACCCTTTTCACGTGGCTTTTGTTGCTTAGCGAAAGGTTTTCCCACCAATCCAATAATAGCGGTGGTATACTTCGGACCATGCCAAACCTGGGGACTTTGTGCCTCATTTTCTGCAAAATAAACAGAGTTAGACCCTTGCCCCCCTTCGGATTCGACTACTTACACATTAACGATTAGCATATCGGGATTTATCTCTCCAAATAATGCACATATCGTGGTTGCGCCCGTTGGGATTATGGAAATCCCGGTGGACTTTGGACGAGGTTTTTCTTAGAGAGTTATTATGCGGACAGCATATTAACCCAGGCTAGGTTTGATCATGATGCATGCAGTCATTATCAGAGTAAGGTTTCTATAGAAGTCTAGATTGGTACCCTCAAGTGGACAACTTGAGAGGGAAAGGCACGGAACCGTCGACTGCAGCGCTGATCGACTAGTTTCATCGCAAATAAGCCTTTCCAAATTTAAAGGGTGATTTTAGGAAGAGCGTGGACACTCATCAAGCACCGCTATGGTATTAGTACACACAAGTGGAATATGATGTTGAGCATGCATTATGCAAGATATAACACATTGTCAAGTATTTTCACATGTTTGAAAATAAATGCAGTATTGGGCGAGCGTAAAGACATAAGGAAAAGAAAAACATGGAAGAACTTAGTTTGTGAAATGAAGGAATTAATAAAGCAAATAAAGGGGTAAGGATTGGGGAGAGACATGATATAGCAAAATTTGAAGTCGGGCACATGATTAGGAAATAAGGGGAAACATACGTTGTAATTGAATTAAACGAAGAATTGCATGTGAGTTCATATAAAGGGGAAATAGGGAAAAGGATGTGCATGTAGCAATAACAAGAGAAAAATAACAAAATACGCTTATCAGGAAAGACTAATTCATGAAAATCAAGTTCATAATGGTAAGAGCCTAAGGATTTCCCTAGCAGAGTCGCCATGCTGCCACGCCCCGTTTTCTCGTAAAATCAGGTTTTGACATTTTGATGACTCCTTTGAGAGAGTAGGAAAAAGGAATTGATTAGAGTCGCCACCTAACAGATTAAGGTGTGTTAGGGCACCAAGAGCAGATAACTCATGTTATACCAGTTTGCGTTACCAGAGATCGAGTAAGGGCTCGAAATTACCTTGAGGGGAAGGTGTTAGGCACCCCTCGAGGTCCACAACTGTGGGTCCTGGCTGAACTTAATTTATGAATTAGTCTAATAAATCAGCGAGAGGATTATTTAATAGGGATGGGGGATCCTAAATTTTTTAGCCTAAAGGATCACCCCGTGCAACATAAATAATACTTCATAACTCCCTCGAGTTGGGGTGTTACTCATATTATTCAGCGGGCATAGACTATCATCTTCTGCTACCCGATTACTATCTCTAAGTTGTTACCTAAAGCGCTCTAATTGATTCTAGTTCGATTCCTATGCGTGCACTACCCGTCCCCTTACCTATAGTCCTGGACGCATTAGGACTTCTATTTGGGATAGTTCTAGACTAAGCCTAGGTTGCGCAAAAAAATGTAAAAGACTAGGTGACAAACAATAAAATGTTAGGACTTGCAAATACAATCGTCTGGGTATTTCAAACAGTAATGCATCACGCTCACAGAATCCAGAATTATTATTAAGTCCTATAGGCATATTGTCTAAGTGAGTGACAGTGGCGATTATATTCAGAATCAATTAACAGAATCCTATAGGCATGATTTCTAACGTTGAACTGACTTAAATCCTATAGGCATGATCTCTAGGTTTGAAATTGATTTTAATCCTATAGGCATGGTACCTATTACTGGATTGATTTAAATCTTATAGGCATGATCTCTAGGAAATTGATTTTAATCATATAGGCATGATATCTATTAAGCAATGAATTGATTTGAATCCTATAGGCATGATTTCTAGATTTGAAACCAGTTTTAGTCCTATAGTCATGGTATCTATTGAACAATAATACAGGCAGAAATGGTGCACATTACCAGACAGGAAAAACAATTAGATCAACATTGAGGTCTTATAGGCATGATTGCTAACATATGTTTGTTGGACAAGTTGATACAACCAATAGGCAGGATTTCTAATGCAATTGAATTCCCTATAAGCAGGATTTCTAATATGCAAGCATAGGACATCACTCACACGATTTCAACTGAGATGAGGTAAAACAGGATTAACAGAGCACATAAAACCCTATTGGCAGGATTTCTACCCAGATTGCCCAAAGTGAATAAAGACCCTCCCCAATTTTACTATATACCCCAGAATCTGTTTGTTACAAACTTATTACAGGCCAAAGTAAATAAATAAATTGAAGAATAGTAGTAAGATAAATTATAGGGAGCCTTCATTAAGCCCAACTGAACCTGGTAACCAGGCCTTCACACCAATCAACTTTGAGGCTCATTTCATAGGTACAGCATAGCCAAAACATGAGTGATTCACTTATAGCACATATAGAACCAGGTTTCCAGTGTGTCAAAGTTTCCAAGGGCCCCAGGGACCTAGGGCAATGCTCACACCAGAACCATGTATTCAGCAGATGATTCACAAGAGATGGGTAACCAGTTCCCAGTGTGTCAGAGTTCACAGGAGTCTCATGTGGACCCTGAGCAATGCTCACACTGGGGTGGTTGAGAACCTAAAGGACTAAGGGTGAGGTTTTAAAATCAGCACGTAAAAGGGAGTAGAGCAGATTTCAAAACAGTTTGATTTAAAAAGAAATAAGGTTTAGAACACAGAATTGCATTCAGAAGAACAGCAAAGTTTGCAAAGTACATAGTTTCAAACAGGTTAATTCAAAAGAGAGACTTAATTACACTAAGGGAGCATGCTGACATTTAAGACAATCATTGCTTAATCACAGAAATAACTTAGGCCAAGCAGTCAAATCATCACATGACATATTAACAGACAGGACACATGAGTTAATCAACAAATTAGGACAAATTAACTTATTACATGCTTGTACTATCCTAAGAATGCAAGGTTCAAAACAGGTACAGGATTAATAAACAGTGTGCCCGGACAAATTGAACGTTAAGCTAACTTGTAAGAGGATTCATAAAATAGCTAATCTCAAACTAACAATATTAACCATAAGAGAATCATAGGAGCATAAAAAGTAGAATCATGCTAAAAGTAAGGTTCAAGAGATGTTGTTCAAGTAATATTGATTATGAAAAATATGGTGAATAAAACGACAAGGGATTATGACTTACCAGTTAAACAAGAAAGCAAGTACATATGCTACAGCAGTTAAGTTCCAGATTCACTTGGCCTTGGCTTTCAGCCGGCCAAGACCAGAAATAATGAGCACAGAACCAGAGTAAAAGAACTAAGTTTTAGTGAGAGTATGAGAGTTCGAGTCCTGTCCTAAAGGGAAGAGGGGAAAGGGTTTAAATAGTGTTCAATTAGGTAGACAAATAAGGAAATAAATCAAACATTCACAAATAAGGAAAGAAAATAAATCGAGATTCAATTGAAGTCAGACTTCAGTCAATTAACGAGTAATCAGGCAAGTATTACTTAGAATAAGGAAAATATCAATTAACAGTCAGTCTCGCGGCAAATAAGGCAAGCCCTAATAGAAGCATGGTAGATTGACTGGACATAAGGAAAGTATCAGTACCATACGAGAAAGAGTAAAAGTCTCAAACCCTAGTTTTAGGTAAAATATACAAAATCAGTTGTAATAACAAGCAAAGAGATGCATAATGGCATATAGACAGAGATTTAACACAATAATTAAAGAGTCAAACAGATTTGGTCTGATTTTGCAGAATAAAAAATCCCTAATTCAGGGTAAGTGGAAATTAGTCAGAAATTAACGATGAAAGTTATAATAAGATGCACAGAGACATATAGACGGAAAGATTAAGGAAAAAATAATTAAAAAATCAAGAACCAGATTAGATCTAAAAAGATCTTAGCCCTTATTTTAGGTAAAAATCGATAAAAATAAAGCCAAAGAGTCATATATTTTAATAGAATGAACATAGACAGGAATTAATCAGAAGAAACATAAAATCGAACCAGCTTTGGTTCAATTAAAGAAGGTCTAAAACCCTAACCCTAGGGTTAAGTCGAATCAGTGAGAGTTATAGAAAGATTCGTACCTTCAAAGATCAAAAATGGTGAACACAAACGAAATAAGCAACGGGTTAAAGATTTTGAACCAGATTTGGTTTGATTTTTGCCAGATTTGCTTGCCATTCTAGGCAAGCCATTATGTGATACCAAAAACGGATAGCCAGTAAGGAGACAAGGTGAATAAGGTAAGAATATCATCGATAGATTCCATATCTCGTTGGAATCAAAGGGGCATTAGGGGTGACGACGCTTAGGATTTCAGAAGAGGAGGAGATGAGGGAGTTTGAAGGAGGCGGTTTAGAGAGAACGAGGGGTTAGGGTTAGGGGGAGCTAAATTAAAGGGGTGTGATGAATGTGGGCCGTTGATCTTTCCAAGATTGAAGGAGGGATCTAGGTCGAGTAAAACGGGTATTGGGTAAGGGTTAATTTGGTTTGGGCTGGGGCGGATTGAGCTAGGATTTTAAGTAGTTGGGTTGGGGTAAATTGGGTTGGTTTGGGTAACTCTAGGTCCGAATTTAAATAAAAATGGGGCCAGATTTTGAATACCAAATTTTAACAAATAAATATTTCATAAAAATAATAAATAAATACCAAAAATATCCTTTGTGCACTAAAATAATTTAAAATAGTTATTTAACATTTTAAAAATATAAAAGATCATTTTTTGCATAAATAATGTAATTATACATTAATATTGGCTATTATTGCAAGGATGTGCAATTTAGCCTAAAAATGCAAATGTAATTATAAAAATGCAATAAAGATATTTAAACACTACGTTGTCATAAATGGTGAATTTAAGCGGTTAAATCATCAAAAAATGATATGAAAGATAATTATTGGATATTTATACAATAAAAAATGCAAAAATAAATTTATTTGAAGCCTTTGAAATTATAGAAAAATTATGAAAAATACTTGTGTGTGCTTGTAAATCCAATGATAATGCATGTGCACTATTTTGAAGGTATATATGCATATTTGAAATATATGAGGGAAAAATTTGGTATCAACAGCAGGCCATATTACTCGAATGCCTCCATATAAAATCAATTACAGCGATCGTCAAGCCTCGCACGTACCACCACAAATCACATGTATAACTTAACACGTTGGGGGAACTGATCATTGCCACCACCATGCCGATTCAACCATTGCTAACTGATCCAACTTCTTCTAATTTACTCTGGACTTCCCTTAGAAATAACAATAGCTCCATTCAAAATATAACGAACTCAATCCGCACTCATCCTGAGTGACCCCATTTTACGAGACCACATTGTCTCAGAACCCACGAACTGTCTCATACCCTCCTTATGCGCACATTCGCATCTTCAACTGGTACACCCATTCTGTGTTACACCCCATATTTTTGTACATGAAAGTACGCCATAAATAAATTGATGAAAGCTGGAAAATGAGATGTTACATCCCGAATTTTCGTATATTAAAGTTTCAACGTAAGTTAGTCAACGTAAGTTTGGGAATGAGATTATTTTGGGATGATAAGTATTACGCTATTTCAAACAAGTGATAAGTAAACTCGTGAAGGTAGAAGGTGATCAAATCGAAGAAGATGAATTTCATCAAAGTTTGACAATTTAAGATAAAATAAGGTCCGAGCTATATTATCCTGTATTTATAGACTAGTGCCATACAAGGTACCACATGACCATGATAGTAACGTGTATAAAGTGTGTTAAAAGTGAGTAGTATTTTAAAGTAATTTGAGATAATTCTTAATTATATAGATAATTGGTTAATTATTGGTTTAATGGGAGATTAGCAAGTTAATTAAGGAATTTGTGGATAAGCTTAATTAAGACAGTGGGATAAAGCTTAAGGGGATACCATATTCACATGGCAGCAACATAAATTTAGGACCAAAATCAAAATGATGACTCTTGGGCTAAAGGGCTAGGTGGCATGTTAGGAGAATTTTGGCAAATAATCTTACAAGTGGGGCCCACAACCCACCATTATAAGATGTCTTCTTACCTCATTAGGGGTGATGTTATGTTTGCTAAAGAAATGATGGAGCTTCAAAATAATTTGTAAGAAATTTCATAATACGATGGTAGCGTGAGATTTGCGATTCTAAGGGAGTACGGTACAATCTTTCTCAAGAATATCACACGGATTTTTCCCTACTCCGATCTTGCCGTCACGTGTTTTCTCGCGATTGTCGTGTGTTAGAAGGATTGTCAAGAGAACAGGCTCAGGTATGTTAAGGCTATCCCTTCTTTCCTTTTGGCAGGATCCATACGATACAAACGAAACGAGAAAATGCACAACTTCCATAAATGACTCTACTCATAGAGATGCTAGAGATGCTTATGTTCTTGATTCCCCATGTGTCCTATTATTCTATCATCTTTTCATGGGTCTTAGAAAATATGTAAGTTGATAAAGTTTATTTCATGATATTAATCTAAGGCATAATGGTCTTATGACACTCCGAAAGATTTTATTGACGTACTTCTCATGCATTGCATTCAGTTACATAGACCCATGACCAGATGTCATTATATACACGTATATATGAATATATATATATATATATGTGTGTGTGTGTGTGTGTGTGTGTGTGTGTGTGTATGGGATATGGGAAAAGGTTATAGCGTTATATACGCACCACCACCTGATCACGTTGATGATTTGCCCACATTGGCCGAGATGATATGATGGGATGCCCTCAGAGGCTTGATGATGTTATGAACGCATATACCCATGCGTGGTATGACATTTATATGCATATGCATGACATTATAATATTAATTGATTCATAGGGATATTCAGATATACATGTTGAGTCTTCTACTCCATGTTTCTCTAATGTTTATTGTTTATTGATTTTTATTCCTTACATACTCAGTACATTATTTGTACTGACGTCTCTTTTGCCTTGCGACGCTGCGTTTCATCGGGTCCCGATAGACAGGTTAAGAGTCCTCCAAGTATGCTATCGGCTCAGCGGAAGATGTTGGTGCGCTCCTTTTGCTCCGGAGTTGCTTAATTGGTCAATATGATTTAGACATGTATTGATTGGTATGTCGAGGCCCTGTCCCAACCTTATGACGTTTATGTACTCTTAGAGGCTTGTAGACATATGTTATGTATATGAAAAATTGTATGGCCTTGTTGGCCTATGTTCAGTGTACGAGTGATTATTTTGGCCTTATAGGCCTTTATGTCATATGTATAAGTCATTATATCAGGTTGGGTCATTTTATGTCGTGTGTTCCCTCATGTTTTATTCTTGTTACCTCATACGGCCCTTTCTGGACCATTTACCCATTTTGATGTAATAAGAAATATACGTTATGTCGGTACTCGGTTGAGTAAGGCACCGGGTGCCCGTCACGGCCCATCGGATTGGGTCGTGACATTCTGATAATTCCTCTATGCGTCCAAAGTTATCTTCTCCCATTCCTCAAATGCTACGCCGTAGACCGAAGATAACATAGAACACTCCAAGCCCCGTTCATAACCGCTGCAAAAGCTCGATACTTAACCCTACTACGGTCTCGAAATCCGTAGGAACCGCACTTTAACTTTTTTTTTTAGAATCTGCTGGGACCATTGTTAAGAGTCCCCCACTCTGCTTGGTCCCGAATATACTCAAACTCCAAGGCTCTGCTAGCACATGAACACCTTCTCAAAGAAGCACTCGGCTGAATCACATTCCTTGTAATCACCTTTACACGAAGCATAAATCCTGAATCTTCCCAAAGCCTGAACATGAATCTATAAGGCCAATTATAGCACACATTCCTCAAATCCTTTGCTCAAATCACCACTGATGTCTTCTTTCCTAGTCGCAATAACCCACCAATACACCGATAACCAGGAACCTGACAAATAGATGGTGGGGCTCTCCCATTTAGCTTGAAGCTACCATTACATAACCCTGGAACCCACCAAGATTCCTTCTTCCTCATTGACATGATCTTGCAAAATCAACCAGATAAATTTCTTGAAATCTTTCCATTAAACATTTTATGGACTCTCTGAATCACTAGCCACATTTGCATATTAACCCACCTGTGGAAATTTCATGCCGACATCTTCCAACGTCGCTGTTGCATTCCTCTTCATATCAATCAAACTCTTTTCTGTTGTACCCAATCTTCCTCAATATGGTAGTCAATAATCCAAATTAGCCCGTAGACTTAACATTGTCCACCATGAATCCCAAATCGCTCCAAACATTCCTCAAGACGTGTAGTTATCCTACCACAGAACCCATATGCCACCCTACCACTCTCCCCCTTTGGTCAAAACCTCTCCTTTAAGCAACCACTCGACTTCTGCTTCTTACACCCGGCCTTCTAGAGATTTAACCATCGCAAGACACCTTCCACATGTCCTTCCTCATCCTTCGCTGCCTAATTGTTGCCTTAAATCAAAATCTATCTCTGTAGCACCTGGATCAATAGATCGCTACCAATTTTAAACCTCTCTGAAGATCATCTTCCTCGAGCCGTCAACATTAAAAATACTCATTTGAATTCTGAAATTGCTGCACTCCACTATCTCTGACGACCGCTTTTCCCACACCATCTCACACTACTCTGCCCCGAAGATAAATTGACAAAGGCCATAACACCAGCAAACTTTGCAGCTTTAACAATGATGACGACACCACATCAGAATTGAAAATTCTACCACGCTCTAAAATACCAAGTCTCGTTACTCCATCAACCCAAATCTGAACATTCTTAGTCTGATTGTCTTTCCTTTGCCGAAAACAAAATATTAAATCTTTGAATCATGCACTGAGTAAACCTCCTTTCAAGTCATTGACTACCTCGATGCATAGACAAGCACCCTACCATTACACAACACTATGCGATTGCAATGCACGAATCGCCATAACAATCAATGCCAAATCTCAAAACTTTAGGTAATACTAATACTGAGCTGAAACGACAGAACGACCTCCCATATGGCGACGACCATAGCCCAATCAAATACGCAGGGAGAAACATCCTACACCACATCTGTAGTACCATTACAATTCCTCAATTCCTAATTTATAAGAAGCGCTTCACGTCGCATAAGATTGAATAGGAAAGAAACAAAGGCATAAGCCTCAAAGGAATCAAGTCGCAGGATGAGGAATCAAGAAGGTAAGTGCTCCTAATAGCCCTGTAGCCTCTCGAAGATAAGTACAGATGTCTCTTTATCGATCTGCAAGACTCTACAAGACTTGCTCATGACTCGTGAGACCTAAGTGAACCTAGCGCTCTGATACCATGTTGTCACTCTGCCAACATCCATTAAAGGTCGTGATAGAGCCGAACACCGTTGTCAGGCAAGCCAACAATAATTAATTAATCTAGTTCCCACTTTAGTATTTTTTAAATCATAATTTCCCCTCAATTTAATATTAAAAGATGGAATTTACAAAATTAAAATTAATAATTTAACCATTTCAATATTGAACTTCCCATAATCACCCCAGACCCCGATGTGACAAGTGCATGAGCATCAACTAGGAAGATAAAATAAAATACAGCATTGTTTACCTTGAAAATGGTAATTACAATTAGATTTGATTTTTTGGTTCTAAAAATATGTAATTTATTTTTATGCTAGTTGTTAAGCAGTGGATATTAAGTGTGAGACTAGAAAATAAGATAAAGGCTTGAAGATAGAATGGCAAGCAAACCGAGTGACCGTGAGTCGGGGCCTCGAGCTAGCCTATACATGGACTCAAGGTTGAGCTAATGAGCTCGACTGGTGATGGCCGATGAGGGACTAACAGTTCTAAGAGCTTTGATGAGGGCTCTTTGTGATCAATGATGAGTAATAAATGAAGAAGAATCAATGAAACGCAATAAATGTAAGCAATGTAATAAACGTAAGAAATGAAATCGAGGGAGAAGATGTTTTAGCTAAAGAGCAGAGAATGTTTTTGTTCTTGTATTCAACATCATGTGTGCAAAAAAAGACAAGGATCCCCTTTATATAGGAGGGGGAATCCCAACACAGTGCAGGTGCATTTATTACAAAGATACGCGGCTGGTACAACCATTTAATGCCACGGTACGGGCTTATACTAGCCTAATAGACTTGGTCAGCTTTAATCATGCGCCTATTTGGAATTTCCCGCTTGTTCAAGATAGCCGCCGATTTGTACTGCCCTAAGCCCCGGGGTCAAACTTCGAGCTATGCTTCGAGGCTTCCGAAAACGGACTGTGAAGTGCCATAATGAATATAAAATCGGACTCTCCGATTTTGGCCATATACAGATAGTCCCCTCGTTTCTTAGAGTGAAATGATAGGAAACGGTCTTAAGCTCTTACTTCTTTGATACTCGCATTATGATGCCAGTCCATCAGAGCATTTAATGCCATGATTCAAAAGACTGCATTGAGGTCACTGTCAGCACAATTATCGAAAAGCCACGAACCGCTATCGATTCGACCTTTCCGCTCCTTAAGAACTGCCCAAATAGCTTCTATAAATACTTCAATTCGTTTTCCATTCACGCTTTTTACAATATCTCCAAGTTTTTAGAGCTGAGTTCACAACTTTCTACATCTATCTTCTTTCTGTGCTCACTTCTTCACCTTCCTTATTTGAAGCATTTTTCATAGTTATGGCTAGAACCTCTAGAACGGTACCTCAGAAAGAGGGCACCACTTCTTCGTCATGCCCGTCCAAGGGCAAACCAAAATTACCTCCAAGTGTCGAACAATGTACCCCTGGCGAATTTGATATGGTCTCCAATTTTTCCATTGAAAATCCCCCTTCTACACCGGGCCGATGCGAGCCCGTGTCTCGGTATATCAGCGTGGTGACCGACACAGAGAGGGTAAAGAAAGACTGTCGATGGGGGCAGGCAGTTCAAGTAGAGATCCCTAATCTTGAGGAAAGCATAGTAGACCACAAAGTTGGCTTCCTCAATGTATATACATACCCATTCACTCTAGGTCCCGTAGACCCTTCTTGCCCGGAGATTGATCCGGTGATTCTTGATTTTTGTCGTGAGTACCGAGTGACACTCGGTCAAATCTATCCTTCTTTTTGAAGGATCGTGTACATGCTCCGATATTTCTCCAACCAGGTCAAGGGAATGACCTTCACTCTCAATCACCTGGTTAGATTGTACAGCCCTCGTTTCTTCCGAGGTTTGATCAAGCTTCATCCTCAATCCGCGAAGATGTTCTTTTCGAGCATCGTTGAGGACAAGGACCGGGGGTGGATAAGACAGTTTGTCCGAGTAAGGACCTTGGACATCATCCCGGCTGATAGGATGCCATTCCCAGAGGAGTGGAACATGAAGAGTAAGTGTCTCTACCTTAAGGACATCATGTTACCCCTTCTTCTCCTTCTGAAATGATCTTCTTTTGATTGTGTAGCTACCGTTTGGTACCCCAGCGCAGTTCAGGACCTTGCGGGATGGATCAGACAATTGGACTCTGCTTTTCCTTATGGAAAGCGTGCCTGGCGTGATTTGGCCAAAACGCGGCGGCAGGCCAAGAACCACGGTATGCTTTTCATTGTTGCCATTACCAAGTTCCTTATGAGTATTTTTTGTGATGGTAAGTTTAACACATCAGGCCTGTGCAGGCCTCGGGGAGGGCGTGTCGTTGAGACCGGCTCCTCCTGGTGAAGAAGAAGCCTCGAATCCCGACAAGGGTAAGAAGAGGAAGAAAGAGTTGTCGACTGAGTCTCCTAAATTGAAGAAACTCAAGGTCCGCAAGCCTAGGACCGATGCCACGGTTTTGACTTCGACCTCTGCAGCAAGTCTTCGTGAGGATGATGATGACGGCGACCGCCCTTTAGTACAAAGGGTGAGACGGAGTGTTGATGCTCCACAAGCCGTTTGGCGCAAGGTCACCGAGTCAGGGATAGCCGATGTGGACCTAACCCGTGCTGAGGAGACCCTTGAAGAGGGTTCGGGCGCAGTCCCTGAGTTTCAAGTCGAACATGGTACAGTCCGTACTGATGAAACCTCAGCTGGCAACTTTAAAAAGCCTGAACCCGAAGTTTCTCGGGGTCGAGACGAGACCTTTGCAGAAATTAATGCCCTGGGTGGCTTTAAATTGGGCCCTTCGTTTTCACCCGGGGAAATTAGGGATGCCCAGGACCCGGGTATCGCCGGTGTGGGGGCCTCTCATGGGGAAGAAGATATGCTCAAGGACTACTTCACCGGCATCGACGTAGTGACACACCTCGACACCCCCGTTGCTCTTGAGGAGGCCGAGAAGCTTTCACAGCAAGTAATATTCTCGACATACCATTTGCGCTTCAAGTTTTTCCCTTATCTCTCTAACTCTTCTACTTTTGTTGTAGGTCAAGAAATTGTATGAACATGCCTTTTCTAAGCTCCAAGATGAGCGTTCATGTTGTGGGAAGGAACTCGAGAAGCTCACCTCAAAGTTAAATAAGTCGAAAGCTTCCTCTGCCCGAAAGGAAGAGGAGTTGAGGGAGCTTCGGGCAAGCCTGGAGGGGGTGCACCAGGAACGGGCTGGCCTTGCTGAGCGGGTAACACGACATCCATGAACTCATCCTTTTTATTCTTATAACTCGATGCTCACCACCTTGTTTTGCCTTTTCAGATTGGACAAAAGGATGCCCTGGTGGGGCAACTTCAGGAAGAGGTTGCAGCCAAGGATGCGGAGATCCTCGAGCTGAGGAGGCAGAATGAGGTCGTGACCTCAGAGAGAGACCTTTCTCGGGAAGAGTTGGCTTCGACCCAGGATCTTCTCTGAAGTGCTCGAGAGGAGGCTGCTGCACTATTTGTGGCCAAGTCTGAGGCCGAGGAAAATGCGTCTTCATACAAGAAAGATGCCGCCACCGCAAATGATCGAGCTATAGAGATATCTGAGAAGGCCGAGCAGAAGCTGACTCGGGCCATTGCTTATGATCGTTTGCAAGTTAGGAGGCAGGCTCTCGAGGAAACATGCGCCAAAGGTGCCGATCTCTCAGCTGAGATTGAGGAAGCCCGAACCTTGGAGAAAGAATCAGCATTTTCGGCCACTTCGGATGAGGGTTCCGGAGATGATCCAGATAGTAGTGAGGGTGAAGAATAGACTCACATGGTCTTCCCCTTCTCTTTTTTTTTTTGTATATGGATTTCTCGGGGGGAAGGGCTTTGTAAAGACACCCCTTGTAAATATATTTTTGGGAATGTAAAAAGGTTCTTCTGCTTCAAGTCTTCGAATTTTATATTTCAGTGTTTACGCGAAGTTAGCCTTTGAATCTTGATGTTGGCTCTTCAGAGCCCATACTTGGAGTAATCGGGACCCTCGAGATCGGGCACCATCTCGAGATTAGGTCGATAGCCCTTTTAGAGTCGATGCTTGCGGTAACAGAGATCCTCGAGATCGTGCACCATCTCTAGGCTAGATTGGTAGCTTTTTAGAACCCATACTTGTGGTAACAGAGATCCTCAAGATCAGGCACCATCTCAAGGCTAGAATGATGTGGGGATCTCGATAGCCATCGGTCATTGTATGATAGTGCCATTCATATGACATGATTGTGAAGCGACAGGGGTGGTCCCACCAGTTCGCTTCCCCAAAAGTTATAATGGCATGGTCAGAATTAATTGGCCTTCAGGATAGACGAACAGTCGCGGCTTGCTCTATATATGTATTTGCTTTCTTCTTAGTTGAAGATTCTGCCACTTTGAGCAGCTATCCTTCTTATAGAGCTCTACTTCCCTACGCCAGTTCTTTCGCCATTTTAATTTAAGGCCTTTGCCTAAGTTTTCACTTTCCTTCTCTCATTTTACCATACTCATGGCCACTACGCCCAAATCTGTTCATCAAGAAGAGGAGGGTTCCGCCTCTGCTTCCCGCTTGGTCGGTGGTACACTGCCGATGTCTGGTGAGCTAACCTCGAGATGCTTTGTCTCGAGAAGGGATTTTATGTTAGAGAGGCCTCCCATTGTTCGGGGCCATTGGGAGCACGCATCGAGGTTCATCTCATCAATAGGAGAGGAACACGTCGAGGCAGTTAGGAGCAACTGCGGATGGGGAAAAAAGGTGATACTGAAGGTACCTTCCCGGATGAGAGCATCATGGCCCATGTCGAGGGGTTTTTGAACGTATACACGTACCCCTCTACATTGGGCCCTCTCGATAGGGTCGTGCTCAAGCTTTGAAAGATAACAGGTTACCCTGGCACAAGTTCGCCCGGCATTTTGGAGGATAGTGTTGATGATAAGGTACTTTGCAGATAAAGCCGGGCTCGAGTTCACCCTCAGCCATCTTATTCGATTGTACCGACCTTTGCATTACCGAGGCCCGATTACTCTGCGACGTCGATCCACCCGGCCCTTTCTTGCCAGTAATAAAGAAGTTGGGGAGTGAGGGTGGATGAGTCAATTCGTCCGAGTGCGGACGGTCGATATTATCCCTGTAGAGTTCCTGCCATTTCCTGAGAAGTGGAATTTCACACGTAAGTGGTACACTTGTGTTCTTATTATTTTTGTCCATGGTGGAGACGGGCTCCGTTAAGATGTTTTCCTTCTCTTTTCTTCAGCTATCCCGTGGCTGCCATACGAGGTTCCCGACCTGGCGGATTGGTCTCAGAAACTGGCAGCTTGCTCGACTCACGATGAGCGTAAGTGGCAAGATCTGTTCAAGGGTAGATGGGAGGCAAAACACTACGGTATGTGCTGATTGGTTTGTTTTCTTTGAAAGACACTTTCTTTTATGTGTATTAACTTCGTCACCGTAGGCATTGGAGAATTTTTTGAGATGAGACCATTCCCCTTCGGGGAGGAGGAAGGATCGTCAGCTTCGGGGCCGAGAAATAATAACAAATGGAAGGAGTCCTCGAAGGACGAAGGTGCTCACAGCGAGGCAAGCCCTACTTAGAGGCTCAAAGAAGATGTATCAGCTGAGCCTGCTACATCCGAGGCTTCTAGCCTCGGAAAATGGTTCCTCTTTTGCCTCCGTCTTCTCTCCATCTTGAAGGTACTTCGAGGGATAAAGATTTTTTGCCGCCTTCTTCTTCTCCCGTCGAAGGTACTTCGAGGGATAAAGATTTTCTGTCGCCTTCTTCTTTTCCCGCCGAAGGTACTTCGAGGGAAATTCGAGGCCAGGGGCCGCCTAAATCAAGCGGGGTGTCGAGAGACAGTATTCCCATCAGGAGTGGTTCTGCAGGGGCTGATGAGACCGGGCCAGTGGATGTGTGCTCAACCTTTGAGGAGGCTCAGCGGCTCTATTCTGTGGTGAGTTTTGGCCGACTATATTGGCTTTTCAGTCTTGCACTTTTATTTCTAATTGAGCTTCTTTTTCATAGGCCTTTGACAAGCTCAAGTCCGAGCTGCTCCACCGCGAATCCAGGTTGGGAAATGCCTTGGAAGAGGAGAAATCCCTCAGGCTTCTCTGTGACAAAAGGGCAAAGGAGTTGGTATACCTTCGGTATGAGGCGAGTCAAAGTCCGGACTACGAAGGCTACCTTGAGAGACAGGTAACCTTTGTTTCGAGGGGATGCATATTTCTACTTCTACCCTCGGAGACTAATATTTCGATGCTTCATTTGCAGAGAAAGACAGAGGACCTAGAACACCTTTGGGGTGAGGTTGGTCAGGCCAAGTATGAGTGTACTGAGCTAAGGGCCCAGATAGATGCCCAAGTTGCGGCCAGGAAGAATGTTTTGGCCAAGGCTTTTGCCCTCGAGGTGCTCTGAAAATGGCTCGGTCCAGACGAGCAAGATTGCAAGGCTCGAGTCCGACCTTTTGAAGATGAAGGTCGAGGTCGTGGATGCCCGGAAAGCTGAAGAGATTCGAGCCAAGGCTGATAAGAAAGTGGCCATCTATTTAAAAGACGTTGCTGATGCTCGAGCCGAGCTGAGGAGAGCTTCCAATCGAGAGAGCAGAAGTAATAAATATGCCTGGTGCAAATCTCGAGTCTTCGAGTCAGATTTCGACTCGAGCTTATTAGCCCTTAAGTTTTCGAATTTTAGGCTGGCGTCTGGGCTCTTACGTGTTGGGTCTATACGACCTCTAATACAGGCTAGCGTCTGGGCTCTTACGCGTTGGGTCGGTTACGACCTCTAATGTAGGCCGGTGATAGTGGTTCTTATGCATTGGGTCGGTGCGACCTTTTGATTTAAGCTGGCGACAGTGGCTCTTACGCGTAGGGTCGGTACGACCTTTTGATTTAAGCTAGCGACAGTGGCTCTTACGCGTAGGGTCGGTACGACCTTTAATACAGGCTTTATTTTTCCCTCGTTGAAGTTTTTTATGTTCGTCCGACTCTTCGACGGTTCGATAAGAACCTCGATTGCGATCCGTTATGTGACGATAGACGAGCACCTCGGGAGGTTTCACTCAATGGCTGAATTATTTTGAAGCCTTTTTATTTTTTGGAGCTGATGTGATCGAAGCTCTTTTGCTTATGCCGAGGGTAGACTAGTTAACTGGTTCTTTTCAAAGTATTTTTGAAGTAATTGAAGGACTGTGATTTTTATGACGACGGTCGGGCGTCCCTGAGTCGCGTTAGTTTGGCTGGTACAGCTTTGTGACCGTAGTCATTGTATTTGGCCGTAGCCTTTTAGTCCCCGAGTGAAATAGCATCGACATCTATATCGAGGGTATGCCTTTTTAGGGGTCTTACAAGTTCGAATATATAGCCTTAACTTTTAAGATCGGGATAGGTTACTTGAGGTCTTACAAATATAGCCTTAAATTTGAACATGCCTTACTTGAGGTCTTACATATAGGTTACTTGGCACAAGTATGATTCATGCCTGGCTCGAGGTCTTATTGATAGGTTACTTGGTACAAGTATAATTCATGTCTGGCTTGAGGTCTTACAGATTTGGCATTGCCTTATGGAGGTCTTACACTGTTGATAAAGCCTCGTGGAGGTCTTACATTTTCTAACGTTGCCACGCGGAGGGCTTTTGGGCTCGAGGTCGCCCGCATGGGGTCTTATGGCCTCGGGTTCTTGATACCTCGATGGGGTGAACGCCGGCGACAGTCCCCGAGACGCCGAGGGTTTTTGGCTCCGGAGCCGTTCTTTGTATATTTTGGTGTCGCCTCATTGAGGGCTTACGAGCTCGAAGTTTCCGGCTCAGAGGACTTACGGCTTCGAGTTTTTGATGTCAGTCCCCGAGTGTTCGGGAAATTTCTGGCTCTGGAGTCGTTTCTTGAAAAACAATAGATTTCTTTGAAGCGCAAAGTGTTTTGATAGAAATATATTCCTTGATTACTTGGCACAAGTATACATGTTTTCGTTGTAAAGGGTTCAATTATTCTATGGGGACACGGTTCCTTCGACCGTTTGGCCCGATACATCATTTTCCTATTGAGACCCTTTTGGCTCATCTTGACTTCTTCGAGGGGGTGGTCTCCCGGGGGGATGCCCCCCAGTATTTGAGGTTGATTGAAGAGAAGCCTTGAATACTTGTTAAGTTCTCCTTAGGTAGCATATAGATGTTGCCTCGTTAAAAACCTTGCCGGTAAAACCTTTCTTGGGATAAAATTCGATCGAAGGAAAAGAGTGCAACGCATGCTTTAAAACCTAAGGTCTTCAAGCTGGGGAGTGCTTCGATTGTTCTAACGGACTCCTGCATATAGGTTAGTATAAAATGTAAATAAAAAAGGGAGACGGTTATACCTTAGTAGTGATGGCGTTTCAAGCCTCGATATTCTTCAATTGTTTACTCTGGGGACGCGGTACGGTCCTTTGCTAATTGACTCGGCTACAACTGAGAATGCATCCCTTTGGCACCTTCGATGTTGAAGGTATCGACGCTGGTGCCACGTCGTGCACCGCGAACATCTCTCTCGCTGCATTTTTCTCCCCGTATACGGTTTTATTCCGTCCTTTGTTGGAAACTTCATCATTTGATGAAGGGTTGACGGTACTGCTCTCATGCAGTGTATCCATGGCCTTCCGAGTAAGGCATTGTATCTCATGTCTCCTTCAATGACATGAAACTTGGCATTTTGGGTTGTGCCGGCCACATTGACCAGGAGGGTGATTTCCCCTTTCGTCGTTTTGCTTGCCATGTTGAATCCATTGAGGACTCGAGAAGCGGGCACGACTTGGTCGAGCAGTCCGAGCCGCTCCACCACCCTCGACCTGATGATGTTGGCCGAGCTACCTGGATCCACAAGTACACGTCTAATTTGAAATGTATTCACAAGAAAAGAGATTACCAGTGCGTCGTTATGAGGCTGAGACGGGGTCTCGATGTCCTCGTCGCTGAATGTGAGAGCGTCCTCGGGTATGTAACCTCGAGTTCGCTTTTCCCTAGTGATGGATATTTTTGTTCTTCTGACAACGGTTTCCTGCGGGATGTCGACTCCCCCAACAATCATGTGGATGACATGTTGTGGTTCTTCTATTTCATTTTTCCTGTTCGCCTCTCTTTCTCGAAATTGATTTTTGGCTCGGTCGCAGAGGAACTCTCGGAGGTGCCCTTTGTTAAGTAGTCGGGCTACTTCTTCTCGGAGCTATCTGCAATCTTCGATCCTATGACCATGTGTGCCATGAAATTCGCACACCAAGTTAAGGTTTCTTTGTGACGGATCTGATAGTACGGGTCTTGGCCACCTGGTGCCTTTGATTTTACCGATGGCTGATACGATGTCTGAAACATCAATGTTAAAGTTGTATTCAGATAAACGGGGTGCCTCCGTCGGCCTGTATGTCTGTCGAATCTGGCTCTGCTCACGAGTCCCCGAGGATTCTGACCTTGATCTGTCCTTCGGTCGTTTTGGGGTATTTTGCGCCTTGGGGCATTTCTTCAATCTTTAGTGTATGGTTGATACCTTTCCTTGTTCGGCCTTGGTTCCTTTGCCAAGAGCCGGCTGGGATATACTGAGCCCGAGGGGGCTCCCAGTTGGTCGTCCTTGACCCTAATATTTGATTGATATCGGTTGTGGACATCCGACCAAGTCACGGCGGGATATTTTACCAAGTTCTGCTTTAGTTGCTTTGAAGCTATAGAGATTCGTTCGTTCAAACCTTAGGTGAAGGCCTGCACTGCCCAGTCATCGGAGACTAGCGCTAATTCCATTCGCTCCATCTAAAAGCGGGATACAAACTCCCGCAGCATCTCATTCTCTCTTTGTTTGATTTTGAAGATGTACGATTTTCTTGTAGCAACCTTAATGGCACCGACGTGTGCCTTTATAAAAGAATCTGCCAGCATGGCAAATGAATCTATTGAATTCGGGGCTAGGTTGTGATACCACATCATGGCCCCTTTTGAAAGTGTTTCTCTAAATTTCTTTAATAAGACGTATTCAATCTCGTCGTCCTTCAGGACATTCCCCTTTACAGCACAAGTGTAAGCAGTGATGTGCTCGTTGGGGTCCGAGGTTTCATTGTACTTCGGGAGATCAGGCATTCTGAATTTCTTTGGGATGGCTTTGGAGCAGCATTTGATGGGAACGGCTTTTGCACAAATTTCTTTAAGTCTACACCCTTCAGAATCTGGGGTGCGCCTGGGATCTGATCGACAATTGTAGCTCTCCACCTTTTTGTCATTGGTTTCTATCTTCTTTTCGCCCGATCCAATCCTCTTTGTGAGGTCCTCGAGCATCTTTATGATAGCGGGGTCGGCTGCTGACCCGTCGTTGCTTGATCTTTCTAGTACCTGTTCTGCTCGAGGAGTCGTTTCCGGTGCAGTTGAGCAATCGCCAGCTGTTGTGCCTGCAACATCTCAAAAATAACGTGAAGACTAACCTCTCGTTCCTCCCGATCTAGGGTTTTCTGAGCTTCTTGTTGGTTTTCTTGGCGTATACTCCTGTTAGTGTGGGAACTTATATCGACGTGTTGGGCGTTGCGCGAGACCACATCCACGGGAATTGGTTCCGGTGCATCCTCATGGTTTCGTGGTGGTACACCGATACCTGGAACAGTTACCCCATTCTCTCCATGGTCCTTAGGACCATTGTTCTCATGTGCATTCATTGAGTTAGACATTTTGACCTGAAATCAAAGATTCTTTGGACAAGAAAAAGCGTGAAAGATGACTTGCGTTATTCAGTAAACCAGCACGAAAACAATCACTATTATTTTTAGCCCCACGGTGGGCGCCAAACTGTTTACCTTGAAAATGGTAATTACAATTAGATTTGATTTTGTGGTTCTAAAAATACGTGATTTATTTTTATGCTAGTTGTTAAGCAGTAGATGTTAAGTGTGAGACTACAAAATAAGATAAAGGCTTGAAGATAGCATGGCAAGCAAACCGAGTGACCGTGAGTCGAGGCCTCGAGCTAGCCTATACGAGGCCTCAAGGTTGAGCTGATGAGTTCGATTGGTGATGGCCGATGAGGGACTAACAGTTTTAAGAGCTTTGATGAGGGCTCTTTGTGATCAATGATGAGTAATAAATGAAGAACAATCAATGAAACGCAATAAATGTAAGCTATGTAATAAACGTAAGCAATGAAATCGAGGGAGAAGATGTTTTAGCTAAAGAGCAGAGAATGTTCTTGTTCTTGTATTCAATATCATGTATGCAAAAAATGACAAGGATACCCTTTATATAGGAGGGGGAATCCCAACAGAGTACAGGTGCATTTATTACAAAGATACGCGGCTGGTACAGCCATTTAATGCCACGGTATGGGCTTGTACTAGCCTAATAGACTTGGTCAGCTTTAGTCATGCGCCTATTTGGAATTTCCCGCTTGTTCAAGATAGCCGCCGATTTGTACTGCCCCGAGCCCCGGGGTCAAACTTCGAGCTATGCTTCGAGGCTTCCGAAAATGGACTGTGAAATGCCATAATGAATACAAAATCGAACTCTCCGATTTTGGCCGTATACAAGCATCTGTCTAGAATACAAATTAGACAGGAAAGACAAAATAATTCTGAAAGAGACTCTGCTAACTGTGGATCGTAACATGGAAATGCAACTCACCTAAGTCCCCGCATTAACCACGCCTATGCACCCCTATTGGCCACTAAACATAAATGTACCTGCACAACAAAATGTGCAGCAAGTGTAGTATGAGTACGTAAATCAACGCGTACCCAATAAGTATCCAGTTTAACCTCGAAGAAGTAGTGAAGAAGGGTCGACTGCGACACTTAATATGGGCTATAAAAAAAATACCAATGATATAATTAAGCAAGGATTATATAGAACGGTTGTAAGCTCAATATTATGAAGTAAGTAAACAATTCTTTTATAAATAAGAAATCTCCAAATTCATCTTTCATCATTTAACAATTTATCTCAGGCCAATGAGGCAATATCAATTATTATAAATTCCAAAGCGACCAGTTCAATCATGCGTGAATCATGCCGAGTTCGTATGGCCCGATCAAACATATAAATATAAATTTTGCACTCGCGAGAGTCGAACGGCACGAACCAACATATGAATATAACTGTGCGCTACCGAGGGTCGAACGGTACGAATCATAGATGCATCTATTTAACCTGCCGAGGCGAACGGCCCACTCCCATGAGAGTAGTGGAAATTTACCCCGCTCGCGGAAATATATTTGCGATGCGGTTGCACATAGATTTCTCAAATTTTTATTATTATAATATTCTTTAATCCTTTTCAAAAATACGAAATTCAAATGAAAACTTTCAAGTCCCAAAATCCTCAATTTCAACTCTTTTCAAGGCATTTAATAAGCATACTCGATCTCAATCCCTTTCAAGGCAAGTAATAAACAAGATCAAATAACGGTGTCAACAAAGCATGGTGTAAACCTAGAGCTACCCGGACATAGGCATAATTAGTAGCTACGTACGAACTCTCGTCACCTCGTGCGTACGTAGCCCCCGCAAGCACATATTAATTTAGTTCACCTATGGGGTTAATTCCCTCTTACAATGTTAGAAAAGAGACTTACCTCGCTCCGAAGTTCCATAGCCGGCTCCCAACCTTTCAAACAACTCAAATCGAAGTCCAACGCTCCAAAACTATTAAATAAATGAGCAATTCCATAAATATATACTCTAATACTCATTATTATCCTATTTACATCAATTTCCAACTCCGTTCGAAAAGTCGATAAAATAACCATCGGGCCCACGTGCGGGTTCCGAAAATTTTAGAAGATAAAGTTTGCCCATAACACCACGAACTAAAATATATAATTTATTCCCAATTCCATGTCCAATTTCATGGTCGAAATCCAAAAATATAAATTCTAGGTTTTCTACCAAAATTCTAAAATTTTCTCAAATTTCCCTCCTTAAATCCGCATATAAACTTTACATTTAGCTCAAAACAAGTGGGAAATTACTTAACTTGCGTTACATGATGAAAACTCCTCAAAATCGCCCAAGTATCGAGCTCCAAACAAATCCCAAATGAAAATGTCGAAATGGCCAAGTTCGATCCCCTTATGTTCTGCCCAGTTTTTGCTTCTGCGGATCACTTCTGCGGATTTTTCCATCGCTTCTACGGATTTTGACATCGCTTCTGCGATCCAGGACTTCAAGCCCACTTTCGCATCTGCAGTCTCCCCAGCGCAGATGCGCACCCGCATCTGTGGATAACTTCTGCACCTGCGCCCCCAGGCTTCCTCTCTCATTCTCGCACGTGCGACGCCTCACCGCATCTGCGACCTCGCAGGTGCGGAACACCCTTCGCACTAGCAATCACTGCTTTGCTTTGCCCAAACTGCACCTGCGACCATTTCCTCGCCTCTACGGTCACGCACCTACGATCAAACTTGCGCAGGTGCGATTACACCAGAACTGGTGCTCTTCAACCATTCCTTAAGTTTCCCCTTGAGACTTCAAGTCACTTCAAACAACGCTAAAATCACGAATCACACCTGTCATGACCCAAAATCTAACCATGGTCGTGATGGCGCCTATCGTGTTACAAGGCAAGCCTATTTTCCAAAATATTACTACTAAACCGAATATAAGAAATTAATAAAAAATTTCAACATTTAAATTTCCATAAGCTAAACCAACTCTAAATATAGTATAGAAAAAAAATACGGAAACGAGCCCCAAACATCGGGGTGTCACTAAGTCATGAGCGTCTAAAACTATGAACTAAGAGATATAACTCTAACTATCGATACAATCCAAAGAAGAAATACAAAAGGAGTAACAAGGCCTTGTGGACGCAAGCAGCTACCTTGCAGTCTCCAAAGATAGCCGGCCTGAACTCAACGATCGCCGCGCTCTAACTCACCTAGATCTACACATAAAGTGCACGGTGTAGTATGAGTGCAACCGACTCAGTAGTAACAGAAATAACTAAGGAACTGAGCAGTAATGACAAGTTAAGTAAAACAATGCAATTACTTCTTTTCACACTTTAAAAATAAACAAAAATAAACAGGTAAATCCCATAACTCAGCAGATGGTACAAAGAAATTTGTAGGTAAAATGCAACAACAACAAAGTAAATGAAACCTCGCAGCAATGTTACTCCACCACTCAGCACTCAGCACTCAACACACTCAATAGGTACCTGCGCTCACTGGGGGTGTACAGACTCCGGAGGGGCTCCCAATGCCCAAGCGCTAAGCACAGACAACTCACGTACTGCACGGACAACTCAAGTGCCATAATATCAATCTCTGGATCCGCACGGTCAACTCACGTGCTACGCGGACAGCTCACGCACTATGGTATCAATACCTGGATCCGTACGGACAACTCACGTGCTATCATATCATATCATTTCATATCAAATATCTCACCACGGGCCCTCGGCCTCACTCAGTCATGAACCTCTCTAGCCTCACCATCATCAACAAATAAGGGGACATAGCCCACCTCAAATATCACAGCATATCAGCAAAATAATAGAGACTGAGGTAAACATGTACAATAATTTCTGTGACTGAGTGCAACTAATGTTAGCATGGATAAGACCTAAGCATGATCTCTAGCATGAAGGCAGACAAGTTTAACAACGAGTGAACACATATCCACAGATAATAGCCATTAGGCCTCACGGGACGGACCACGGCTCAATCCTTCGCGGTGCACACCCACACACCCGTCACCTAGAATGGGTATCACCACAAAACAATCACATGATATCAATTTTTTCGGGTTTATACCCTCAAGGCCAGAGTTAAAACTGTTACTTACCTCAACAGCGTAAAATCCTACTCCGAGATGCCCTTGCCTCCTGAACCGGCCTCCAAATGCCTCGAATCTAGCCACAAACAATTTGATACAATAAACACGAGCAAAAGGGACCAATACCATAAGAAAATACTAAGCTTAAGGCCAAAAGTCAAAAATTCAACTCAACAGCCAAGCCCCGGGCCCACGTCTCCAAATCCGTCCAAAGTCACAAAATTCGACAACCCACTCGATTACGAGACTAACCATACTAGTTTCACTCAATTCCAACTTCGAATCGGCTTTCAAATTCCAAAAGTTCATTTTAGGAAGTTCTACAATTTTTTTCCCAAATTTTCACCCCAAATCACTAATCAAATGATAAAATCAATGATAAATTCATGTATTTTAGCCAAATCCGAGTTAGAATAACTTACCCTAATGAATTTCTTAAAAATACTTCGAAAAATTGCCAAAGCCCGAGCTCTCTAGGTCAAAATATGAAATAAAACCCCAAATCTCGTATTTATAACGCACCTTTCGGATCCCCATCACTGCTGACCGTGGAAAATCACCGCTGACCACGGAAAATCACCGCTGACCGCGGTAAATCACCACTGACCGCGCTTCTGGTGGCTGCACAGACAGGCGTTAGTGCTTTGGCCATAACTTTCTCTACAAATGTCGAAATTATGATTTCTTTACCTTTCTGGAGACTAGACACGAAGGGCTACAACTTTTATTTTTAAATCATCTCAAAATTCTTTGTAGATCAAATGATATATGCTTCCGAGGTCGGACCAACGAACCTGCGGATTCTTTCCCTGGAGCGCCTCAGCGCCCCATTTTCCACCTCAGCGCTCCCTGCTCCGCCTCAGCGAAAATCCATCGCCCTCACCAGAAAATCCCTTCCCCCATAGCGAAAATTAAACACTAGAACGTTGCCTGATTCCGAAAATGCCCGGACTCGCCCAAAACTCACCCGAAACAGACCGAGGCACCCGGGACCTCAACCAAACATGCCAACCAATCCTATAACATCATTCAAACTTGTTCCAACCTTCGGAACTCTCAAAATAACATCAAAACATCAAATCACCATCGGATTCAAGCCTAAGGATTTCTAAACTTCCGAATTTCGCAAACGATGCAAAAACCTATCAAACCTCATCCGAATAACCTAAAATTTTGCACACACGTCACGAATGGCACAACGGACCTACTCCAATTTCCGGAATTCCAATCCGACCCCGATATCCAAATTTCCACTACCAACCGGAAAACACCAAAATTCAAATTTTGCCAATTCAAGCCTAAATCTACCACGGACCTCCAAATTACATTCTGAACACACCCCTAAGTCAAAAAAATTACCCGACGGAGCTAATCGAATCATAAAAATCCAAATTCGAATTCGTTTACTCATAAGTCAACTTCCGGTTGACTTTTCTAACTTAGCTTTCCAACTAAAAGACTAAGAAAACATTACACTCCAAAACTACTCCAAACCCAAACCTACCCACTCGATACAACTCAACACATCTGAACAACACATTAAGAAATAGAAATGGGGAAACGGGGCTATAACTCTCAGAATAACTGACTGGGTCGTTACATCCTCCCCCTCTTAAACAAACATTCATCCTCGAACGAGTCTAAAATATACCTGAAATCACATGATATACCACATAATTCAAACACTCACAACGATGATTTCCAATCATAGCAGCTGCCCAAAAAAACAAACGTTGGAAATAAACCACTTATCAGACAGAGCATGAACAAGCTATATCAAGTCACAAATCAAACACCCATTAGTCCTTGCTACATCTCAAGTAAACCCTTCTCGTCACATTCGATCAATCCGAATACAATCTCGCAGTCAAATCATACTCGCCACATAGCCTTACAAATCCCACTAATAAGGACACCAATGGACATATAAGCATGTGCTCACACAATCGAAATCTTCTTACTCCAGCTACAGACAAACCCCGGCCTCAAGTCCTCCAGACTGGCCCAACATCAACACACAGAAATCACATCTCGCACCTCATCCGGGGAATCACATCCCGTCGATGCACAACTGATACCGAGCGCTCATGTGCGCATACGAATGCGTGGAAGGAATTCAAAGAGTTCCACTTCAAGCTGAATCAAAATCGTACTATAAGAATTCAAGAAGGTGAAGTTTTCCTAAAGGTTCTGCAGCCTCTCGAAGATAAGTACAGACGTCTCCGTACCGATCCGCAAGACTCTACTAAACCCGCTCATGACTCATGAGACCTATGTAACCTAGGCTCAGATACCAACTTGTCAAGACCCAAAATCTAACTATGGTCGTGATGGCGCCTATCGTGGTATAAGGCAAGCCTATTTCCCAAAATATTACTACTAAACCGATTATAAGAAATTAATAAAACATTTCAACATTTAAATTTCCATAAACTAAACCAACTCTAAATATAGTACAGAAAAAAATACGGAAACGAGCCCCAAACATCGGGGTGTCACAAAGTCATGAGTATCCAAAACTATGAACTAAGAGATATAACTGTCTAACTGTCGATACAATCCAAAGAAGAAATACAAAAGGAGTAACAAGGCCCTGCGGACGCAAGCACCTACCTTGCAGTCTCCAAAGATAGCCGGCCTGAACTCAACGACCGCCCCGCTCTAACTCACCTGGATTTGCACATAAAGTGCAGGGTGTAGTATGAGTACAACCAACTCAGTAGTAACAGAAATAACTAAGGAACTGAGCAGTAGTGACGAGCTAAGTAAAACAATGCTATTACTTATTTTCACAATTTAAAAATAAACAAAAATAAACAGGTAAATCCTATAACTCAGTAGATGGTACAAAGAAATTTGCAGGTAAAATGCATCAACAACAAAGTAAATAAAACCTCGCAGCAATGTCACTCCATCACTCAGCACTCAACACTCAACACACTCAATAGGTACATGCGCTCACTAGGGGCGTACAGACTCCGGAGGGGCTCCCAAAGCCCAAGCGCTAAGCACGGACAACTACGTGCCATAATATTATTCTTGGGATACGCACGGTCAACTCACGTGCTACGCGGACAGCTCACGCGCTATGATATCAACACCTGGATCCGCACGGACAACTCACGTGCTATCATATCATATCATATCATATCAAATATCTCTCCACAAGCCCTCGGCCTCACTCAGTCATGAATCTCACTAGCCTCACCATCATCAACAAATAAGGGGACATAGCCCACATCAAATATCAAAGCATATCAGCAAAATAATAGAGACTGAGGTAAACATGTACAATAATTTCTGTGACTGAGTGCAACAAATGTGAGCATGGATAAAACCTAAGCATGATCTCTAGCATGAAAGCAGACAAGTTCTATAACGAGTGAACACTTATCCACAGATAATAGCCATTAGGCCTCACAACCTCACGAGACGGACCAAGGCTCAATCCCTCGCGGTGCACACCCACACGGTCATCACCTACCGTGGGTATCACCACCAAACAATCACATGATATCAATTTCTCCCGGTTTATACCCTCAAGTCCAGAGTTAAAACTGTTACTTACCTCAACAGCATAAAATCCTACTCCGGGATGCCCTTGCCTCCTGAACCGGCCTCCAAATGCCTCGAATCTAGCCACAAACAATTCGATACAATCAACACGAGCAAAAGAGACCAATCCCATAAGAAAATACTAAGCTTAAGGCCAAAAGTCAAAAAGTCAACTCAACAGCTAGGCCCCGGGCCCACGTCTCAAAATCCGTACAAAGTCACAAAATCCGACAACCCACTCGATTACGAGACTAACCATACTAGTTTCACTCAATTCCGACTTCGAATCGACTTTCAAATTCCAAAAGTTCATTTTATGAAGTTCTACAAATTTTCACCCCAAATCACTAATCAAATGATAAAATCAATTATAAATTCATGTATTTTGGCAAAATTCGAGTTAGAATCACTTACACCGATGAATTTCTTGAAAAACCTTCGAAAAATCGCCAAAGCCCGAGCTCTCTAGGTCAACATATGAAATAAAACCCCAAATCTCGTATTTATAGCGCACCTTTCGAATTCCTAACACCGCTGACCACGAAAATATCACCGCTGACCACGGTAAATCACCGCTGACCGCGCTTCCGGTGGCTGCACGGACAGGCCTTAGTATTTTGGCCATAACTTTCTCTACTGATGTCCAAATTATGATTTCTTTACCTTTCTGGAAACTAGACACGAAGGGCTACAACTTTTGTTTTCGATTCATCTCAAAATATCTTGTAGATCAAAAGATATAGGCTTCCAAAGTCGGACTAACCAACCTGCAAATTCTTTCCCTAGAGCGCCTCAGTGCCCCATTTTCCGCCTCAGCGCTCCCTACTCCGCCTAAGCGAAAATCCAACGCGCTCAGCGGTAAATCCCCTCCCCACAGCGAAAATTAAACACCAAAACCAAGCCTGAGTTCCGAAAATGCCCGGACTCGCCCAAAACATTCCCGAAACACACCCGAGGCCCCCGGGACCTCAACCAAACATGCCAACCAATCCTAAAACATCATTCAAACTTATTCCAACCTTCGGAACTCTCAAAATAACATCAAAACATCAAATCACCATCGGATTCAAGCCTAAGGATTTCCAAACTTCCGAATTCCGCAAACGATGCAAAAACCTATCAAACCTCATCCGAATTACCTAAAATTTTGCACACACGTCACAAATGGCACAACGGACCTACTCCGATTTCCGGAATTCCAATCCGACCCCGATATTCAAATTTCCACTACCAACCGAAAAACATAAAAATTCCAATTTCTCCAATTCAAGCCTAAAATCTACCGCGGACCTCCAAAATACATTCCGAACACGCCCCTAGGTCCAAAAATCACCCGACGGAGCTAATCGAATAATAAAAATCCAAATCCGAATCTGTTTACTCATAAGTCAACTTCCGGTTGACTTTTCTAACCTAGCTTTCCAACTAAAAGACTAAGCCATCATTTCACTCCAAAACTACTCCAAACCCAAACCTACCCACTCGATACAACTCAACACAGCTGAACAACACATAAAGAAACAGAAATGGGGAAAATGGGGCTATAACTCTCTGAACAACCGACCGGATCGTTACATCATCCCCCTTTTAAACAAACGTTCGTCCTCGAACGAGTCTAAAATATACCTGAAATCACATAATATACCACATAATTAAAACACTCACAACGATGATTTCTAATCATAGCAGCTGCCCACAAATACCAAACGCTGGAAATAAACCTCTTATCAGACAGAGCCTGAACAAGATATATCAAGTCACAAATCAAACACCCATTAGTCCTTGCTACATCTCAAGTAAACCCTTCTCGTCACATTTGATCAATCTAAATACAATCTCGCAATCAAATCATACTCACCACATAGCCTCACAAATCCCACTAATAAGAACACCAATGGACATATAAGCACGTGCTCACACAATCGAAATCTTCGTACTCCAGCTACAGATAAAACCCGGCCTCAAGTCCTCCAGACTGACCCAACATCAACACACAAAAATCACATCTCGCACCTCATCGAGGGAATCACAAGCCGTCAATGCACAACTGATACCGAGCTCTCATGTGCGCATACGAATGCGTGGAAGGAATTCAAAGAGTTACACTTCAAGCTGAATCAATACCGCACTATAATAATTCAAGAAGGTGAAGTTTTCCTAAAGGTTTTGTGGCCTCTCGAAGATAAGTACAGACGTCTCTGTACCGATCCGCAAGACTCTACTATACCCGCTCATGACTCGTGAGACCATTGTAACCTAGGCTCTGCTACCAACTTGTCACGACCCAAAATCTAAACATGGTTGTGATGGTGCATATCGTGTTAGAAGGCAAGCCTATTTCCCAAAATATTACTACTAAACCGATTATAAGAAATTAGTAAAACATTTCAACATTTAAATTTCCATAAACTAAACCAACTCTAAATATAGTATAGAAAAAAATACGGAAACGAGCCCCAAACATCGGGGTGTCACTAAGTCATGAGCGTCTAAAACTATGAACTAAAAGATATAACTGTCTAACTGTCGATACAATCCAAAGAAGAAATACAAAAGGAGTAACAAGGCCCTGCGGATGCAAGCACCTACCTTGCAGTCTCCAAAGATAGCCGGCCTGAACTCAACGATCGCCGCGCTCTAACTCACCTGGATCTGCACATAAAGTGCAGGGTGTAGTATGAGTACAACCGACTCAGTAGTAACAGAAATAACTAAGGAACTGAGCAGTAGTGACGAGCTAAGTAAAACAATGTAATTACTTCTTTTCACAATTTAAAAATTAACTGAAATAAACAGGTAAATCCCATAACTCAGTAGATGGTACAAAGAAATTTGCAGGTAAAATGCAGCAACAACAAAATAAATGAAACCTCACAGCAATGTCACTCCATCACTCAACACTCAACACACTCTAAAGGTACCTGCGCTCACTGGGGGTGTATAGACTCCGGGGGGACTCCCAAAGCCCAAGCGCTAAGCACGGACAACTCACGTGCTGCACGGACAAATCACGTGCCATAATAACAATCTCTGGATCCTCACGGCCAACTCACGTGCTACACGGACAGCTCACGCGCTATGGTATCAATACCAGGATCCGCAAGGACAACTCACGTGTTATCATGTCATATCATATCACATCTAATATCTCACCACAGGCCCTCGGCCTCACTCATTCATGAACCTCTCTAGCCTCACCATCATAAACAAATAAGGGGACACAGCCCACATCAAATATCACACCATATCAGCAAAATAATAGAGATCGAGGTAAACATGTACAATAATTTATGTGCCTGACTGCAACTAATGTGAGCATGGATAAAACCTAAGCATGATCTCTAGCATGAAGGCAGACAAGTTCAACAACGAGTGAACACATATCCACAGATAATAGCCATTAGGATTCACAGCCTCACGGGACGGATCAAGGCTCAATCCCTCGCGGTGCACACCCATACGACCGTCACCTAGCGTCGGTATCACCACTAAACAATCACATGATATCAATTTCTCTGGGTTTATACCCTTAAGGCCAGAGTTAAAACTGTTACTTACCTCAACAGCGTAAAATCCTACTCCGGGATCCCCTTGCCTCCTGAACCGGCCTCCAAATTCCTCGAATCTAGCCACAAACAATTCGATACAATCAACACGAGGAAAAGGGACCAATCCCATAAGAAAATACTAAGCTTAAGGCCAAAAGTCAAAAAGTCAACTCAACAGCCAGGCCCCGGGCCCACGTCTCGAAATCCATCCAAAGTCACAAAATCCAACAACCCACTCAATTACGAGACTAACCATACTAGTTTTGCTCAATTTCGACTTCGAATCGGCTTTCAAATTCCAAGAGTTCATTTTATAAAGTTCTACAAATTTTCCCCAAAATTTCACCCCAAATCACTAATCAAATGATAAAATCAATGATAGATTCACGTATTTTAGCAAAATCCGAGTTAGAATCACTTACCCCGATGAATTTCTTGAAAAACCTTCAAAAAATCGCCAAAGCCCGAGCTCCCTAGGTCAAAATATGAAATAAAACCCCAAATCTCGTATTTATAGCGCACCTTTCGAATCCCCAACACCGCTGACCACGGAAAATCACCGCTGAACACGGTAAATCACCGCTGAGCGCGGTAAATCACCGCTGACCGCGCTTTTGGTGGCTGCACAGACAGTCCCTAGTGTTTTGGCCATAACTTTCTCTACAGATGTCCAAATTATGATTTCTTTACCTTTCTGGAAACTAGACACGAAGGGCTACAACTTTCCTTATTAAATCATCTCAAAATTCTTTAAAGATCAAATGATATAGGCTTCCGAGGTCGGACCAACGAACCTGCGGATTCTCAACCAATCCTAAAACATCATTCAAACTTGTTCCAACCTTCGGAACTCTCAAAATAACAATAAAACATCAAATCACCATCGGATTCAAGCCTAAGGATTTCTAAACTTCCGAATTTCGCAAACGATACAAAAACCTATCAAACCTCATCCGAATAACCTAAAATTTTGTACACACGTCACGAATGGCACAACGGACCTACTCCAATTTCCGGAATTCCAATCTGACCCTGATATCCAAATTTCCACTACCAACCGGAAAACACCAAAATTCAAATTTCGCCAATTCAAGCCTAAATCTACCACAGACCTCCAAATTACATTTCGAACACGCCCCTAAGTCAAAAAAATCACCCGACGGAGCTAATCGAATCATAAAAATCCAAATTCTAATTTGTTTACTCATAAGTCAACTTCCGGTTGACTTTTCTAACTTAGCTTTCCAACTAAAAAACTAAGAAATCATTTCACTCCAAAACTACTCCAAACCCAAACCTACCCATTCGATACAACTCAACACAGTTGAATAACACATGAAGAAACAGAAATGAGGAAAACGGGGCTATAACTCTCAGAACAACTGACCGGGTCGTTCCAACACCCCATTTCAAGCTTAATGAACTTTTGCACTTCAAACTTCTACATTCGATGCTGAAACCTATCAAATCACATCCGATTGACCTCAAATTTTGCACACAAGTCACATTCGACACTACGGGCCTACTCCAATTCCGGAATCGGATTACGAACCCGATATCAAAAAGTCTACTCCCGGTCAACCTTCTCAAAACCTTCAAATTTCTAACTTTCGCCAAATGACCCCGAAATGACCTACGGACCTCCAAATCCACATCCGGACGCGCTCCCAATACCAGAATCACCATACAGAGATATTCCAAGACCCGGAATCCCAAACGAACGTCGATAACATTAAAATATACTTCCACCCCAAATTTATGAAATCCTTCCGAATGCCAACTTTCCACAGTAGGTGCTGAAACGCTCCCGGCTTATCCAAAACCCGATTTGGTCATACGCCCAAATCCAAAATTATTGTACGAACTGGTTGGAACCTTCAAATTCCGATCGTTTACTCAAAAGTTAAACCTTAGTCAATTTTTCCAACTTTAAGCTTCCGAAATTAAAATTTTCTTTTCAAATCAACTCCGAACTTCCCGAATTTCAATCAGGCCATGCGTACAAGTCATAATACTTGAAGTGAAGCTACTCGTGGCCTCAAACCGCTGAACAACGCGCTAGCGCTCAAAACGACTGGTTGGGTCGTTACACTTTTCACTAATGATGTGTATGTAAGTGATGAAAACATCACTCTTATCACAAGTTAACTCATAGCTAGTAGTGTTCTTATCAACAAACTCATCATACATAACGTCTCTATGCACTTTCATCCATACCGTATTTTTATCCATTGAACGTGAAGCATAATGATTAGGGAGCCCCACCAATTCACCATGCAATCAACTCCCACCACTATAAAATACACCATTTATAAGCGTTATACTTGAAGATATCGCAAATATATAAATCAATTATTATTTAAAGAATTCAATATCTTTAAACGACCTAAGAAACATCATAAGAGGATGTTTAAACTTTTGAGTGTATAAAATATTTACCTAGTAATTATTTGGATATTTCAAACATCTCTCAGTATGTTTAAAAAATCACAGCTAACCTACATTATTTATAGATGAAGATAAAACAAGCTTAAATAAAATTTTCCACTTACCATCGGTGACGAGGAGATCAAATATCTCCCTTGAAGTAATATCCAAGCAAATTTATTGATAAATTTTTGTCACGTTCTTCTCCAATGGTGCATAGGTCAATTTTAATGGTTCTTCTTCTTTTTCCACAACTCTTTCTCAACAAAAAGATGAAGCTCGGTGGAGAAACTCTCCAGAAAAATAGAGTTGAGATTGAAAAAAGAAGAAGGAGAATAAATTGAAGAATAAAGAGGAAGAAGAAGGCGCGAGAGTGGGGCTGGGCTAACCAAATCGGGCCCAAGAGAGGTATCTTTTCAATTTTTAAGTTTAAAAGTGGATTTTATCGTAGGGGGCTTTTGTAATAACTTAAATATTTTAGGTTCCTTTTTGAAGTTACTTTAACTTGTTATGAAATAATAAAAGAAGAAGAAGAGTATTACAGAGAAAAATAGAGAGAGAATTCTTATTCATTTTGGGATGAATTACAATGGAATAAGACCCCTCTATCTATAGAAAAAGAGTGACTTAGCCACCAAGTAAAATCCTAAAATCTCTCTAGAATATAGACATTCACCTTAAATAAAACTCTTCTTATAACACTCCCCCTTGAATGTCTATTCAACATATAATGTGCCTCGTTAATAACTTAACTAAAATAAACCCAGTGGAAAAAAATTCTAGTGAAGAAAAAAGAGTACACATATCTAACAATACGCCTTTTGGTTGCCTCGTTAAAAACCTTGCAAGGAAAACCCAGTGGGATAAAACCATGTAAGGGAAAAAGAGTACAATGCGTATTAACTCCCCCTGATGAGAGCATCAATTTACATCTTTGAACCTATGCATTTCAATCTTGTGCACTATCTTCAAAAGATCGTTGGTAGAGATTTGATAATTAAATCAGCAATATTACCTTGAATGAATATATTGCACCTTGAAATCAACATTCTTGATAGAGATGTAATGTCTGCATAAACTGCCATGGAATGTCCCTTTCAATATCTCCATAGAGGTAAAAAAATCTCGCTATCACATTATCATGCTTATAGTTATAGCAAGATACAAATGTGCACAAATTGCACTTAGGTTGTCGTACTTCATGACCAAGCATTTTATATGCTTTAAGAGATTTAAATCCATCAGGGATTGTCATAAGTCATATAACGCATATAAATGGACTTTAGATTTACATCAAGTTCTCATGTCATGCTAGACATATAAGATAGATAAAGGTGATCATTGAACACACCATTTACTTTGTACTTTCAAGTGTTTGAACTGCAAGTCCAAAACTACATGTCTTCCATATGAAACCAATTCTATTCGAATTGTGTCTCTTCCATTTAGCCAATATTTTTGTGTCTGTATTTGACAGACTTAAGATCATCATTTATACTTAACGCTATGATAGATGTCGTCTACGAACATTTTATATCGATTCCAACATTTTTCATAAGGACATAACATAGAGATCTCTTCATTCATATTTTCAGGTACCCGAACCTCTCCTGAGATTTTATGAAGTGATATATCATGTTATCTTCTAGATCACTTGCCTTCTTACTATGATCATTTTGATCATTTGCTCATCTTCTTTATCAAGAATTTTATTTGAAATCGATTTGTCTATACGTTGTAAACGTACCATAGACTTTGTCCTTCCAGGACTTATTCAAATAGGAGCATTTGTAGTGAGAATATAGTTACTTTCTTTGGGTCAGCAAATGCGTCTGGCATGCTTTGCAATATATTGTGAATGAATTATCTTTTTATGAACTTCAAGTTCATATTATCTTATTCGAGGATCTATATGTACAAATGATAATTCATTCCACATAACTTTTTCTCAATTGTTTATCTTGTCTCCCCCTCATGTTAGAAAAACTAACTTCTTCCTTAATTTTGGGAACCCATCTTTGTGCGTTATGGTGTTAATCAAAATATACACCGCACATCAATAATAATAAGATGAAATTATTTGGTTCTTGACATTGAACCACTTGTGAGGGAAGAATATAAAATACTTTCGTATATAATGTATATCAACTGATATAGCTAACTTTTTTCTCATAAGCAATAATTTAGCTATTAAGTGGAGGCACTCAATAAATCCTTTTGCTAAACCAACTGTGATACAACCCAACTTCTCAAGATAAACTGTCTTGAATAGCAAATCTAAAAATTATGCTCTAAATTAAATTATTGAGCAAGTTACCTCGCAAACACCATGTTGCGGGTTAATATTAATTATACATGTAACCATCTCATAGATGCATCTTATGTGGTATACATGGTAGGTGAATGGGCCCATATTCGCCTTTGATATTTCCAGCATTCATGGGATTCAATCTTAATTTTAGTTGGTCTATTAATTAATGAGAACAAACAACATAAGAGAATTTATAAAGAACTTTCTAGTTCTTTAATATTTACCCATGTGAATTCTCTTTTATTTTTGCACAAAATGCTTAAATTAACATGGCTAAACCAATTATGTCAACTGAATAAATTATCAATATTGATAAACTACAGGTTTATATCATGACGTGTACAATTATCAATAAACTCTAAATTTATTATGATATGAGTTCTTATATCAATAAACTTCCACTTGACTGTGGCATTCTTTTATTTATGTAGTACAAATTGGAGAATAAAGCGGGTAGGTACAAATTGGAGAATAAAGCGGGTAGCTTTTCACATGCATTTTACCTCGCTACAAGTTGTAGTAATAGAAGATAGTAAATCTTTCCTTTATTTATAGTCTCAATATAACCAACCGCTTTCGCAAATACTTTAGAAACTCAATAAGTTTCTTTGAGACTTACTACAACACAATGTCTTATTGATAATCAATTTTTTTCCTCCTAAACAGTATAATTGGCTCTTTCAGTGCTTTCAATTAATTTTGTGCTATCGCATATTCATCAACATACATACCTCTTTAAAGGACAAAGTCATACCACTGTTACACCCCCATATTTTCATACGTGAAAGTGTGCCATAAATAAATTGATGAAAGCTCGAAAATGAGGTGTTACATTCCGTATTTCCATACGTTAAATTCGTTGTAAGTTAATCGACGTAATCTCGGGAATAAGATTATTTTGGGATTATAAGTATTATGCTATTTCAAACAAGGGATAAGTAAATTCGTGAAGATGAGAGGGTAAGTAATCGGGAAAAAAAAATGAGTTTCGTCAAAGTTTAGCATTTTTGGATAAAATACGGCCCGAGCTAAAATACCCGGTATTTATGGACTAGTACCATACAAGGTACTACATGGCCATGATAGTAAGGTGTATAAGGTGTGTTAAAAGTGAATAGTATTTTAAGTAATTTGAGATAATTCTTCATTATGTGGATAATCAAATAATTATTGATTTTAGTGGGAGATTAACAATTAATTAAGGAATTAGTGATTAAATAAATCAAGATCTTGGATAAGGTTAATAAGCCAAAACGTGGCAGCCCAAGACTACTCTTAATCATTAAAATAGGTGGCATGTAGGGGCCTTAAGGCCAAGAATTAGTCATCTTAAAGTGGGCCCCACTCTATTTGATAAAGACACCAAGTCATTAAGAGAAATGATATGTTAAAATACAATGGGTTACAAAAAGCTCTTATGAAGTATGATGCTCTTAAGAGCCAAGATACGGATGTTCCCATGTCACTAAGAAAGTGAGGTGCTTATGTTTGCTAAGCTATCCGAGGAAAGCCACAAAATTCATACAAGACTACGTAATATTATAGCAACGGAATTTTGCGATTTTACAGGAGTAAGGTGCAATCTTTCGCAAGAATATCATATGGATTTTTTTTACTCCGATCTCGCCGTTACGTGATTTGTTGCAATTGACGTATATTAGAGGGATTATCAAGAGAATCGGCTCGGGTATGTTAAAGCTATCCCTTCTTTCTTTTGGCATGATCTATACGACACAAACAAAATGAGCAAATGCACAATTTCCATAAATGTCTCTATTCATAAAAATACTAGAGATTCTTATGTTCTTGATTCCCCATGGGTCATATTATTCTATCATATGTTCATGGGTCTCAGAAAATACGTAAGTTGAAAAGGTTTACTTCATGATATTATTCAAAGGCATAATGGTCGTCCGAAAGATTTTATTGACGTACTTCTCATGCATATATATGTATATGGGATATGGGAAAAGGTTACGGCGTTATATACGCACCACCACCTGATCAGTTGGTATACGTTGATAATTTTGCCCACAGTGGTAGAGATGATATGATGGATGCCCTCAGAGGCTTGATGATGTTATGAGCACATGTACCTATGCACGATATGGCATTCATACGCATATGCATGACACTATAAGTATTTCATGATTTGCGGAGTTATCCAGACTTACATGTCGAGTCTTTTAGTCCATGTTTCTCTCATGTCTATTGTTTACTGATTTTCATTCCTTAAATATTCGGTACATTATTCGTATTGACGTCCCTTTTGCCTAGGGACGCTGCGTTTCATGCTCGCAAGTCCTGATAGACAGGTCTAGAGTCCTCCAAGTAGGCTATCAGCTTAGCGGAAGATGTTGGTGCGCTCCATTTGCTCCAGAGTTGCTTATTTGTTCAGTATGATTTGGACATGTATTGTTTAGTATGGCGGGGCCCTGTCCCAACCTTTATGGTATTTATCTACTCTTAGAGGCTTGTAGACATATCTCATGTATATGAAAGATTGTTATGGCCTTGTTGGCCTATGTTTAGTGTACGAGTGATTATTTTGGACTTATAGGCTCGTACGTCATATGTATAAGTTTAGATTACAAGTTGGGTCGTCCAATGTCGAGTATTTTCACATGTTTTATTGTACTTATCTCACGACAACCTCTCTGGCTCACTTACCTATGATAGTATGATGCGAAAGATACGTTACATAGTTACTCGTTGAGTAAGGTACCGGGTGCCCGTTGCGGCCCATCAGTTTGGGTCGTAGCAAAATTGGTATTAGAGCAGTTCTGTCCTAGGGAGTCTACAAGCCGTGTCTAGTAGAGTCTTATTTATGGGTGTGTTGTGCACCATACTTATAAGCAGGAGGCTACGGGACATTTAGGACTGTCACTCTTTCTTCTTACTCTAGATCGTGTGGTAGAGCTCAGTTGTAAGAACTCAATTTCCTAAACTCTATCTTATTCATAATACGATGATGCCTACATCCAGAAAGATAGGTGGTAAGAGATTGAATGTAACTATGGAAGAGTTGAGTCAGAAGAACTCGATTTTTCATGATGCTTATGATAAGCAAATGTAAGGTCTTCAGTAGATCATGTGTGTACTAAGACGTTTAAGCCTCTTGATAAAGAGCCTTATGGCAAGAATATCTATCCACCTTTATGATGAAGCAATGAGAGATTCAGAAGACAAATACAAGTTTTAAGAAGCAAAAGAAGCAAGATGAAGAAGGGTACGAGGCGCCCAGTTAATGAAGGTTAACAGTATTTACAACTCAGGCAGAGGAATATAAGCCTTTTAAGTTACCTTCAACAGTAACAGAGGTATGTACAATTGGCAACACCGATCTCAGTTATTCCCTATAGGAGCTAATATATATTGTTTAAGAGAAGGACGGGATATCAGAATTCAGTTGTGGTTAGAGTAACCCAAAATAGTGGATGGATTGTTTGTATTAGTCGACGTTTCCGAAGGATATTGCAGAAGTGCTAATAAATCTCCTTGTGAGACATCCAAATGGTGCAGTCTAAAATAGTACAACTAGATATGAGTACTACAAAGATAGGCACTGGAAGCCTTGAAGGGATAAATATTACCTAAGTATGGCTCCCGTCCATAGTGGAGCGAGAACGTTCAGCAATCCGAAGAGCCAATGGATGGATAAAGGGGAGCTAAAAGCGAAAGAATGTCTTGTTGAAGTTTTCAGAATAAAGTGATAGACAAAAATGTTAGCAGGGAAATAAGGAGAGAGTTAATGAAGCATTATTAGTAAGATGTGATACATTGATGACAACGGTAGAACAAAAAAAGAAACAGTATTATAGAGTCGATAGTGTGACGCCCCAAAAACCGAGGAGCGCGACCGGCGCTCAACCGAGTAAACCCGACTGAGCAAGCCTGTTAGGTTTCATACTAACCAAATTCGCATTTGAATGAAGAGGAAATGTACACCATTAATCAAATTCTATAAATATATCATTAACGACTTCCATTTCATTTCCATTAGCAACTTTGTTCATAATTTTCAAAATATTACAAGTTTAATACATCGTTGCTAAATATCAATATTTCTAATTCAGTTCCCCATTATCGAACACCACCCACAACCTGTCTACGGAGCCTCTAAATACAACTGAAGAGTAGTATGGAAATGCCGGCAACAAGGCTCCGGGCATACCTCAAAATACAAGAACAAGATGAACAAATGATACAGGACCCCAAAATGAAGTGAGGCTCACCAAGTCGGCTGAAAAGAGGATGCGCCACTAGCTGCGACCAACACTGTCTGCTATGGAACCACCTACATCCAATTAAAGATGTAGCGCCCCCGGTAAAAGGGATGTTAGTACTGTCGAATAGTACTAGTATGAATAGCTAAAAGTCCTCTTTCAAAATAGAATGCCAATATAAGAAAAGACAACCGTGTAAACAACAAGTAACAATCAATGATATCCAAAGGCCAAGTTAAACATAACAATTTTTCAATATACGAAAGTTCATATGGTGAAAATGAAACTCGGGATATGAAGACAATACTATTATTGGATAGAAGATATTTAATACCGATTCACCACAATTCACAATATGCACATCACAACCAACTCCCAATTTCAATCACAATTTCTGTGCCAGTATATACATATATATATTCCACCGTGAATCTTAGCACGGAGTCCGATCACGACCCGACCGGCTAGGTCATCTCCCTTGGAGATATTTAATATTATTACATCATCATCCACAATACCACCGCTTTCTCGCGCGGAGTCCGATCACGACCCAATCGGTTAGGTCGCCTCATTTGAGACATGTATCTCAATCACAATTTCATTCTCACTTTCCGGTTTCAATATCAGCACAGTACCACCATGTGTGCGGCATGGCGTCCGATCACGGCCCGATCGGCTAGGCCGTCTCACCAAGACATTTTCATATTTTATCAATCATCTCATTTCAAATTTATTTCACATATATCAGTTCATTGGCACTTGGGGCCACAATTATCACATCATACTTGGCACTAGGCCACATTTCATAACTCAAGCTCTTTTCCCCCACAACTTACATCATTTTCACTTTCAGCATTAAACCTTTACAATTCTAAGATAATAGGCACATACGAGAGCAATATGGTCGTAAGCATAAGAAGGATTTACTACACAATTTCGGTCATAACCAATCTCAAAGACAAACTACGACT
>NC_031993.1:38871409-39018871 GCF_001879085.1 Nicotiana attenuata
TCAGCATTTAAACCTTTCAATTCAAGATAATAGGCACATACGAGAGCAATTATAGGTCGTAAGCATAAAGAGGATTTCACACATTTCGGCATAACCATCTCAAAGCAAACTCGACTTGAAGTCTAGGCATTTTAGCACATGTTTCACATTCTTCACACATTCTCATTTGACAAAATAGCATATTGAAAGCATTGAGACACATCTTGCACATATATTCTTGCAACACAAATTAGTTAATTAATTCCAAACATCTTTATAGATTACCAACAACTAGACACAATCAATCAAATACATTTGGTACACATAAGAGCAATTAGGAGTATCAACCATATCGAGTTTTCTCACACAATTTGGCATACTAGCCTTTATTTGAAACATGACTCAAAGTCGTAACATTTTAATACGCAACTCATACTTAGAATATATACATCTTTATTCATAAGGCTCATTTCGGAATAGTCAAGTTTATGGGTAATAACCCGGAATATAAGATTTATGAACTTTGAGCCAACCATACTCGAACTTATGAAAACACTTATGGAATTCGATTCTAAGAGAGAAAGTTTAGTCAACATACCTTGTTTAAGCTTTCGTTAAGTTACTACAACGTTCCGGAAATTCTAGCAATCCCAATCTACTTTGAGACATAACAAAATTGAACACAAATTAGGAAGATATTCATGGTTTCGGCTCATTTGAGCATTTTATCTAACACTAGTTGTGCATCTTGATTTCAAAGCTCTATTACAAGATTTCCTTCATTACCCAACCCAATCTTTACTTATTTGTGTTCAACAATCTTCCCACAAACCTTTTTTGTACATGCATGTATACATAATACTATTACACCCAAGAATCACACCTCAATAACCCATCTTATACCCCAAACTCGAAATTAATGTCTAGTGTATTGAACCTTACCTCTTAGATGAAGGTCTTGTGATTGGTTTCCTTGATTCTTGAAGATTGATGAAAGATTGAATGGTTAGAATGTTAGACTCCCTCCTTCTCTCTCTAAAATTCTCTTACCTCTCTCTAAAATCATCAGAATATCGCCCCAAATGAAGCCCCAAAGCCTATATATCAAAATGGGATCGGGTTATGAAAATAGGAAAATTAACCCTCCGAACTTGGGTCTGCGGTCGCATAATGGACCGCACAATTGGTATGCGGATCGCATAATGCACCGCAAAACTGGTGCCCAGAACTGGGCTACACTGGTCCATTTTGCGACCATTTTTGTGGTCGCGGATCAATTATGCGGACCGCATAATGATTTTGCGATCGCAGAATCTGCCACAGGATCGCATTTTGCCAGCCTTTGGTAATTTGATCATAACATTGTGTAGGAATGTCCAAATGATGAACGGTTTGAAGCGTTAGAAACTAGACTCAAAGACCTTTCATTTGATAGGTTGATCATCACATAAAACCGTATATATATTTAGATATGCTCGTCCAAAGTGTGGACTTGTGCGAACTCAATTGGAATTTTAGCATTATGAAATTTTCCAATTTGACTTAGACTTAGGCCTTTCCTTGGACCCCAAATTACTTATTATATGACTTATACACTTATTTACCAAATCCAATTGATGTCCATCATATTAATAGCACGTAAAATATTATAATTAGCCTACCTGGCGTCACGAAATCCTAAATTACTTAGTAAAATTTTCCGGGGCTTTACATTCTCTCCCGCTTAGGATCATTCATCCTCGAATGAGAGGTAGAGTCCGCCCCAGACATCTAACATAACGTATCTCTTTTCTAACCTATCTCAGGTCCCTAAATTTTGACTAACTCCCAAATTTTTCAAAAATTTCGGCAGCATCTCCTTTGTAACTAGGCCTATCCACCTGCAAAAGAACCACCAAAACCATCCTAACAACACATCCACAACTCAACAAAGTACCACAATGTATATATCCATAACACTAATCTCAGCATTACAAGCACTACATTACCATAAGGATACCTGGACATGAACTGCGCATTTTTAAACCATAACACCTAGAAGGTACCTTTCAAGTCAAAACCAATTGCTATACAATCAAGAGAAAATATTTTATTTCCACAACACTCTCGGCCTTCAATGTGGCCTCTTATACTCACAGACTTCGCCATAACACATTCAAGGAAACAATCTCAACTTCCAAACTTACCTAACAAAGATGACAAATAAACACCCCTCATGGGCCAACTATCCATTAACTTCACCTTCAGTAATTTCCACCGGAATGATGCCCAAAGAATTTCCAACCACCTTCTTAGACATAGACATATGAAAACAGGTAATACATGGAAAACAACGATGGGAAAACAGCATACTCATAGTGCGGCCTAATGTGGAATATACTTATGTCACCTTCATTATCAATTCACATAACATGATCAGGGGGGAAAATATTGATATTAACCCGTTCACCCTCCTAAACACTAAATATCTACGCGAACACCCACACTAAGCCTTTGATGACCTTCAACAATTACTCTAAGATGTGCTATCATAAACTGACCATAAAATTACCTATCGAATATATGTGATCACACGGTGATGCCTCCTCTTTGACATGTTTGAACCTTCAATACCCAATAGATTTAATACAATGAGGAACAACGGAGTTCAAGATTGAATTGGAATTATTCAGGAATCCATTAAGGCGCTGGGCAGAGTACTTCCTGAGGTTGCATGCTAAGAGATACGAAGATTACTACTAACAATGCTGACATGGTTAACCATTGTGACGGCATCAATTATTAGAAAAATGGAGCATAGAGGTAACTAGCACGCATTGATAAGGTGAGAACCATATATGTGACCTTGAGATCTAAAAGAAATGGGTCTTTCTAGACATGAGATGCATGGGAGGCATGATCGGGAGAATGAAGACGCTAGCATTAGTTATTCTTGGGAGGTGACGAGTTATGCAAAGGATAGTAACAATTATTCCATTCCATGTATGCCTTGCCCGACAATTGTAAGCTCTAAGGAGAAGTGGTCAAGTATATTACACTGGTTGCCTCCTTGAGTGTAAGGAAAGTTAGTTTAGCTACGAATAGTAAGATTCTTGCAACATGGATGCGGTAGAGATTTCAAAAGAAATACATGAAGTTGAATGACACTCTTAACATTAACTGGCACAAGGAATCTATTCCACAAGCCCATGAGGATGAAAAAGAAGTTAAACGCTTATGAGATTATTGATAAATGGTGAAAAGTGCATATTTTTGAGTATATTTGTATATTAATTCTTGTGTGTGTCACGGGAGATTGCATGATTTTCGAAGTGAAATATACTCATTATGTGTTGGAACGATTTTGGATGATAAATGATCAAAAGATGACAATTCGACACAAAAGGAAGAAATTAAAGGAGTGGGAACTCGTCTATTCTCGTGTGTGGCACGAAGTCGGACGCGAAAAAGGAGAAAATTTAAGGCACAAAACAGCAAAGCGAAGCAAAGCAACGGAGCGCTTCGCGAAAAGGAAGAATCTAAAAAGCTGGATCCGCGTCAAAGTCCGCGTCTAGACGCGAAAGCAAACGCGGATCCGCGTCAAAGTCCGCGTCTATACACGAAGGCAGACGCGGATTCCAGCTTCCCATCCGAAGTTGGATTGAAGAATTCCACCCCTCACCAACCCCAGGTCATATAAATACATCCTAAAAATACCACTTTGAGGAGAGACGCCACATTGGAGTAAAGATACACACGGGATCGTGAGGAAGCGGAGAATTCTTAGTTTTCTTCATCTTTTCTAGTATTTTCAATTGATTCAACACTTATGCAATTGTTTGATTACTTCATGAGTAGCTACACACCCATTGTTCTGGGGTTGCGATTTAGCCATGAATATTGTTGTTTGATATTAACTTGACCTTGATTATAATTCACCAATATATGGTTGTTTCTTCAATTCTGTGTTTAATTGCTTAATTGTCTGGTTAGTAGTTAGGTTCTATTTACTATCTATGCTATGCTTGGGAAAGCCGTGTTTAGATTGGAGAAGAATTAAAGAGAGCACGATCTTAACCCTTAGGGGGAGCGGATTTGTGGTTAGGATAGGAATATACCTAGTCACCGTGCTTAATTAAATATCGTGATCTTAATGCGTTCTTAATAGATTGATTTCATAGGAATATAGGCGTTAATCTATTGAGAATAGGTGAGTAGTACTTCGGGAGAAGGCTATGAGAGCATTTATCGATTAATTAGCAACCATGAGTGAATTATATGAAGGGGAGAGTTAATTAGAACACAATATGATTGGTGAATCGATCACAACCCTGGAATACTTGTCTCTACTGAATACACAACAATCAACTCGTTACTTGATAATTTAGTTATTATTTAGAATCGTAGTATCATATAATCATATTATCGGACTTTGATTTTAGCTGGACTGAATAACAATTTTAGCGATTTAGTGAGTAGTTTACACAAGTCTCTGTGGGTTCAACACTCAACTTATCATTATATTGCTTGTCGACCACGTATACTTGCGTGTGCGTTTGGGAGCAACAAGTTTTTGGCGCCGTTGCCGGGGACTTGAATATTAGCTACTTGCTAGTTTTTGCTTTAATTGTTTATTTCGTCTAGTCTAAAGTTACTTGATTGTTGCTCGGATCTCAGGAACTTTGATTGAATGCGTAGGGTCAGAAGCCAGGACCGACTTCAAGGCTTTGACCCCGAACCTGAGAAAACATTTCACAGGAGGTTGAGGGAAGCAAGGGATACAAACAATATTCAAGCACTCATTCAATTTCCTGTGAACATGGCAGAGAAGCAACACATGGCTGTTCCGGAGGTGGCGATGCCCAGCATTGCTAATGTCACCTCCAGTATCGTGAAGCCCAGAATCACTGGGCACTTTGAGCTGAAACAGAGCATGATCCAGCTAGTTCATGTAAACGGGCAGTTTATGGGTCTTCCGCACGAGGATCCATAACAGCATATTTTGAACTTCTTGGAGATTAGTGACACTCATATCACTAACGGGGTCACTACAGATTATGTGAGGCTCACACTTTTTCCATTCTCTCTGTTGGGCGAAGCTAAGCGATGGCTAAAGGCAGAACCAGCTAATTCCATTACATCATGTAATGATTTGGCAAGAAAATTTTTGGCAAGGTTCTTTCCATCAGGCAAAACTGCAAAGATCAGAAGTGAGATAGTTGCCTTCAAACAGAAAGCAGGAGAATCTTTATACTCAGCTTGGGAAAGGTTCAAGGGGCTACTCAGAGACTGTCGTCATCACAATCAGACGAATGAAGTGTTAGTTCACACTTTCATAGAAGCGCTCCATCCCCAAACAAAAATTGTAGTAGATGATGCAGCTGGAGGTCAAGTATTGGAGAAAAGCTTTGATAAAATTTATGCATTATTGAACAAATTCTCTAAAAGCAATCCGGATTGGCAAGGAGAGATAGGTAGGAACATGGTACAAAAATCACCAGGGGTTCTCAAATTAGATGTTGTCTCTGCATTGTCAGCACAGGTCTCTACGCTGACCAACCAAGTCAATCAGATGACTATGATCATTAACAAGCAACAAGCCCAGCCAGTGCAACAAGTTCAAATATTTTGTGAAGTATGTGGAGAAGGTCACATGAGGAATATATGCCCAGCAAATCCAGTGTCTGTATATTTTGTGGGTAATGCAAATCGAGGCCAAACAAATCAGTATGGGGACACATATAACTCCAACTGGAGGAATTACCCAAACTTCTCCTGGGGTGGAAATCAAGGCAATCAGAATCAATACCGGCCTCAAGCACCTCAACAACAATCCAGACCACCTCAGGATGAACAACAAGATAGCCTTGAGGAGATGATGAAGAAATTGATGGCTGACCAGCAAGCCCTCAATCAGAAATTAATAGCAGATCAGCAAGCCTTCAATCAGAAATTAATAGCAGATCAACAAACATTCAATCAGAAAATAATGGTTGATCAGCAAGCTCAAGCCACAGCACTGAGAAATTTGGAGCACCACGTGGGCCAACTTGCCAGAGCCCAAAATATCAGACCAGCAGGGGCTCTTCCTAGTGATACTGAGCCCAATCCTAAAGCTCAAGTCAATGCGGTTACCTTGAGAAATGGAAGAGCATTAGAAGAAGTCCCAAAGAAAAAGAAGAATATAGCTCATCCTGAAGGAGAATTAATTCCCAAGCCAGTTGAGGGGAATGAGAAAGATGATAAAGGACCTGAGCCAGTAATTGAGACTAGACCACCACCTCCGTTTCCACAAAGACTACAGAATCAAAAAGATGATGCTAAGTACAAGAAATTCTTAGATATTTTGAGCTAAGTGAGTGTGAATTTGCCTTTGGTGGAAATTTTGTAGGAAGTGCCTAAGTATGCAAGGTATCTTAGAGATATTGTGGCAAACAAACGAAGACATGCGAGTTCGAAACAGTTGCACTTACTGAAGAGTGCAGTGCCAGAGTTCAGAGTAAACTTCCTCCTAAGTTGAAGGATCCTGGGAGTTTCACAATTCCTTTGTCTCTTGGAAAAAAAGAAGTTGGTAGAGCCCTATGTGATTTAGGGGCTAGTATAAATTTGATGCCATACTCTTTGTTCAAGCAACTTGGATTGGGGGCGCTCAGACCTACTACAATCACTTTACAGTTAGCAGATAGGTCACTAGTCATGCCAGAAGGAATTATTGAGGATGTGTTAGTTCGAGTGGGAAAGTTTATTCTTCCTGGTAATTTTATTGTTCTTGATTACGAGGCAGATGAGGAAGTGCCCATTATTTTGCGGCGACCATTCTTGGCTACTGGTGGAGCAATTATTGATGTGAGGGCAGGGAAGTTAAAAATGAGAGTTGACGATGAGGAGGTCACTTTTAATGTGTACAAGGCACTTAAGCTCCCTAAGCATTATGAGGACTTGTGCATGAATACTGTGGTAGAATCGAAGGGGATAGAGCAGAGTCCTTATGTGAATTGGAGTGATCCAGATGGGACAATTGAGTTAGAGGAGGTAGTGTTGCAAGCTGAGTGTGTAAAGAGGATTGCGAAAAGAGCCAGAGATGAAAGAGGAGACCTTCCGAGAGTGTGCAAAAAGGCTAGACTTTATGGGAGAAAGAAGAAGAGAAAGCGCCTAGCCTGAGCAGAGTAGCAGAGTCATGCCACGACTATAAATAAGGCGCTTGTTAGGAGGCAACCCAACATGTATATCTTTTAGTTATTAATTATTTTTTTTAGTGTCAAGTTTTGTGTTGTTTTTATTTTGCAGAGTAGGGGAAGTCTGAGTACCCAAGGATGAAGCTGAGGAGCATGTTTGAGCTTAAGTGTGGGGTCGTCCCGACCCTTAATATTGAGGATCATGACCGAGCTAGGCTCGAGAGGGTCTCAGGGAGTATTTCTCACCCTTATTTTAATATCTTTCTCTGTGATCATGCATCGAGGACTATGCATAATATAAGTGTGGGGTGGGGAAACTACTTTCTGAAGTGTAATTGTATAAAACTAATTTTTTAAATTTAGTTTTTCTTTTAGAACTCGTAGTAGACATAGTCTAGGTTTAAAAAAAATTAGAAAAAGTTCAGACTTTTCCCGACGATGGAGCTTTTGGACAATTTTCTTGAGGGATAAAAGTCCGATTTAAAAACACCAAAAAGATTTTTGTTTTCTTTTATATTTTTTTAGTTTCTATTTTTTTTAGAATAGATAGGTAGTATTCCTTGGTTTTTCTTTAGGCACCGGTTCTTTTCCAAGGATGTAGCTCGAACCGGGCATTTTAATTTCTTTTTAAGAGTAGTTTAGGAAGAAACTGAGTCGTTCTGAGATACTCATTGACATGATTGATGATGGCACATTAGGCTATGACATACATTCTGTTTTCCCATGTACTTGGTTTGAATTGTGAAGCCTAAGTAAAGTAAATAGCCTATTTTGTGACGCCTTTTCTCAGCTTTTTGACTTGTAGGCTGCATGGTGCAATGTTGCTTAATTTTCTCATTTAATTGTGCTTGCTTGACTTGAGAGTTGAACAGAACCGTCTTGATTGAGTCATGTGCAACGTGTGTGTGAGGATTTTGTGATTTTTTGTGCTATCCTGTGTAGTCTAGAACTTGTCCCGTGTGTTAATTGAAGCGAAATTGTAAGTTGTGCTAATCTAGGAGATGACGTAGGCATTTTGTTTCTTGATCATGGATGTGCTTGTCACATAAAAAATAAAATTTTCCGTTGATAGCCCCTTTGAGCCTATAGACCTTTCTTTTGGCACCCACATTACAAGTCATACCCCCATTTTGTTCTTAATTTGATATTGATTGAACCTGTACCTTCTAAGACACTTAGTCGCTAAAAGAAGTAAGGTTAGAGATTGGGAGTAGCTTTTGAGTGGAACCATGGAAGCCAGTTGGTGCACTAAAGTTGAAATCAAAAGACACTAGCCAATGAACTTTATTGTATGGAGTGTGTGAAGAAAAGAGAAAGAAAAAGAAAAATTTAAGAAAGAAAAAAATAAATAGTGAAGTTATGTAGAAAAATAAACACCTCCAATTCTTATTGATTTGTGCTAGTGAAAAAAAGAGAAGTGCTTAATTGAAAAGAGGGCTATGTTGTATGTGGCAAGTGGGTTGGTTGAGAAGAATATGAGCTTGAATTGTAAATGTAGTGTATTAAAGTGCTTAGGAGGGTTAGCCACTATTCCTAATTTTATCCTACCCGTCCCTTAGCCTACACTACAACCTAAAAGTCCTAATTGATCCTAGATTTGGCTAGCTTAAATTAGTGGAGATATACACTACGGGCAACCTTATGGTACGACCACGGGATGCATATGAATTCTTTGTGAGAGTGAGTGAATTTTGTTCAATTGTGTGATGTCCTTAAATTATATTCAAAAGTATATTTGAATTTGTGGACCAATTTATACTCATTCTTTCGTTTGTTGGTGAGGGCACATGATCTCATGAATGATTGGTAATGTTGTAAACATTCTTGTTGGGTAAGTGCATGAGTTGAGAGTGCTTAGTGGTTGCAAGTCGATTGTTCAGGTTGGGCGGTGACGAATAGGTTGTTGGAATTTATTGAATTGAAATATTCTACTTGGGTATGCTTAAACGGGAAGAATGTGAAATTTTGCATGTTCATGCTTGTGTGCCAATATTGATTGTAGTCAAGGGTATAGTGTGAGGTTAAAAATTAGGGTGTTTCTCTATGATTGAACTTTGTACGTAGTTGGGGGTTCATTAGATTGTCCAATTGCTCGAGGACGAGCAAGAGTCTAAGTGTTGGGTGTTGATAAATGATGAAAAGTGCATATTTTAAAGTATATTTGTATATAAATTCTTGTGTGTGTCGCGGGAGATTACATGATTTTCGAAGTGAAATATACTCATTATGTGTTTCTTATGTGTAGGAACGATTTTGGATGATAAATGATCAAAAGATGACAATTCGACACAAAAAGAAGAAATTAAAGGAGTGGGAGCTCGTCTATTCTCGTGTGTGGCACGAAGTCGGACGCGAAAAAGGAGAAAATTTAAGGCACAAAACAGCGAAGCGAAGCAAAGGCATGGAGCGCTTCGCGAAATGGAAGAATCTCAAAAGCTGGATCCGCATCAAAGTCCGCGTCTAGACGCAAAAGCAAATGCGGATCCGCGTCAAAGTCCGCGTCTAGACACGAAGGCAGACATGGATTCCAGCTCTCCCATCCGAAGTTGGATTGAAGAATTCCGCTCCTCATCAACCCTAGGTCATATAAATACATCCTAAAAACACCACTTTGAGGAGAGACACCACTTTGGAGTAAAGATACACACGGGATCGTGAGGAAGCGGAGAATTCTCGGTTTTCTTCATCTTTTCTAGTATTTTCAATTGATTCAACACTTATGCAATTGTTTGATTACTTCATGAGTGGCTAAACCCCCATTGTTCTGGGGTTACGATTTAGCCATGAATATTATTGTTTGATATTAACTTGACCTTGATTATAATTCACCAATATATGGTTGTTTCTTCAATTATGTGTTTAATTGCTTAATTGTCTGGCCAGCAATTAGGTTCTATTTACTATCTATGCTATGCTTGGGAAAGCCGTGTTTAGATTAGAGAAGAATTGAAGAGAGCACGATCTTAACCCTTAGGGGGAGCGGATTAGTGGTTAGGATAGGAATATACCTAGTCACCGTGCTTAATTAAATATCGTGATCTTAATGCATTCTTAATAGATTGATTTCATAGGAATATAGGCGTTAATCTATTGAGAATAGGTGAGTAGTACTTCGGGAGAAGGCTATGAGAGCATTTATCGATTAATTAGAAACCATAAGTGAATTATATGAAGGGGAGAGTTAATTAGAACACAATATGATTGGTGAATCGATCACAACCCTGGAATACTTGTCTCTACTGAATACACAACAATCAACTCGTTACTTGATAATTTAGTTATTATTTAGAATCGTAGTATCATATAATCATATTATCGGACTTTGATTTTAGCTGGACTGAATAACAATTTTAGCGATTTAGTGAGTAGTTTACACAAGTCTCTGTGGGTTCGACACTCAACTTATCATTATATTACTTGTCGACCACGTATACTTGCGTGTGCGTTTGGGAGCAACAATTATCATAATTCAAACAGCTTAACCCTTCCCGATAATTGACCCTATATGAGATAACTAAAAATACGGCAACTTGTCTTCCTAATCGATATGCTCATGATATGTGCAAAAATCTGAAAGCATCTAATCTCAACCTTTCACGAGTGAAACCACATATCTAGGATATCTTAGTATTGGGATGAGATCATGTATTGGTTAGAGGGGTTCTAATGGTTAACATGATGCTCCAAGGAAAGACAACTAAAACTCCTATCCACCCAGGGAGGTGGAATGCCAAGGATAGCAAAACTCCCTGCACATGATAATGACATAGTTAACGATTCTAGAAGTCGAGTGTGTAAAGACAACAGAACCCAATGAGATAGTATAAAATAACCATGGAAGGTTTGCAGATGTTCATAATTAGTTCTCCGTGGATTTTGACTTAAGAAATACCCAGATGCTAATGAAAGATAGAAAAACATGAGAAACAGGCGTGGTGCTATGATAACCTCCAGAGGTGCGCTTGGTCTTGACGGAGAGCCTATTAAGGGTAATTATGAGAAAGGAACTGTTATAATGACACATAGAAGGACACGTTCTCTTATGGTTATTGAACAAGTGTTGGGAAACTAGCCCAATTAATTCACTAACTAAGGAACACAATTAACACATGTTGTGGAGGTGTAAAGAAAAGATAAACATTTGTTATGAGCTGGACATGCTTTTGCTATATTAACTCCAAACTGCAATACAAGACCACGTCACAGGCAACCACAATACTAGGAACAAAGTGAGCTACTTACTGCGGGATGTCCCAGGTGGACACGAAAGTTATACTAAGATGGCGACACAAAATCTTCCTATGACGGAGATGTGAGGATTTCAATTTTTAGAGAGACTTTATGCACACGGTGACCATTTCGATTGACATGCACTCATATGGTAGGTTTTGATCTATGCTCTTAGGTTACTACACAGTGAGAAGATTTCATGATGATACTCGCAAGAGAGTAGAGTGAATGTTCAGACCATAGTATCCATATACACTAGTGAGTAAAATAGTGACTCGAGAAGGATCGCAACACTGGGATGCTTTACATGGAACATGACACCATATAGGTAAACTTTACGACGGTGCATGTATAGGCACAAACGAGTAGATGTTGTCCATTTAAATAAAAAGATTCTGTAAGAAAATCATCCGGTATAGTCCCTTGTTGAGAATTTAGGAAAGCATGTGGGAAGTATTAATCCTAGAGTTATAACTCAATTAAAGGACATAACTATAGAACTTAATTTCACAAGAGGATGTAAATAGGAGAATTTGTAATAGAGTGGATTCGCGAATAAGTGTCTCGTTCAAAGAGTAGGTGCATACAATGTTTTGTGATTCAACATCTTGTTAAGACCATGTTGATGAGAACTCTTCAATATGGATGTACATATACAACAAGTAGAAATTATGTGTTGTTCATATTGATGTACTAAGGAGTGACTTACCTGGTGACTTTAGGTTGATAGGACAATAGCTGTATCGATGCCCCTCGACTCCACATCCCTAATGCACGTTGGTAACATACTAATATACTACATTATCTGGTGGTGTAATGACATTAATAAGAACACGGGTACTCCCCTCAGCAACAAGTCCTACCAATCCCTCCATGGCTCGATACATACTCCTAACAAACCCTTGGGCACTCCCCCTCAGACTCAATGGTGGGGTCATTCCCTCCTTACTGCTTCAAGCTCGTGGATTATGGTATCAATATTACTCATCTTGGGAATAAGACATAGCGAGGAAATTAGCTCCCTATCTTGGGTTCTACCGCACGATCTAGAGTATCAAAGAAGGGTAAAATTCCTAAATGTCTGAATAGCCTCCAACTTATAGATGTGGTCGACAACAAACCGATAAGAAGGACTCTACTAGACACGGCTCCGAGACATCCTAGGACACTTTAAAACCTTAGGCTCTGATACCACGTTTGTCACGCCTCAAAAACCGAGGAGCGCGACCGGCGCTCAACCGAGTAAACCCGACTGAGCAAGCCTGTTAGGTTTCATACTACCCAAATTCGCCTTTGAATAAAGAGGAAATGTACACCATTAATCAAATTCTATAAATATATTATTAAAGACTTCCATTTCATTTCCATTAGCAACTTCGTTCATAATTTTCAAAATATTACAAGTTTAATACATCTTTGCTAAATATCAATATTTCTAATTCAATTCCCCATTATCGAACACCACCCACAACCTGTCTATGGAGCATCTAAATACAACTGAAGAGTAGTATGGAAATGCCGGCAACAAGGCTCCGGCCATACCTCAAAATACAAGTACATGATGAACAAATGATACAGGACCCCGAAATAAAGTAGTGCTTACCAAGTCGGCTGAAAAGAGGATGCGCCACTAGCTGCGACCAACGCTGTCTGCTACGGAACCACCTACATCCATTTAAAGATGTAGCGCCCCCGGTAAAAGGGACGTTAGTACTGTCGAATAGTACTAGTATGAATAGCTAAAAGTCCTCTTTCAAAATATTATGCCATATAAGAAAAGACAACCATGTAAACAAGTAACAATCAATGATATCCAAAGGCCAAGTTAATTTTTCAATATACGAAAGTTCATATGGTGAAAATAAAACTCGGGATATGTAGAAAATACTATTATTGGATAGAAGATATTTAATACCGATTCACCACAATTCACAATACCACTGTTCACAATATGCACATCACAACCAACTCCCAATTTCAATCATAATTTATGTGCCAATATATACATATACATATTCCACAGTGAATCTTAGCACGGAGTCCGATCACGACTCGACTGGCTAGGTCATCTCCCTTGGAAACATTTAATATTGTTACATCATCATCCACAATACCACCGCTTTCTTGCGCGGAGTCCGATCACGACCCGTTCGGCTATGTTGCCTCATTTGAGACATGTATCTCAATCACAATTTCATTCTCACTTTCCTGTTTCAATATCAGCACAGTACCACCATGTGTGCGGCATGGCATCCGATCACGGCCCGATCGGCTAGGCCGTCTCACCAAGACATTTTCATATTTCATCAATCATCTCATTTCAAATTTATTTCACATATATCAGTTCATCGGCACTTGGGGCTACAATTATCACATCATACTTGGCACTAGGCCACATTTCATAACTCAAGCTCTTTTCCCCCACAACTTACATCATTTTCACTTTCAGCATTAAACCTTTCAATTCAAGATAATAGGCACATACGAGAGCAATTATAGGTCGTAAGCATAAAGAGGATTTCACACATTTCGGCATAACCATCTCAAAGCAAACTCGACTTGAAGTCTAGGCATTTTAGCACATGTTTCACATTCTTCACACATTCTCATTTGACAAAATAGCATATTGAAAGCATTGAGACACATCTTGCACATATATTCTTGCAACGCAAATTCAGTTAATTCATTCCAAACATCTTTATAGATTACCAACAACTAGACACAATCAATCAAATACATTTGGTACACATAAGAGCAATTAGGAGTATCAACCATATCGAGTTTTCTCACACAATTTGGCATACTAGCCTTTATTTGAAACATGACTCAAAGTCGTAACATTTTAATACGCAACTCATACTTAGAATATATACATCTTTATTCATAAGGCTCATTTCGGAATAGTCAAGTTTATGGGTAATTACCCGGAATATAAGATTTATGAACTTTGAGCCAACCATACTCGAACTTATGAAAACACGTATGGAATTCGATTCTAAGAGAGAAAGTTTAGCCAACGTACCTTGTTTAAGCTTTCGTTAAGTTACTACAACGCTCCGAAAATTCTAGCAATCCCAATCTACTTTGAGACACAACAAAATTGAACACAAATTAGGAAGATATTCACGGTTTCGGCTCATTTGAGCATTTTATCTAACACTAGTTGTGCATCTTGATTTCGAAGCTCTTTTACAAGATTTCCTTCATTACCCAACCCAATATTTACTTGTTTGTGTTCAACAATCTTCCCACAAACCTTATTTGTACATGCATGTATACATAATACTATTACACCCAAGAATCACACCTCAATAACCCATCTTATACCCCAAACTCAAAATTAATGTCTAGTGTATAGAACCTTACCTCTTAGATGAAGGTCTTGTGATTGGTTTCCTTGATTCTTGAAGATTGATGAAAGATTGAATGGTTAGAATGTTAGAATCCCCCCTACCTCTCTCTAAAATCATTAGAATATCGCCCCAAATGAAGCCCCAAAGCCTATATATCAAAATGGGGTTGGGTTATGAAAATAGGAAAATTAACCCTCTGAACTCGGGTCTGCAGTCGCATAATGGACCGCACAATTGTTATTCGGGTCGCATAATGCACCGCAAAACTGGTGCCCAGAACTGGGCTACACTGGTCCATCTTGCGACCATTTTTGCGGTTGCAGATCAATTATGCGGACCATTCAATGATTTTGCGATCGCAGAATCTACCACAAGATCGCATTTTGCCAGCCTTTGGTAATTTGATCATAACTTTATGTAGTAATTTCCAAATGATGAACGGTTTGAAGTGTTAGAAACTAGACTCGAAGACGTTTCATTTGATATGTTTTTCATCACATTTAACCGTATATATATTTAGATATGCTCGTCCAAAGTGTAGACTTGTGCGAACTCATTTAGAATTTTAGCCTATTATGAAATTTTCCAATTTGACTTAGACTTAGGCCTTTCCTTGGAGCACAAATTACTTATTATATGACTTATACACTTATTTACCAAATTCAATTGATGTCCATCATGTTAATAGCACATAAAATATTATAATTAGCCTACCTGGCGTCACGAAATCCTAAATTACTTAGTAAAATTTTCCGGGGCCTTACAAATAGTTAAGAAAAAGGGGGAAAGACGAGGAGTGACCGGCCTTGAAGCAACAAAAGAATATAAGCCATAAAGTCATATCCTCATTTCAAAAATAAGCTCGTAACTCCAACGTGACTACCAGAAGGGAGAGTTAAACCCCAGAGTAATAGAAATCAGTATGGGCTGGTGAACAAGACAAACTAAACATGAATTAAGGACTGAGTGATTTGATAATAGTCATCATCATGAGAATATAAGATTGCGTTCCGTCGATAATAGAATGGACAACAGAAGAAGATTCATGAGAAATTCAGAGAATGGTCATTCAGGAAGACGCTTACCTAAAGCAAGCAATGTGAGAAAAGTTACGCTCAAGGGAATGTATGTTCCAGTTACACTAAGTGTCAGCATCGCAAGTAAGGAATATTGTTATCCTTGGTATAGAAGGATTACCGCAAGGCGAGTAAGGGTCATTGATGGTATGAAAGGACGCCGAAGATGAAGAGGTAAAATATCTATATGTAGGTCGTTGTAGCTCCAACTCTCAGTACTCCCCTAAAGGGGGGGAATATGGTGTGATGTGGCGTTAAGTCAGAATTAAGTGATTCTAGTAATTATAGAATGGTAAAGGAAGAATGCGATAAAAATGAGATTGCACTTATTCAAAGCCTACAGATATGCTACAATTCCAGAACATTGTGCAAACACAACGTCAAGGAAAGGAAGTAAGGGTCCCTGCCCGAGATGTTATTGATAGATAAGGAGCCAGTGCGAGATGTAAGTTAAGACAAAGGAAATAACCCAAGAAAGATTACAAGAAACATTGATATGAGAATGGGCCAACGAGTAGATAGTAATTGATTCAAAAAGAGCCTAGTTATGGCTAAACAGAAGGTTAAAGACGAGTCAGCAGATCGTGCAGGATAAACATAGTAAAACCCAATATAGTGAATTTAGTCTCGCAGTAATGTCATTGTAATTTTTGAAAAATATTTAGATAGGAGTTGGAGTAGTTAAAGGTATCGTGTGAATGTTACGGGAATAAAAGAGAGTGTCACTGGAAGACAATCAAAATATCAGTTCAGAAGAAGCCCTACAAGCATAAGGGCATGGAGGTAAGTAACTACAGATAATTATAGGCAAGGAAGGACGTCAAAAGGTCCGTCGAGTATACGATGTAATAAGCTTGCAACTTTACAAGAGTCGAAGGGTCCTCCCTAAGTACTACAACAAAAAAAACTAGTTGAGAAAATAAGGAAGAAGGCTTCAACCTAAGCTCAGTGACCTAAAGAGGAAATGGTCATGTAAAAACAGTCTCACTACAACATTGTAAGCACTCCTAAAGAAACTGGCACCTACCGTGGCTAATGAATGGGAAGTAAAATCAAAGGTAATATTCGAGATCATATGAGTCGCACAAAAAAACTCCGGTATCCGTGGAAACTAAAATAAGCTAAGTATGCACGCAACAAGGGGGCAGAAAGACCAGGAAAAGTAATAGCTTACGATTAAAGAAAAATGAGAAGGAACGAAAGGAATTATTCAATCAACGATCTAGAGTTAGTTATGTTATGAACGCACCTAAGAGTTCAGAGTATTATCCATGCAGCATATATGTTGACAATCATACAGCTATAGAAGATTCGAGTATATGTTAAAAGAAAGAATTGAGCCCAGGTCATGGACAAAGGATTGTATTGTTAGAAGATTGTATCATGGATATTCCATAGCATCCATGAAGGGCTAAAGTAATAACAAATACCATGAGCCGTGGATCGGAAGATAGCTTAAGCCTACATAAAGACTGATCAGAAGGAGGAGAAAACTAAAGAGTTACATCAACGAAGTAAATCGGGAAACGGATTATTGGACCCAGAAAATTATAGACCTCGTGATTGAGAACATTTTAGGATTACTCTCAGATATCAGGGGTACAAGAGAGATAGTACAGTAGCCATATTCTATCATGGCTCTACGATAAAGTTAGTTAGAAAGTACTAGCCTCATAAAACGTCAGTACGAAGCTCCCACCGGATTGTGTATGCACCAGAGGTGCAAGTATTATAATAGAGCTTTAAGTTATGGACGTGAATTATACCTATGTAGAAGGGATGTTATGAAAGAAATAGAAGAAACGATGCAAGATTTTAAGGTGGTAAGGTAAAGGTGAACAACGAGCTAAATACTCAAATGTAGAAGGTTGTGAATAACCCATACTTCGGATAAAAGGCTAGAAGCGTGGGGATTCAGTATCCAGGAATAATAGCGGCATCGTCAGTAGCATATCTTCCAGCCTATGGTCTAGGTATCGAGAAGCGTGATTATGAGAGTAAAGAAGAGTTAGAGACGATGTGATGTCTCGCTTGATGTTCCAAAATGACATAAGAAAATATATGATGCAAGCAAGTTGAAAAGTTGCGAGTAATATAAATAGATATGTGTAGGTCGCAAGCTATTGTATGGTGTAGCGACAAGGTTCTGGAAGACAGGAGTAAGGATAAGAAAGGGCGAGTAAGAAGGTAACAAAAATGGATAAGTCCTCATGATTGAACACATGAAAACAAGAAGAGCAGATGGTTTCTCTAAGTTATACAAAGCTCACTATAGCCTGAATGAACCTGAAGGAATCTAAAACTAATAGCATTTAGAAGAGAAAGAATGCTGCCATGGTAGTAGAATGAGGATGTAATTGTGATAGATAAAGAATGACATTTGGGCCTTCGATTGAGTGATTATTTGAAGGGATTTCATGAAATGTACATGATTAAAAAGCCCACATAAGGTAAACCACATTTGGATACTATGAAATAGGGTCTAATCACTTCACATGTTCCCCAATGAGACGTAAGCCCTAGTGGCAAGGTATTACGTAAGAAGTTTTAATTATCAGTGGTAGATTGTAGATCGATATTGAGGTGAATCAGCAATGGATGGATAAAAGTTACAAAGTATGAAATGAGGTTAGGCCGTCATTCTTAAGGTGAACAGTAATGAGGAAGCATTAAAGGACTTAGACTTATGCATATAGGATAAGTAATGAGAGTAAGCTGGAATTTAGTAGCAGACTCAGCAACGAAAAATCGAAGTAAGAGTTACGATATAGTATGATCTATCTTGATGCAGTAAAGTCATATGGGTGGATAAACGGATCTATGAAATAAGGTATAACAATATTCGTAAGTTTAACAAAGTACCGAGCGAAGGACTTCAGTATACCTATAGATGCCCAGAGGGACATCTTGTCAAGCTATGTATATGTTCACAAAGTAACGCCTAGAGATTGGCTAAAAACTGGAGGAAAAAAGAGAGAAGAGTCGCATAAGCGCACTTACAAGGTCAGAATCGTACAGGATGCATGAAAGAATGTAGCAATAGTTACAAGATTGGAAGGATTCCGACCACAAGTCGTGGCATGAGAAAGAGGCCTAAAGGGGGGAATGCCCTAGCCTTTGGATTTATTCACAAAACAATTGCCTAAAGGGCAAGGGGAGTATTAAGGTATTCACAAGAGGTATAAGTTATGAAAATGACAAGTGCATCAGTCAACATTTGAGGACGAATGTTCCAAAGAGAGGAATGATGTCACACCCCATATTTTCATACGTGAAAGTGCGCCATAAATAAATTGATGAAAGCTCGGAAATAAGGTGTTACATTCCGCATTGTCGTACATTAAAGTTTCGTCGTAAGTTAATCGACGTAAGATCGGGAATAAGATTATTTTGGGGTTATAAGTATTATGCTATTTCAAACAAGGGATAAGTAAATTCGTGAAGGTGAGAGAGCAAGCAAATCGAAAAAAATGAGTTTCGTCGAAGTTTGGAATTTTGGGATAAAATACAGCGCGAGCTAAAATACCCGGTATTTATGGACTAGTACCCAAGGTACCACATGCCATGATAGTAAGGTGTATAAGGTGTGTTAAAAATGAGTAGTATTTTAAGTAATTTGAGATAATTCTTCATTATGTGGATAATCGGGTAATTATTAATTTTAGTGGGAGATTAACAATTAATTAAGGAATTAATGATTAAATAAATCAAGATCTTGAATAAGGTTAATAAGCCAAAACGTGGAAGCCCAAGACTACTCTTAATCATTAAAATAGGTGGCATGTAGGGGCCTTATGGCTAAGAATTAGTCATCTTAAAGTGCGCCCCACTCTATTTGATAAAGACACCAAGTCATTAAGTGAAATGATATGTTAAAATGCAATGGGTTACAAAAAGCTCTTATGAAGTATGATGCTCTTATGAGCCAACATACGAATGTTCCCATGTCACTAAGAAAGTAAGGTGCTTATGTTTTCTAAGCTATCGGATGAAAACCACAAAATTCATATGAGACTACGTAATATTATAGCAACGGAATTTTGCGATTCTAAAGGAGTACGGTGCAATCTTTCGCAAGAATATCATATGGATTTTTTTCTACTCCGATCTCGCCGTTATGTGATTTGTTGCAATTGACGTATATTAGAGGGATTGTCAACAGAATCGGCTCAGGTATGTTAAGGCTATCCCTTCTTTCTTTTGGCATGATCTATACGACACGAACGAAATGAACAAATGCACAATTTCCATAAATGACTCTATTCATAAGAATACTAAAGATGCTTATGTTCTCGATTCCCCATGTGTCATATTATTCTATCATTTGTTCATGGGTCTCAGAAAATACGTAAGTTGAAAAAATTTACTTCATGATATTATTCAAAGGCATGATGGTCTTATGATAGTCCGAAAGATTTTATTGACGTACTTCTCATGCATTGCATTCATTTACATTGACTCATGACCAGATAGCGTTACATATACCAGATAGCGCTATATATATATATATATATGTATGTATATATGTATGTATGTATGTATATGGGATGTGGGAAAAGGTTACGGCGTTATATACGCACCACCACTTGATCAGTTGGTATACGTTGATCATTTTGCCCACAGTGGCTGAGATGATATGTTGGGATGCCCTCAAAGGCTTGATGATATTATGAGCACATGTACCTATGCACGACATGACATTCATACGCATATGCATGACACTATAAGTATTTCATGATTTGTAGAGTTATCCAGACTTACATGTCGAGTCTTTTACTCCATGTTTCTCTCATGTATATTGTTTACTGATTTTCATTCCTTACATACTCGGTACATTATTTTACTGACGTCCCTTTTGCCTGGGGACGCTGCGTTTCGTGCCCGCATGTCCTCATAGACAGGTCGAGAGTCCTCCAAGCAGGCTATCAGCTTAGCAGAAGATGTTGGTGCACTCCATTTGCTCCGGAGTTGCTTATTTGGTCAGTATGATTTGGACATGTATTGTTTAGTATGACGGGACTCTGTCCCGACCTTTATGGTATTTATCTACTCTTAGAGGCTTGTAGACATATGTCATGTATATGAAAGATTGTATGGCCTTGTCGACCTATGTTCAGTGTATGAGTGATTATTTTGGCCTTATAGGCCCGTACGTCATATATATAAGTTCGGATTACATGTTGGGTCGTCCAATGTCGAGTATTTCCCCATGTTTTATTGTACTTATCTCACGATAGCCTCTCTGGCTCACTTACCTATGATAGTATGATACGAAAGATACGTTACGTAGGTACTTGGTTGAGTAAGGTACCGGGTGCCCGTTGCTGCCCATCGGTTTGGGTCGTTACAACCAATATGGTCATCGCCAAAATTATTATAGGTAAGATATGTTGCTTCCATTACTTTTGCCCTGTAATAATCACACTACCATAATATTTTGGCATAATCACAATAGGTACATGATCAATGACCATTCACGCCATAATAATGAAATTATTTTCTTAGTTCATCTCAAACCTCTTTGTAGAGGTTAGTGTGGTATATTCACTACCACTAGCATGTTCATATTCTTTCAAGAATGAATATGTATTCATAAATCATATGTTATCACATTCACATCATGAATGGAGCATAGTCATCTATATGTGCTTTACAAAATCTCATCTCAAATCGACGACAAACATTACTTTCACATCGTGAAGAATTATTTTGAGAATCCTTATTATTCTCATTACCACAATTATGACGATTATAATTTCGTCTATTGCCACGTCCACATCCATTGATACCTTCACGGTAATAATTTTGTCTTCTTTCAAACTTATCACATACTGTTATCATATTCTCTTAAGGGAATGATAATGAAGCAAATTCAAAGGGACGAGTTTCTACTTCTTGTGCCCACAATCATACATGAATTTAATCATGGCGAGATAGAGATATTTTATCACTTCACGTGGTTATAATTTCTTACAAACTCTATTAGAGTTATAATCAAAATTTATTGTCTTTGCTTGTATTTAAAATAAAATTTATAGAGTTTCAAGTATTTAAAAGAGAAAAATAAGGTAAAATACTTACCTTAAATCTATTATTTATTGGTGAAGGAAGTTCGTGGAACAATTGACAATCATTATGCTCAATGTTATGTATAAGTTGAGCACCATGCATGTAACCCAGTGCCTCCACTCAATTGGTTGGAGTCTCGTGCTGATAACGTGTTATAAAATAATAGAAGAAGAAGAGTATTACAGAGAAAAATAGAGAGAGAATTCTTATTCATTTTGGGATGAATTACAATAGAATATGACCTCGCTATTTATAGAGAAAGAGTGACTTAGCCACCAAGTAAAATCCCTAAAATCTCTCTAAAACATAGACATTCACCTTATATAAAACCCTATTTATAACAAATCTTTACTTTTTTCCCTTTTTTTCCCGGGCCAATATTTGTTCTTGAAGGTCTTCATTTTCGTGTAGAAGTAAACTCTCCAAATTTATGACCAACTTTTCCTTCAGTAATCTTACAACGAACCTTACTCCACCTTCAAAGGAGCATCTTTGCATGAATCAATAATAACTCCTCAGTTATTTGACCTTCAATTTCAGAGATTAGAACAGAAGAACTCTGTAACGACAGAGAGGGGTTTCGCCTTGTATCTAATACTATCTATTATTATGACAAAGATTTTTCTACTGATCCAGTGTGAGATAATTGGGAATTCGCTTTCAGCTCTTAATCTTCTTCGGTAGACTTGGAAAAAGCGGGAGCGAGCTTTATAAAATAGAAAATGAAATAAAGAAAATTCAATGAATAGCTAGAGTCAACGGTACGACAGACAGTGCTGCCTACACACGAATTAGCTTTCGAGGTTGAGCAGTGGATTTACAAGTTGTACTTTTCCCGTTAGTCGATAAGGGTCGGACACCCATATTCCGGGACCATGCCAGCTATATGAAATGCACCAAAACCAAACCAAGCCACCCCTAAGAGAAATAAATGAATTCCAAAGATATTTGGCCATTCCAAAGAGGATTTTTCCAGAAAATCCAACCTATACAAAGAGCTCTTTTCAGCTTCTACTCTTTACTGGTGAAAGTCGTTGGCACCCACCATATCTTGCTTCGGGGTCGAGTTTAAGTTATAGAAACTGTTAATATAAATAATTTTTTTATACTATTACTGTATTTTCACCTATTAAAAAAAATTGCTTTCCATTTTCTTAATAGTACCGCTTACCACGTAATGTTTTGTATACATATACACAAGATTATCAGCTAATGTTTATGCAGAATATAATCTGTATTGTTTTTAAGTAATTTGATAGCATATATCTTTAAATTTTTACTCGTCGATGCATTGTGATCTATTCTATTCACATTGCCAGTGCATAGCTGTTTGGGCCCGCGATTTATTCCCAGGGAACGGAAACAACTGCACAGGGAGGCGCGTGTTAAAGAAAGCGCGTGGCTTGTGAGAGAAAAAGAGTTACAGGCCTTCCCTTCCACACATGCATTGCTTACGTTTCTCTACACACACACACAACACACATTCTCTCTTTCTCTCTCACACAAACACACATTCTCTCTCTCTTTCTGAGCTAAATATTACTACTACTACTATATGATTGGGTACCAAGTTTATGCCACTTCACACTGTCAATCTACTCAGAACGAAGAAACCCAGTTTTGTTAGAGTATTGAATTTATAATAAAATCTCAATTTTTGCTGAAGTACGTTCTTTTCATCTTCATTCTACTTCTTTCAATTACTGTTGTCTCTCTCAATATATTTGATGTTTTTTTCCATATTACTTGACATTTGAGTATGAGAATTGCTATTCATTATTTTCAAGTTGTTTCGGAGTATTTACATTTTAATCTATCAAATTAAAGTACTCAAATCACTCTGGTTCTAAAAAAGTTTGTTTACCCTTCCCCCCTACCCCCTCAATATGCTTCTCTGTAATCTCGATCGATAACTTTATACCAAAGGTCTCATTTTCTCCTTGGATTTTACTGAATTTTCTAGTTTTATCAATTCCAATTTTGTTTTTCTTTTCAATTCTTTCATAATCTTTTTGGATAGGTTGAATTTTGGTATATTTATTAGAGTGTTTTTCTCTATTTTGCAGATTTAACTTTACTGCTCCTGCAATTTTTTAATCTCAAGGGGCTGTCAGCTACGCTTTGACAAGGTGGTGCCATTTTTCGCGGAATTCAGGTTAAGGAGTTTTAGAAAATTTTGTTTGGTTAAACTTTAAAAGTTGCTGCAGAGGTGGATCCGGGATGTCGCTGAACCCACGGACCATTTGAGTTACTGGTTCGAAATTTAATATTTAGTAGTTCTTAAAAACGTATACAGGGTCTGAGCCAAAGCAACTGAGTTCAGCCGAAACCTTAGCTTCTACAGTGCAATCGCCCCTGAGCTGGTGATGAATCATTTGATAGTTTTGAGGTGTGGGGTTGACTCAGTTTGGTATTTGTAATTATGGGTTGTGTTTATTCAAGAGCTTCTTGCATTGGGGAGATTTGTGCACCAAGGAATGTGGAAGTTAAAGAACCTGAAAATTTGAAAGCAGCTGCTGAAATTGCTGTGTTTTCACCTGCTTCTTCATCAGATGGGGAAGAGGGAGAAATTAGAGATCAACTAAATCAATTAAGTCTATCTAGGGACAATGAAATTGGCATCACTAGACTGTCAAGAGTCTCTGCACAATTTTTACCACCCGATGGTTCCCGGGTTGTAAAAGTTCCGTCAGGGAATTATGAACTACGATGTTCATTTTTATCTCAAAGAGGGTACTATCCCGATGCCCTTGATAAAGCTAATCAAGACAGTTTTTGCATTTACACTCCGTTTGGAACAAGCCCAAATGATCATTTCTTTGGTGTTTTTGATGGCCATGGAGAGTTTGGAGCTCAATGCTCGCAGTTTGTGAAAAAGAAACTTTGTGAGAATTTGCTTAGAAACAGTAAATTTCATTCAGATGCTGTTGAGGCATGTCATGCGGCATTCTTGATGACCAATACGCAGTTGCACGCTGATGCTATAGATGATAGCATGAGCGGAACAACTGCAATAACTATACTTGTACGAGGTAGGACACTTTACATTGCTAATTCGGGTGATTCAAGAGCTGTTATAGCTGAGAGACAGGGTAACGAAATTGTGGCTGTTGACTTATCAATCGACCAAACACCATTTAGGCCTGATGAGTCTGAGCGGGTTAAGCTCTGTGGAGCAAGAGTTCTTACACTGGATCAGATTGAAGGATTGAAGAATCCTGATGTGCAATGTTGGGACACTGAAGAAGGTGATGATGGTGATCCTCCAAGGTTGTGGGTGCCAAATGGGATGTATCCTGGTACGGCTTTTACAAGAAGTATAGGTGATTCTGTGGCTGAGACAATTGGTGTTGTTCCAAATCCTGAAATTGTTGTTTTGGAGCTCACCTCAAATCATCCTTTCTTTGTGATTGCCAGTGATGGGGTATTTGAGTTTCTTTCCAGCCAAACCGTTGTGGATATGGTAATAAATTCTTCTTTCTCTTTCTACTTCCTATATATTTTAGCGTCTCTTTATTCAACATTGGACTAAAAATTATTCTGTTGTCTAGTAATAAATAAAGTTCTTTGGACTTTTGAGGACTTTGTCTTTTTGCTTGACATGTGTAGTCATATCTTAATTAGTATTTAGGAAATGTGCAGACTGTTGGAAATTAATGAGAGGCTGCAATAAGGTCGTTGATCAGTTTTAGCACCCATAATAATGAAAGAAATAGCTCTAGTTTTTGCTTTGCAAAACTATCTTTTACCAATTAACCACAAAAGGCTAGCTCATTTAAACCTTTAGTACAACATCAATTTCCAAATTGGAATAATACAGGAGACAACTATTTTCTGACGCAAACAAATATCTTACCATAAAGTACTCTTATGTTTCCCTTATAATGGGACATCTTTCCTTTTTGGGGCATCTAAAATTTTTACATCATCCACAAACACTATTCATGCACCTGAAATTGATGTCTTTTACATCCACTAATATCATGTTAAAGTTAAACGAATCTCTTACATGTGTGCGCGTTCTTTACATAAGATCAGTGTTTTGACTAACCAATCAGGTCCTGGTGATTAGTTTAGGGTGCTAGTGGAGAACAAAAGCATAGAGCGTTTTCGAGACTATGCTATGTGCATTTTCTTTGCAGTCCAGAAGAATAAAAGCAGCGTGACTGATTTTCACTTATGGTTAACATCTTCTTGAACTGCTTTCCCCAGGATGGAGAAAAGATAATGTAGACGTAGTTGATTGACTGGTTGATATAGTAATTTCTTGTTGGTGCAAATAAATGATACATGATACAATTAAGTTCTTTAAGTTGAAATAATGGATGTTGGTTAGATTTCAAGAACAGATGTATGTTAGGCTGTAGAACACAAAATGAAGTGATTCCGAAACGAGGTGAAAGATGAGACTCTGATCTATCGAGTAACTACTTACTCAGTTCTGTTCAAAACAAGCAAAGAATGACTCCAAAACAAGTGGAAACAAGTTCTGGATGTTGAATATAAAGATGGATTAAATCATATTAGAAATGGACATTTTTACGAAAGGTAAAAAATGGATAAGAAACCAGCAACTACCATAACTTGGCCTAAAGGCCAAAGCACCAACCAAGGTGATAAAGATTTGCAAAATTCCACCACTTGAAGTTATGGCTTAAAGATAAAGAAATGACTTTCGAGAAATAAACTCCAGAGTCTTCTCTCAAATTTCAGCAACTCAATTATCTGACCGTCTTATTCTTTGGAAGATACAATTGGTGAGACATTGGGTGTGCAGGACGCAGATGAGTTTCATTTCTCTGACGAATATTCATAACCCGCCCAAGATATCCAAAAAGCTCAAAACTGTTGCTTTGTGAGATGATTTCTATTCACTAGCTACTAGATCCAGAATTGATAGGGGACTTTGACCAATTAACATGAAATGATTCCTTTATGACTTGGGACTTAAGGTAGTACCGTTTTCTTTCAAATTCTAAAGAAAATAGACTTTAGATCTAACTCAACCCCAAAAGCCAACTCATGTGGTGACGATTGCCTTAAACATATAACGAGACAAAAATTAGCTAGTTGTAAATTTGTAATAGTTTTCCTATTGCAAAATAATAATTAGACTTGCACAGTTTTCCATAAGGTTTACCTTGGTACCAAGCATAAATATATACACTCATATATACATACATACATACATATTACATCTAATGTGTGTGTCTGTGTGTTCATATATAAAAAACGGTGGTGCCAGAGCCAATTTACACATACCTCTTCCTATCTCCCACCACCACAGGTATTGGGTAACTTTGCCCATCAAAGTTTAGATAGATGAGAATTATTCACATTATATTGCCTTTACTAGGAGTCGAACCTCTTTTCAAGGTTGTTATTCCAACTCTTCGGCCAGGCCATCCCTTTTTGGGCTGTGTAAAGCAATTGTTAGTAATAGAATTCATGTCTTAGTTCTCATTCAAGTGTAAAAGATTTACAATCATGAAATCCGGAGGAGAGTTCCTTTTTGTGTCATGTGGACTATGTGGCTAAAAAGAAATAGAAGATGCTTCGAAGGAGAAAAACAACAGTATCTTTTGTTAGCAGTAGTTATATACAAAATTTATACTTATGGAGTAAGGAAACCAGGATAGAAGATATGAATCACCTTGTTGAGTTCATAGACTCCATGAGGTGAATGCTGAGTTAAGAGCATTTGTATTTTGTTGCTGTATTTTGGCAATACCTTCTTGGTACTTGCGTTAATAAAATTACGCTATTTTATCAACTAAAGAAAAAAGATTTCCAATCAGCTCTATTCTATCTCATTGGGTTTCAAAATAGTTGTTTTTTGCATGGGTCAATATTCATCAGCAATGGCAATGACCAGAGCAATGGCAATGACCAGTCACCAGAAGAAGTCCTAGTGGGCGTTTGGACCTAAACATTGTAAAATATAAAAAAAGGTGCAATTTTTTTAAAGTGAAAATGGTATTTGAAAATTAGAGTTGTGTTTGGACATGAATATAATTTTGGGTTGTTTTTGAAGTTTTGTGAGTGATCTGAGTGAATTTTGAAAAACAACTTTTTTGAGGTTTTCAAATTTTCGAAAACTTCCAAAATTCATCTTCAAGTGAAAATTGAAAATTTCATGGCCAAACACTGATTTCGAAAATAAGTGAAAAAATGCTTATGTCCAAACGGGCTCCTAGTATTGAGAATGTGGACTTGGAGAAATAGTTATACTTGATGTAATTAGTGTTATTTAAGGCTCATTTTAAAGCTTACTTAACATGGTTGTCGAGGTTTGCTCCAGGCACGCTTAAACCCATAAGCTAGATGAAAAATTTGTTGTGCGCTCTGCCCCTACCATTCACTGTGTCTCCTAGCATGAAAACATCCCCTTAAGAGAATTTTAAAACCAAAAAAATGCTAAAGTAATTTTTTCTTAAGAGAAAAGATCTTCCAGATCCGACAGGCTTTATTTAGCCTTTGAGTTTGAGGCATCTTGTCTCTATACTTCCTAATACCAAACCAATTCGTGGTCCACCAATCTAAAGGTCCTATCTTGATTAACTTTGTTATTAGAGGCTGTGTGGGCCTTTGTAGTCATCCATTATAGGATCAATTTTTGCATCAACTTGCAAGTGTTCTGGCTGAGCTCATCTGAACCTTGAAGATGAGAATTCATGAGAAGACAGGAGTTTCTTCCTGAGAGAAACTAAGCATGTGTAGGGACTGTTCTCCCATCAACTTGTTCTATTGATCAAAGTTTTTGGGCTTTTAAATTTTTAATATCATACTACCTGCAATATGATGCAGTTTTTATAACCTTTTCTCCTCAAATGACAATATTAGCAAGCACTTACACACATATTAATCATCATTGTTCGAATACTGTGTTGCATTGAAGTTTCTGGACAGAGTAGTGTTCTTGCTGTTGTTTGGTCTTAAAGAAAATTTAAACTCTACAGTGAACTTTCATGGGAGTATAACACCAGTTTGCGCTCATGTATGTTTCTCTGTTGTAATTGTTGTGCGTGTTCCACCTCAACAGGTCTCCTAAGATCAGTTGGGAATGACAACATGCTACAATCATGGTGTCTACTCTGTTTTCTTCTTTTACCTGTTAGTATTCCTAATTCACTGAATGACCTTGTAGGTTGCAAAGTATAAGGATCCTCGTGATGCTTGTGCTGCAATTGTTGCTGAATCATACCGTCTTTGGCTACAGTATGAAACTCGCACAGATGATATTACCGTGATAGTTGTACAAGTCAACGGATTGACTGATGTAATATGTTTTCTTTGCTCTGACGTTCTCTGTTTCTAAAATATTTATACTTTCTTTAATTCAAATATTCACTTATTACATCTATTTTGTTGTCAGGTTGCGGTTGGTCAATCAACAAGTTCTGATGTAGTTTTACGACCACCATTGCCTCAGGTTGTTGAATTATCAGGATCAGAATCTCCATCAGTTATGAACTGGAATTCCAGGAATCAACGTGCCAGGCAAGATATATCACGGGCACGATTGCGTGCTATTGAGAATTCCTTAGAGAATGGGCAGATGTGGGCCCCCCCTTCTCCAGCCCATAGGAAGACATGGGAAGAAGAAGTAACCCTTCTTTCTTCATCGGTTGCCTTTTAATATTCTGTTCTAACCAAAGAAGCTAATAACCTACTTCCTCAATTGTTATCAGTTTTATTAATCTCATGGATAAAAAGTAATTTCATCATCTCTGCATGACAGGCACAGATTGAACGGGTTTTGCATGACCACTTTCTTTTTAGAAAGCTTACAGATTCTCAGTGTCAAGTTTTATTGGATTGTATGCAAAAAGTTGAGGTACAAGCTGGAGATGTTGTAGTCAAACAGGTATATCTTTGTACCAGAGCTTTGATCCAGCAATGTAATATGGATAAGGAAACCCCAAGATGAAGTACAATTTTTTTGTACGTTGTCCTGTATTATTGGTTTTAGAGGACCACAATTGTTTGTACTTAACATTTGAGGTAAAAACATATGATCTTTATATGCTGTCAATTTCGCCTCTTGTAGTTTTGCATGATTCATGAATGAGATGAAATTCATTCAAATTATTAATTAACTCTTGAGTAAATTGTACTGAGCAAATTTCACAAGATGATTGTTCTGGAAAGGAAAATGCTCGAATGTATGTGAGGTCATACAAGCTTAGTTTATATTAGAAATGATCATATTCAATAGAAGGTGCAAGTAACACATATATAAGAAAACAAATAAGAGAAAGTTGCCTGAGATAGTTTGATCATGTCCAAATGTACTGGTTTGTAGGTGTGACACATGATTGCTGGAGGTGTTAAAAGAGGATTGATAAATGGGCCTTTCTAACTCAACCCCAAAAGCTAGCTCATGAGGTGAGGATTGCCCAAGACCATATAAGGTATAAGGAACCTAGGAATCCACATCCCGCCGATGTGGGACTCAACACCTCCCATCACGCCCAGGCCTGCAAACTGGAGCGTGGACAACAAATGAGGGCCCAACATCGGTAATAATAGATTGGGATGGGCCTTGACTCTAATACTATGATAAATGGATTGGGATGGGCCTTGACTCTAATACTATCTCAATCCCAAAAAGTAACTCATGAGGTGAGGATTGCCCAAGACCATATAAGGAACCCAGGAAATCCACATCCCACCGATATGGGACTCAACAAGGATGAGATAGACCTAAAATCACATGAAGGAAATTATAAAACAGAATGAAAGCGAAGTATTCATATCAGAAAGAGCAACTAATTTGGTTTAAGGCTTAGTCATTGTTGATACAATTGTTATCACGCCCCAAGTCTAGATGCGCACGTGACCTGGCGCGCTATGCCACAAACCTTTCATTGAGTGAACCGTTACCATAATGCCATATGTTTTCGACGTGAAAAAGCTATAAATATATCCTATTCCTTGTGGTACAATAGAGTTGCCATTCGAAAATGTTACAAACTGTAATCCTACACTAACACTGTAACACATATAGTTTCTAGGTATTGAGCCAAATACCCTCTCAGTTATCTAAGGTTACTCTCAAAATATTACAGAATATCATTTGGCACTTTTAGCCTATTCATAACTATTAAAATTTTATCATGGACTTATGGCCTTAGGATAGAGTTTTCCATATATTGGCACTCGTGGCCTATTATAACATTTATATCATAAACAGAATATTGGTTCATAATTGCCTCTAGAAACACTTCTTTGAAATATGTCCTGCCTCGGTCCAATTCTCGTAATGGTCTTGCGATGGCCTGGACTATCTTTGTCTTATGCCTTTGGCTGGGATATTTTCTCTCATGATGCAAGGGGATCACAAGAGGGGCCTGTAGCCTATTTTTTTAACATCAATTTTGATCTTTCCTTGCGCCATTATGAGTGTTATCAAAGACGCGCTTAAAGTGCGCTTAAGCCCTAAAGCGAGGCTCACAACATGTTGAGCGCTTCGCCTCGCTTAGCGGGCGCTTCAGTGTTGTCATCAAGGCTCTAAGGCACACTTTTCCTTGCCAATGAGCGTCATTCTGGAGAGGCTTCACTAAACAATTGATATTTCACTTTATCGTAAATTTTCTTCAATTTTTGTGTCCATATATTTGCTAATCATGCTTATAGATTAATTCTTGGACTACACATACATATTTGTAGTTTTTCTTCATTTGCGCCTTTCTTTATTAAACCGCGCTTAATTTGCACTTTGCGCTTAAAGTCCCATAAGACCTTAGAGCTTTTTTGCGCTTTTCACTTTTGGTAACGCTGGCCATTATAAACCTAAACACTCCCAAACCATACCTTTCATATATTATCATGTCCTAAACATTTCACCACCTTCATATGGTTTTGTTTACACCCCGGGGACACATTAATTAATCTGTTAGATCGTGGTTAGTCGTAATTAACTTTTAAAACTTATGAAGGTTTACACTTGCACTAAGTCCAGTGTTAGAGAAGAGTCCTTTCATTTTGGTTAGAGATTGCATATCCTTGTGGAGATAACTTGAGGTTTATGGAATTCCTAGTTTTAGGAAACACTAATTGGTCCCAATCCGACCCCAACTTGTTTGAGATTGAGGTGTAGTTATTGTTGGAGTGATCATTTGAGTAAAAACTCTTCATTAACATGATTGAGTGAGATATTTATTAAAAGTAGATTCTCTTGGTATTTGAGTTGATAATGTCCTTGGTTTCTGGAGTCCTATATCAAAACAAGAATGCCAGTGATGATGCATAGAGCCTGTTTGGATTGGCTTATTTTAAGTGCTTTTAAGCCAAAATAGCTTTTAAGTCATTTTGTAGTGTTTGGATAAAGTAAAAAAAGTGCTTTTAAGCACTTGTTTTTAAGCTAAAATAACAAAAACAAGCCAAAAGCCAAAAGCTAGAAATCCTAACTTATGGCTTAAAAGCTATTTTGACTTAAAAGCTACTTAAAATAAGCCCATCCAAACGGGCTCTTACACGTAAAGATAGGCCCATGATTATTGGAACTTTATCTTCAACATGTCCTGGCTAGTGAGACAACTTATGATGGTCTCTTTCCTGGCCACATGTGATGATTTGTTTTTCCTATCTGCGTGTATGTATATTTTAGGACTTAGGGAGGTTTTGATGGATTCCCTTCAAACTTTCCAGCCATATGACACAACTATTTCTTGAGCACTAAATTCTGACATTAACAAAATTCCTTCTGTAATACCAAATGGTCAATGTTTTGCAGGGTGGAGAATGTGACTCTTTCTATGTCGTTGGGAGTGGGGAGTTTGAGGTCTTAGCGACACAGGTGGGAGTCGCTTTTTCACTTGGTTCTGTTTCAATGTCATCAAACTAACTGTGTGCGGTTCACTTAGTCTCTGGAAATTATAAGATTCATCATTATCATAAAAAGAAGCTTGTCCCAATTAATTCTCATTGGATCTAGTTTGAAGTCTTCAACTTTGAATTAAAAATGCCAGGATGAGAATAATGGAGAAGTTCCAAGGGTTCTTCAGCACTACACGGCTGATAAGCTGTCATCCTTTGGAGAGCTGGCTCTGATGTAAGATATCTGTTTCTTTCCGTTGTAATTCGTCACAATCAAATTCGAAATCGTTATTTGAGGGGAAAGTGAAATACGTTCTAATGCTTCTAATCGCAGAGCTGTTATCTTTCCCCTTCTATTTTTACTCCAAGACAAGCCGTATGGTACTTGAAGAATATGTGGTACCTTGAAAGTTATACTATCGTGAAGCTTTACACCGATATGCTAGTCTAGTTCGTTCTTCCCATATCCTCTCTCACAATCTGAAGCAGCAATGCAATATGTCCGTTCTCTTCTTTAAATGAAATGCTGGGTCCTATCAACCTGAGTTACCTATTTGGTAGTTATATCTTTTTGTGTGGATCGTAATATTGCAAGTTGCAACACTGTAGTACTAGTTTATTAGTTACAGTTGATTAATCTCAACTACTCTTTGGATCATCTGTAGAATTATTCTGACTATCTCTGTTTTTCGTTGAATTCAATTGCACCATAGGTACAATAAACCACTCCAAGCTTCTGTTCGTGCTGTCACCAATGGAATTTTGTGGGAACTAAAAAGAGAAGATTTTAGAAATATTCTTATGTCCGAGTTTACTAATTTGTCTTCGTTGAAGCTGCTGCGATCTGTAGATCTTCTCTCAAGATTGACAATTTTACAGCTAAGTCATATTGCAGAGTTGGTTTCAGAAGTGCCCTTTTCTGATGGACAGACAATAGTAAATGAGGTAGCTATTTCAAATTTCTTTCCTTCCTTGCTTACACTTTGCTCCATTCAAAACGATAACTATTTTTATGACAACTGCTTGTGCTAGCTACATTCTCTTACACATGCTTTGGATTTTTTTTGCAGAATCAGGAACCTATGGGCCTATACATTATCCAGAAAGGGGTTGTAAAAATTACATTTGACATGGATTTAGTAAAATGTGAAAATGCATCAAGTCTCATGTGTGAAAACCAAAATCAGGATGATACACAGAACAAAAAAGGCATAACGGTTGAAAAGAGTGAAGGGAGCTATTTTGGGGAATGGACACTTCTTGGGGAACAAATAGCCTCCTTGAGTGTCATTGCTGTGGGTGATGTGGTATGCGCTATCTTAACTAAGGAGAAGTTTGATTCAGTTGTGGGTTCTTTGGCAAAGCTCTCACAGGATGATCTCAAGTATGTCTAAAATCTAGCGAGATTGAAGTTACTGAAGCAAAAGAAAAAAGACGTATATATTCTTTGTTTTACATTTGGGGTCTGATAGATGTATGATGTAAAGGGATTGCAGTCTTTACTTTTTCTTTGTATCTACGACTAAAAGTTTTTCCACTAACATAATTATATAGGGCAAAGGGCCATCAAATAATTCTCTCTTCAGAATCTATCCAGAGCGTTGACACTTCTATGCTTGCAGATTTGCAGCTTGCCAATTTGGTGAGGGATTCTTGTACTTCTTCCTAATGTATTTCTGAAGAATTTTTATGAGGAAGATGTATGAATATATTAGCTATTTTGTCTAGGAGTGGCAGACTTGTTTGTATTCAACGGACTGCAGTGAGATTGGCCTAGTGCGTCTGAAAGACTCAGGTTGGTTTTTCTTATGTCCTCCGTAGTGCTTCTTTTAAATGCTGAAAATTCCAGTGGCCATTCCTTTGGGGGGCCTTTTCTCTCTTGGTTTACTTTGTGACTGACCAGTAATACCTATTAGAAGCAGTAAGTGGACGTACAGGATTCTTGATGATTGTATTCAGTACAAGGAATTAAAAATTGTCTCGTCTTTCTGCAGATAAACTGCTTAGCTTGAAGAGATTTTCAAAGCAGAAAATTAAAATGCTTGGCAAAGAAGCACAAGTACTAAAAGAGAAGAATCTATTGAAGCAAATGAACAGAGTAGCTTCGGTACCTAAAGTTTTATGCACCTGTGCTGATGAAACTTATGCTGGCATAATTCTGGACTCATGCCTGGCTTGCTCTGTGGTAGCAATACTTCACAAACCCCTTGATGAGGAGTCAGCACGTTTCTGTGCTGCATCCGTTGTCATTGCCCTGGAAGACTTGCACAATGTAAGTTGTCTCGAGGTCTTAGTTATTATAAGCACATGGTAATTTCAAGATTTAACTCTATTCCTTTTGCCTTCTGTTTCTAGAATGGTATTCTCTATAGAGGTGTGTCTCCTGATGTGCTAATGTTAGACCAAACCGGCCATATACAGGTAAATATTTCTGTTGCTCATGTAGCTAATTGCTTTCAGAGTTCTTTTTATATGGACCTCCATAAATGACAATGATTCTATTGCAATAAGGGCGTGTATGGTTTTTTGTATAAGAAAAATTAGTACCAGTATAAATATCTGTATTATCAATACGGTGTTTGGTTTCCGGTATAAAATTTGGCATAATAAAGTGTTTACTTTCCGGTATAAATTATGTATAACTAATAGTTGCATAACTTATACGGAGATCTATATATTATTCTATTCGAAATAAGTATTTAATAAGAAATATTGAATTATCAATACCAAGATGAAGCTAAATTGAAAAGAGCCTAAGGGTAAACGTGCTCCTAAATGCTCTCGGCGTACGATAAGCCAAGGAAGGCTAACATGCACCGTCGATGGCAAGGAGACGCAAACAAGCAACGCCGGTGACTGCTGCTATAACTCCGGCGACCTCAGCGATGCAGAATCTCACTCCGTTAACTTTTGGAAGTTTTTTACCAACTAGATTCCAACCAATTCAAGAGGAAAAGGAGCTGAGTGAGGACAAAGAACGGAACAATAATCAATGGAACAGTACAAATGCTGTTATTGAGAAGGAAGCTCAGAAATGCAAAGATCACTTGCCAACCAGTCCAAAACGACTGCAATTTTCTGAAGCTGGATCTTCAAAGCCATCTCCAGATCCAAATCTCACAGCTACAGCAGAGGTAGGGAAGGAGAAGGTCATGCATACAAAGGAGCTTAGACAACAGAATCGTAACTCACGGATGGGGATGAGGTTGGAGTATGTTCCACCAAGTCATCGAGATGGTAAGATTGTCATTCAAATAGAGGAAGAAGATGTAAGTGAGCTAAATGAATACTGGGCGACTGCTCTAATTGGGTATGTACTTGGGGATACTCCGTATGAGAAATCTATGGAGAATTATGTAGAATCAGTGTGGGATTTTGTCACTAAACCCCAGATTCTGTATCACCAAGAAGGATATTATGTGTTTCGATTCACAACAGTGGAGGAAAGAGATGCAGTCGTGCAAGTAGGGCCATACTCATATCATAACAAGCCATTTATTCTACAGAACTGGGAAAGAGATTTCCACTTTGATCCTAAATGTATCACTACTATTCCCTTGTGGATTCACTTACCTAGTCTATCAGCATGGTATTGGACTGCTGATGCATTAAGTAAGGTGGCTAGTGCTGTAGGTTTACCAATGTACACCGATAAATTTACAGCAGAATTGAACAAAATCTCCTATGCCAGAGTACTTGTGAAAGTTGACATTACAAAGCCATTAGTGGATAATGTTGAGATTGCAACTCCCGCTTGTACTCGACAACAGGAAATATTGTATGAATGGAGGCCAAAATTCTATAGTGAATGCTTACATTTTGGTCATGATAGCTTTGAGTGCTGGAAGTTAATCAAACAGCATGAAGATACTGAATTCAAGGCCCCAAAAAGAAGAAATAGAGGCAGAAGGAGGAAAGTTATTCAGGAATGGAAGCCAAAAGATCAGCAGGAACAAGCAGAGGGGATTGAAGAGGTGATTGAAGTCCAACCTCCAATTAACAAAGGAAAGCAGAACTTAGCAGATAAACCAGACCAAAGGAGTATGATGATACAAAGAAAGGAAAGTAGTGAAAGACAGAATATTCCAGTTGTTCAGCAGGTTATAAATGGTGAGGCTAGCACATCCAATAGATTTGCAATATTGGAAGAGTGGTGTAGAGGGAGGGGTGAATAACTCTGATCCTATACAAAAACCACCATGGTTATAAGTACTTGGAACATAAAAGGGCTGAATAAGGCCCATAAGCAGAAGGAACTGAGAATCTTTCTGCAAAAGAATAGAGCACCAAAATCTCTAATGCACCTTATGGAGTGGGCCCTTGGAAGTACATCAGGAAACTTGGGAATGAATTTTTCCAGGAATCCTACTTCAAAGCAGGCAATGGAGCACATATCAGATTCTGGAAAGACAAATGGCTCAACAACATTACACTCATGGATGAATACCCTAGCCTGTTCCAGATTGCATTGGACATAGACTCCTCCATAGCTCAGAACAGAAGTGGTAATAATTGGGATATTCATCTCAGAAGAGCAGTGCAAGATTGGGAAGTGGACAACTTGATAGAATTACTTGCCAGAGTGGAAAGGTTCAACATGAATGCAAGTACACCAGACACCATTTGTTGGGGGAGTAAGGGCACTTTCTCAGTGAAAGAATGTTACAGGCAGCTATGTTCTCAAAACCAAGTTATCGATGCATGGCCATGGAAATTAATATGGAAAACTAAGCTGCCTATTAAAGTAATTTGCTTTGACTGGATTGTTCTCCATGAAGCTTGCTTGACACAAGACAATCTCAACAGGAGAGGCCTTCAGTTGGTCAATAGATGTTATATGTGCAGGGAGAATGTGGAAACAGTCAGCCATCTGTTTTTGCATTGCCCAGTAGCCACTGACCTTTGGAACATGTTTTTTTGTATATTTGGCCTCAAATGGGTTATGCCACAAAACATAAAATAGGCACACCTGAGCTGGAGTCGATGGAGAGTTGATAAGACCATCAAGAAGATCTGGTTGATGATCCCTGCAGTTATTTTTGGTGTTTGTGGAATGAGAGGAATAGTAGATGCTTTGATGGGATCTCAACTCCAAATCACTTTCTCAAAGCTAGATGCCTACTCAATCTTTTTTGTTGGATTAAGTTAGCTACTGTAACTAGTTCTGCTCATCTGTTGGACTTTGTTAGCTCCCTTGTCTTAGATTGACATACTGTAAAGGGACTAGTTTTTCTTTCATTTTTGCACCTCAACTTTTGTAACTATGCATCTTCTTGATGCTTTTGTTAATATAACATCTTACTTCATCAAAAAAAAAAAAAAAGAAGAATAAAATAGATATCTTAGGATGTCTAGAGACTAGAGTAAAATAAAAGAAGGCAAAAAATATTCTGTATAAGGTAGCTAAGGATTGGGGCTATTGCTGTAACTATGCTAAGGCTGAAAATAGGAGAATATGGGTGTTATGGAAGACCAATTTAACAGTTAACATAATTCAAGTCCATGAGCAGTTCATTCATTGTCTAGTGATTGATCTAGTGACTGGGTACCAGATTATGTTGACTGTAGTGTATGCTAGGAACAAGCTGCAGGAAAGGGCAAGTCTATGATATGGTCTGCAACAGCTAGGGGGGCAGGTTCAAATTCCCTGGCTCATAAGTGGTGATTTCAACAATGTCCTAACCACAGATGATAGATTAGGACAACCAGTTACTATGAATGAGGTTCAGGAGTTCAAGGATTGTAGTGATAACATGCAACTGACCCCATTAAGGACAAAGGGATGTTTCTTTACTTGGTGTAATAAGCAAAGTGCAAATTATAGAGTTTACAGTAAGATTGATTGGGCTTTTGGCAATTTTGAATGGACTAAAGACTATGGGTATGTGGAAGCTGATTTCTTAGAACCTCGAGTGTCAGATCACTCACCTATCTTGGTCCAAATATGGAAAAGGAATACTATATATCCCAAGCCATTCAAACTGTACATGGTAACAATGGAGCACAAGGAGTTTAAGCCTATAGTTGATAGAATTTGGAGGCAGAAGCTGGGAGATGACCCTATGACTGGTATCTGGCAGAAGTTACAAAAGCTAAAAGATGAGACTAGAGGCTTAAACAAGAAGATGGCTAGATATGAACAGAGATTGACTCAAATAAGACAGAAACTGGAGTGTACACAGAAAAATTTGATACTTGATCCTTTCAATCAAGGGTGGATAGAACAGGAAAAATAAACTCTGCAGGATCTAGAGAAATAGAGCATCATAGAGGAGAGAATAGTAAGGCAGAAGGCTAGAGTGAACTGGATTGATTATGGGGATTCAAACTCTAAATATTTCTATGCCCAGCTGAAGATTAGAGCAAGCAAGAACCCAATTACTACTGTGTATAATGATTTGAGAGTTAAGATCAATGACCCTAAAGCTGTAGAAAAAGAATTCACATGCTTTTTCAAACAACTTATGGGAAAAGCTACTGGAATAAAGCCATGTCCTAATACCAAATTCATCAAAGAAGGAGAGTGCCTCTCAATACAACAACAACAGGACCTAATACAGGACATAACATATGCAGAAATAGATGAAGCAGTGAAAGACATGCCAAATGATAAAGCCCCAGGAGTTGATGGATTTCCAATAGAATTCTTTACAAAGCACTGAAAGGAAGTGAGACAAGATATATATGATGCTGTGTTATTCTTTTTCCAAACAGGCAAGATGAAGCAAGCATGGAACTGTACAACCATAACTTTGATCCCTAAAGTTCCAGCCCCTAAAACAGTGAAAGATTATAGGCCTATTGCTTGTTGCACTACTGTGTACAAAATCATTGCTAAGATCTTGACTAAAAGAATCAAAAGGGTAATTGAGCTTATAATTGGGAAAGCACATTCTGCTTTTATAGAAGGGAGGAATATTGTTGATAATATCCTATTCAGTCATGAATTATTCAATGGCTATAATAGGAGAGGCTTGCCTCCAAGATGTGTTCTCAAGGTGGACTTAAGGAAAGCTTATGATTCATTGGATTGGCAGTTTGTTAGATACATGCTTACTGATCTTGGCTTCCCTCAGAAATTCATTCTATGGATAATGGAATGTGTGACAACAGTATCCTATTCCTTGGTTCTAAATGGTGGACTGACCAAACCTTTTCCAGCTAAGAGAGGAATAAGACAAGGCGATCCAATGTCTCCTTATCTCTTTGTGATTGCTATGGAATACTTACAAAGGGAGATGAACCAACTGGCCTTTCAAAAGGAGTTCAAATTTCATCCAAAATGCAAGAAGCTGGGAGTGACACATATATGTTTTGCTGTCGATTTGTTAATGTTTTGCAGGGGAGACATAAATTCAGTTACTAAATTACAGGAAGCTTTTAATAGATTCTCAGCTGCATCTGGGCTGCAAGCAAGTGCAGAAAAGAGTTCCATCTATTTTACTGGTGTAGCAGAACATATAAAGGAGCAATTGATGGAGCTTACTGGATATACAGAGGGTTCTTTACCCTTTAAGTATCTGGGGTTCCAATTGTCTGCAAGAAAGCTGAACATCCACCAATGTCTACCTCTGGTGGAAAAGATTACTGAAAGAGTAAGATGCTAGTCAGCTAGGATGCTCTCATATTCCGGAAGAATTCGGCTCATCAAATCTTTACTGTTTGGAATACAAACATACTGGGCTCAAATTTTTTTATTGCCAAAGAAAATCATGAAGATGATAGAAACCATATGTAGAACCTTTCTGTAGACTGGTTCAACTAACTGCTCAAGGAAAGCTTTGATTGCATGGGGCAAGATCTGTCAGCCTAGAGCTACTGGAGGTTTGAATGTTATAAACATGAAGATATGGAATAAAGCAGCACTGCTGAAACATCTCTGGGCATTGGCAATGAAGAAAGATGCATTGTGGATCAAATGGGCACACAATTATTATATAAAGAACAGAGATACTGCAGAAATGAACACACCCAAAGCGGCAACATGGGTGGTCAGGAAGATCATTGAGGCAAGAGAAGATGTGAAGCAGATGAGGCCGGGCCAGAACAGCCTTCTATCTACACTGAGAGCTTAGTGAAGCAAGGCAAGTTCCAAATACATAATGCTTATGTTCAGATGCAGCCACAATTTCCAAAAGTTACTTGGAAAAGCCTTCATCTTCATACACATATTCATCCTAGATTCAAATTTCATCTATGGCTGGCTATTCATCAGAGGATAGCAACTGTGGATAGACTCATGAAATTTGGAATTCAAATTCCATTAGAATGTGTGTTCTGTGCAAATAACATGGAAACTTTTGAGCATTTATACTTTGGTTGTCCAAAAACTAACAAGCTATGGGACATAGTATTGAAATGACTTGGCATTGCAAGGCAGATAGGAAGCTGGCAGAATGAGCTGAAGCGGATGAGCAGCTTGGCAAGTAGGAAAATTGTAAAGCAGAAATGACTACAACAATTTTTGCGATGGTTGTCTACTGCATTTGGCGCGAAAGGAACTCGATTAGATTCAACAAAGGTAGATATAACATGGATGATCTATGCAAGGAAATTGCTATACATATACACGTACAACTACAAGGGAGGAAAAAGACCAAATGGCAAAAAAAATTGGAGAGTTTAATCAATGTTCCTTAGTATAGTTATAGTTTTGAAGTAGAGTAGTCACAGTGTTATGCTTGTAAATAGTGAATAGGAGATTAACGGTCAACATTAATCTGGATATGTAATGACAATTTTTTTGATGAAATAAAATGTTAGTTTATCAAAAAAAAAAAAAAAAAGATGAAGCTAAATTTTGACTTTGGTATTGCAATCTTTGCATAAGAATCCATGTATTTTTTTAAAAGGCAAGGTAATCTGTCGATAGTCGAGCACAAAGGATGTGCTGTAGCAGCTGTATACTATTTACGGAAGCCAAAACAGCAAAAGGATGCCCCCATAAGAATTCATCTTTTTTTTTTTTTGGGAAAATGATATTGTATAGCCACTCTCAAAATTATAGCCGAAAAAATGTATTTTTTGTATATATATATATATATATATATATATATATATATATTTCAACTATTATTTTGATAGCGGCTATACAGTGTCAGCCTGACCCGTATATACGTACAAGCGTCCTCTAATATTGTTTTTCAAAAATTAAACAAAGTCTAGTTTTAAACGCCACAAAAATCTATGCTAGCTAATTTTTTTTCATTAATAAGTATTACTACTACATGTTTGACTCAAAAGATATTGCAACCTTTTTGAGCAAATCAATCAAACAAAATAATAGGGTAAATCTTAGAAAAACATAATAATCTCTTGAACAAAAAGAATTTAAGATGAATGCAATGAATATTCTTTCCTGATCTCTTGAGGATCAGTAATGGAGCATTAGATATATTAAGAGTTGATTGCAGAAGAATATTACAAACTGATGTTCTGTCTTAGAGAAAAGTCGAGAAAAGAAGAGAGCCCCTTACAAAGTTGTTATCCCCCTATATATAAGGGACAGACCCCTTCTAGATCCTAAAAAGTATATTACGGGGAATATTCGAAGGAATATTCCTAATGCCTCTTATCAAACCCATGTTGAGCTGCGAGGATCTCACTGTTGGTCGTGTTCGTCAATGGTCGTGGTCGTGGTCGTCCAAATTTGGACCCATACNATAATAACTAATAACTAATTATTAACTAAAAAACTAAAACAATTATAAACTCCAACTTGAAACTACTTCCCAATTTGAAACGGTAATTTTTATTTTAAAACTCCAACTTGAAACTACTCACCGATTCGAATGGGTAGTTTTTCTTCTTCTTTTTTCGTTTTTTATTATAGTTAATTTTATTTTTCTTTTTTTTTTTGTTTTTTTTATTTTAAAATAATTTTAACACTCCAACTTGAAACTACTCCCACCCAATTTGAACGTGTAGTTATCTTTTATATATTTATATTTTCGATTTTTTTTATCATAACTAATTATGAGATATCTATATTTATTAATTAAAATAAAGAATATATATATATATATATATATATATATATATGTTTTTTTATTTTTTATTATTTTCGTTTTTATAGATATTTAAATTCAAATATAATAACTAATAACTAATTATTAACTAAAAAACTAATTAGTAACTAATTATGCCATGTGGCTTTTTTTTATGCTGCCACTTGGCTTAAGGAGAGGGCTTTATCCTCTCCTTGTAATAATATATAGATTTTTGTTATATAATATATACAAAATTTATACACTTTTTCGGCTACCACATGTGAATAGTTTCTAGCGCGGGCTAAAAGTGATAATACCTCTTATTTTTTCATTCCATAATATTCATTGTATTTTATTGTTCAGCGCTTAACAATCCATGTTTTATTATTCACTGCTTAATCGCATAATGTTCCCTATATTATAGCTAGTTCGTGAAACAAACAACTAGTCTGTCGCTGGTAATTACTTTTTCCAATAATGATATTCCTCTATTGATTTTCTGTAGCTAGTGGAGTTCAGATTTGCTAAGAAGATTTCTTCTGAGTCGGATGAGAGGACATTTACCATATGCGGGATGGCTGATTCTCTCGCTCCAGAAATAGTCCAAGGGAAAGGCCATGGCTTTGCTGCTGACTGGTAAAATGCTACTCCCACACCAGTCAAAATTTGTTGGAAGTACTACATATGACTCTTGAAAAGTTAATTTGGTAAATAAAGCATTATGAATTATGGAGATGGAGAACTGGTTATCTTGGGTTTGTTCTAAGGAAACCTAATTTGACAGCGGAGAAGTACAATTGAGAGCAAATAGTGCAGAGTTTGGATTGCCTTAATATTATGCAAATGCTTAAGAGAACGTATACAAAGGCGCATGGGATATTCTATCTATCACGACGTCTAAAACATATTTGGTTATCCAATGATTCAATTACTATCATAAAGTGATGCAAGCATAATTAATGAGCTTCAGCAGCCATATTAGCCCTGTTAACCATGGAGTATCTTGAAGTTTTGAAATAATTCCTATAGGTTAATGATGCATAAATTACTACGAAATGAGATAACATGAGATACTTAGTCTGATTGCTTAACATTAAAAGAGGTGTATGGATTATCATGCTTTGGCAATTAGTTTAAGAGGATGGTGATCATCTGGGAGTTGTGTATCTAGAAATGAATAAGTGTCCCGTCCCTTCTGACTATAAGATTACAAATGCGAATTTATCATTTTGTTTTAACTCCTATAACAAGTGGTTGTGTATGCATGTGTATATATTTTGTGTGATACATCAAATGGGCAAAGGATAATTCACCCATGATCTCATGGTTATGAGGTATGAGTTTAGCTTTAGAGTCACCAAGCCGTACCCTTTAAGGCATGTTCAATGGGATCGCTATTGCTAGTAGAGGCTAACTTGCAGCCAGCCTTGTCTGGTCAATGAAATGCTTCTCTTGTTTCATTTTTGAGGTTTGGGAAATGATGAGATGATGAAGTTAGGTAGATTGCTCTTTCATATTGAAAATTTCTGGAAACAAATCCAATAGCTTCAAAATGATGAAGGTGTATAGTGGAGGCACATAGAAGTAATGTAACGTAATTCTTTAAACCTTTGAATGAACAAATGTCTGAGGTTGGTTAATGGAGAAGCCTCTGCAACTTGAGTAAACTGGAAGACAATAATAAGTGACTTGTGAGGCCTACTTGAGCATCTCCTACTCCCCCTCTGTGTCATTCTTCTCAAAGAGTGAAATCAAAATTCTAATGGTTTCTCTCCCCTCTAAGGAAAAGAGAAATAGAATAATCTTATAACGCTTGCATTGACTATCATGTGTTTGGAAGCGTCTTTGAATTTCACTGGACACACTTGATAGTAACCAGAAGTAGATAATAAAAGAAATAGAACAAAGAAGTTTATATACTGGCAAAGTTTGTGCAAGAATCTGAAAAACAAATACACCAATAAAGTTGTCTGTATGGAGAGGAAAAAGCTCCAGAATAAAGTAATTTTAATTCTGAAAAGATATTTACACATTACTGGATGTATTATTTATATAATAGGCTGACCATAACTACTGCATAACCAATTAGGAAAAAGACAAATAACTTTTAATAACCATAAACAGATAACTAGATAACTTCTAATAACTGTATAAAAACTGCTCAATCCTCCCTAACTTAAAGCTCGAGGAATTTGAGAAGAGGTAGATCATTATCTTCTCCTATATTTCTTTGCTTCTTCCTCCTTCAATAAGTATGGAAGATATGTGGCTTGTCAGTACACCCCTGCTAGAAAGACGAATTGTCCTCAAGGCAAAATTCGGAAGATTGTGCCTACACAGTTATTATCTTCTACACTCTGCATCGTTCTCTTCTTGCATCAACTCCAGTTGAGCAAAAGTCCCAGATTTGCAGCGATGACCAGGGCTAAACTTTTCTCCAACACGATAGCAGAGGCCTTTGTCTCGCCAAATTTGTTGTTTAGGAGTCAATGAGCGAGTGTTTGGAAGTGATGGTGGTTGAAAAGAACGTGTAATTGGTTGGCAGGCTGACAGAAAATTGAAGGATTCTCGAGCCGTTAAAGGTGATGTCCCAACTGAAGAAGGTCGTGATACAGAAGGGCGAGTGGGTGCCTTACTGGACCGATTTGGTCACTGTCTTCCTTCATATTCTAAAGCCAGGCTCATTGCCTTGTACACAAATGTTTGTGAATCCTAATGTCCATTCGAAAGTCTTCTTCGAGCCCACTAAGGAAAACTCCGAGCAAATAGTGTTCTGGCCAATTTTGCACACGTGCGCGCTCATTTCCAAATTCTTGCCTATACTCAAGCACTATTCCGGTTTGTTGGATATCACAGAGATGTTCGTCGGGGTTTTGAAACTCAGTAGGTTCGTAATTTTCTTGCATAACTTTCACCAATTCCTCCCAATAGTAAATGGTTCGCTCGCTGTTGATCCAAACGAAAAGATCCAATGCATCTCCTCCTAAGTACATCGAAGCCACATCAACCTTGCAATCCCCAAGCGTTTGATAGTACTGGAGATACTTCTCTACTTTCAGAATCCAGCCTCTAGGATCTCCTCCCTCATACTTTGGAAATTCCATCTTTGTCTGCGAACACCGGGAAGTTTCTCGATGCCAACTGATGTTAACCTCACCCTCTTCTGGTATGACTTTAGCTTTCCCTTTATTCCTGTAATCGCCACTGTTCTATGCCTTTAATCAACCACATAGCGGCTAAAGCATCTATGGCCTCCATTTTTGCTGCTATAATTGTCAATTGTTGGGCAATTGAATAAAGAGTCGGAATGATGGGTTCGCTGCGGGAAGCGTTGGTCCGTATTTTCACCATGGCAGATCTTAGTAGATAATAGAAGAAATAGAACAAAAAAAGTTAATATTATTGGCAATAGTTTGTTCACGAATCTTAAACACAATTACACCAATAAAGTTGTCCATACGGAGAGGACAAGGTTCCAGAATAAAGTAGTTTTAATTCTGAAAAAGTACCTACATATTACTACATCTGTTATTTATATAAATAATAAATAATAGGCTGACCTTAACTACTGCATAACCAATTAGGATAAAGACAGATAACTTCTAATAACCACAAACAAATAACTTCTAATAACTGTATAGAAACTGCTCAATCCTCCACAACTGAAAGCTCCAGGAATTTGAGAAGAGGCAGATCATTATCTTCTCCTATATTTCTTTACTTCTTCCTCCTTGTATGAAAGTACGTGGCTTATCACACTTCTTTGATTAGCGAGCACCCTTTGTTGAGACATCGTGATTCTTCGAGTCTTCAGCTACGTACATTTTTCTCAAGATGTCTTGAGTGCTTTTATGGCATAAGCTATTTCTCCAATTTGTGGTGTTGACCAATATTTGCTGGTTGAAATTGGCAGGTGGGCATTGGGAACATTGATCTACTTCATGCTACATGGTGAAATGCCATTTGGATCATGGAGAGAGAGTGAGCTTACATTTGCAAGGATTGCTAAAGGACAGTTTACACTTCCACATACATTCAGCCAAGAAGCTGTTGATCTCATTACCAAGGTATCTCCAAGTCTAAGGAGTTGATTGATGACTGGAATTAGAAAAATGACTGATAGTATATATTACTTTCTTATCCCTTCTTTTTGTTTCCTTAAAATCAACAGCAAGAAGTATTCGTTATATACAACAATACTGCGTCTCAGTCCCAAACAAGTTGGGGTTGGCTATATAAATCCTCATTGACCATGTTCCCCATTTAATTCAACTAGGCCAACATTATACAAAATAAAAAATAGAAAAATGAGAAGTAATGAAAGTTACAAAAAATAGAAGATGAGAAGTATAAGTTCTTTATCTTTTTGTTATACAAATTCTCCAATTTCTTGTTATTTTTCCTTGTATCGTGATGTAAATTTCGTGCCAGTTACTTCAAGTTGATGAAAAGCTGAGACTCGGAAGCCAAGGTGTTCACTCTCTGAAAAATCATCCATGGTTTTCTGGTGTTGATTGGAAAGAAGTAGCAGATCATCGAAGTCCTGTTCCTGCAGAGATTCTATCTCGTATAAGTCAATGCTTGGAAAACCATGGTGATGACAACATAGCTTCCCTACATTCCCCTATTCGGGACTTGGAGGAGCTTAACACTCCAGAGTGGCTTGAAGACTGGTAGCACGTTTTGAATAAAGTTTTGCCCATCACATTCAAGGATGCTGCTAGCGGCAAAATTGACCAGCTTATTGTTTCAGAACTGTCCTGTTGGAGAATCAATCAAATGAACTGAGTAAGGTGCCGCTTCTAAATCATGTTCTCCTGTTGATCAACCATGTGGCGCCCTAGGGAGAAATGTCTTTCTGCTTTTCTTGGACAATCATAAGCTTATGCTACAGGTATTATAAGGTTTTTATTTTATTTCTGTTCTTTTATAAAGTTTACGATGTTTCTGTAAATATGTTATATGTAAATCAAACAGAGCCCTTTTCTTTTTATCGGACCCTAATCTTCCCATCTCTCCCTTCCCCGCCCCCTAAACCAAAAAAAGAGAATAAAAGAAAAGAAATGGAGGTATCTCTTAAAAGCCAGTGGCTGAGAGAAGCCATTTTTTAGCATTGTTGCACCACCTTATCAGATTTTAGTTTTTACATTTGGATAGAATGAAGAGCTTTTTATTCTGTAAAGAATTCTCCAAATTTGGAGCTATAATGCCTTGTTTCAAACCTATTCTAGTTATTTGAGGTTTTCCTCCCCTCTGCCTTGTTTAGTATTGCAGATTTCACTGTCTTACGCCACCAAAAACATGATATGGGCAATTGACAATTTCACCTTAATTTATTGAGAGTTCTTAGCATTTATGGTAGATACGAGGACCAACTACAAATTGATTAATGGGCATCTCGTTTAGCTGAGCTAACTTCTGTTATATAAGTAGCAGCCTGTTACATGATGTACATGTAGTTATGAACTATTGTGCATCCTTATCTTCCTCTATTGTTTGCAAACAGCCTGCTACATGTACATGTAGTTATAGTTGTCACATCTCCTTTTTCGGGTGAAAAGGAGTTTTTTCAATTAAGGTGACATTATTTGAAAAATGATTAATTTTATTATTTTTAGGAATCGCCACTTGGATTTGAGTAGTTTCGGTGTTCCAAGTCACCAATTATTAAATCTCTAATGAAGGAAGTTTTGACTTCAAATATAGTCCGCAAACACAGAAGACCAATTAAGAAATTTTGTTGACCGGAGATAAGGTATAAGGCACTCCTCAAATTTCATGGTTCTAGCATGGTCGCTTTATTAACTTAAACTTGGCTTAAACTAATTTCGGATATTTTGTGTTTATTTGCGTTTTATCTGCTTTTAGTTGCTTGATCATCGTAATTATGAAATTATCTTGGTCAAGTCACGCGTGCACGTACTCGTTTTATTTGCGTGTCAAAAGCCATGTCACGCGCACATGTTCACAATTAGTGACACTTTTACTATTATTTCAAAAATTGATTTGTCAAGTCGCGTGAACGGATACTTTGCCCTTTAATTTATGGATCATAATTATGTTATGTGAACGTGTACATAGCCATGAAAATTAATTCGTTTGAAATGCGCCTAAAAATGCACTAGCGATTTGATTTGTTTTCCTAAATTTGAGGTTATTGTGAGGGGAATCTTACAGAAATGTCCCAAAAAAGTTCTAACTTACCAACCTCTAGACATTAATCATAGACTTACCAAAACTAACCAAACACATATAAAAATTGAAAACCCAAAGAAATAAGGTTCTTTCTCTCCAAGAATCACATACAAAGATATTCTTTCATATTTTTAAGCGTGATTAGCAACATTAGATGCAAGACGGAAAGAAAATTTCATGGATGAGGTAAAATAAGGTGATGAAATACGAAAAAGTATACATACAAGATTCCAAACATTTAAGCAAAAAAGGACTTTTTTCAATGGGTATGGTTGAGATTCATTAAAAACATATAGATGAGTCAATATACAAAATTTGAGGAAGATCAGAGGTGATTTGGATTGATTTGATATCAAAATTCGTAGTTAAAATCGAGTTCAATTTTTTTTTCTGTGACACATGTATCACGAATGTATCTCACACGCAGATACATATTTGATACAAATATGATGCATATTTGATACATATGTGATACACAAGTGATATACAGTGTTGTATACCTATAATTTTTTTCATGTTCATCTTCTACTTTGAATTTTCAATTCAAACCACCCCAAAACTCCACCAAATCATACCAAAGCTGAGATTCAAGCTCCTTAAGATGTACCCAATCTATTCTAATAACACCCACTCAACCTTTTTTGGCTACGAATAGCTATTTGGCTAATATTAGTAACATTTTATGAATTGGCCAATTTTTGTAATAAGCTACTTATAAATGGACATAGCTAGTATTTTCCTATTGTGAGGCTAGGAATTTATGAAATTATTTTTTGAAAGAAGTGTATTATTCGAAATTATTTTCAAGTCACCTATACTCATATAATTTTTGCAAACTAATAAGTTGACGATATTCAACAACAACATACCAAGTAGTCCCACAAGTGGGATTTGGGGATGGTAGAATGTACGCAGATCTTACTCCTGCCTTTAAATAGGTAAAAAGACTGTTTCCGGAAGACCCTCAGCTCAGGAAGGGGGGAGGGGAGGGGTAATAACAAGCAAACAGATCTGACAACCAAAGCAAAATACAAAACTAGCAAAAGGTAATGCATTCAGAAAATCGAAACACAAGACAACAACAAGTAGTAACAGAAAAAGAAAAAAAAAACAGCTACGGAAGGCACCAAGTGGTGTGTCAAAGCTACTGCTACAAACAAGGACAACACTCAACTACCTAACCCTTTACTTTTATTCTCAACCTCCACCTTCTTATCCATGGTCATGTCCTTAGTGAGCTGGAGCAACGCCATATCTTGCCTAATCACCTCCCCCCAATACTTCTTCAGCATGCCTCTACCTCTTCGTTGGCCCTCCCATGCTAGACTCTCACACCTCCTAACCGGAGCATCAGTGCCTCTCCTTTTCACATGTCCGAACCATCTAAGTCTCGCCTCCCGCATCTTGTCCTCCACAGGGCAACACCTACCTTGTCCTGAATAACATCATTTCTCATTTTATCTGACCTAGTATGCCCGCGCATCCACCTCAACATCCTCATCTGCGCCACCTTCATTTTCTGGACATGGGATGTCTTGGCCGGTCAATACTCCGCCCCATACAACATAGTCAGTCTGATCACCACTCTATAGATCTTACCTACTTTTGGTGGCACATTCTTATCACACAGAACATCGGAAGCGAGCCTCCATTTCATCCATCCCGCCCCAATACGGTGTGTGAAATCCTCGTCAATCTCCCCATTCCCTTGTATAATAGACCCAAGGTACCTGAAACTTTCTCTCTTAGAGATGACTTGTGACTCAAACCTCACGTCTCCGTCCTCTTCCTGAGTCACGCCACTGAACTTGCACTCCAAGTACTCTGGTGATACTCAACTTGAAACCTTTAGACTCCAAAGTTTGTCTCCAAACCTCTAACCTCTTGTTAACACCACAACGCGTTTCATCAATCAGTACAATGTCATCTGCAAACAACATACACCAAGGCACCTCCCCTTGAATGTGACGCGTCAACGCATCGAGCCAAGGCAAATAGAAATGGACTGAGGGCTAACCCCTGGTGTAGCCCCATCACAACCGGGAAGTGTTCTGAGTCCCCTCCCACTATCCTCACTCGAGTCTTAGCACCCTCGCACATGTCCTGAATAGCCCTAATGTATGTAACAGGAACGCCTCTAGCCTCCAAACATTTCCACAGCACCTCACTTGGTACTTTATCGTAAAGCCTTCTCTAAGTTGATGAACACCATATGTAAATCTCTCTTCCTCTCCCTATACTGCTCCATTAACCTCCTAATAAGGTGAATAGCTTCTGTAGTCAAACGCCCCATCATAAATCCAAATTGGTTTTCTGAGATAGACACGATCCTCCTCACCCTCATCTCTACCATCCTTTCCCATGCTTTCATAGTATGGCTCAGTAGCTCGATACACCGATAGTTGTTGCAATTTTGGATATCCCCCTCGTTCTTATACAATGGTATCATTGTACTCCATCTCCATACCTCGAGCATCTTCTTCGTCCTAAAAATGACATTGAATAGACAGTTAGCCATTCCAAGCCTGTCCTACCCACGCTCTTCCAGAATTCTACCGGGATTTCGTCAGACCCGGTCGCTCTCCCCCTGCTCATCTTACGCATAGCCCCTTCTACCTCTGCAACTTTAATACACCTGCAATACCCAAAGTCCCGACAACTCTTAGAGTTTTCTAAGTCCCCCAGCACAATGTTCCTATCCCCTTCATCATTCAGGAGTTTATGGAAGTAAGTCTTTCATCTCTGTCGAATTAGAGCCTCGTCCAACAACACCCTACCTTCCTCATCCTTGATGCGCTTGACATGGTCCAGGTCATAGGCATTTCTCTCTCGCACCTTGGCTAACCTGCGCAGCTTCTTGTCCCCTCCCTTGCCTCAAAGTTCTTCATACAAGCGCTCAAATGCGGTAGTCTTGGCTGCACTAACCGCTAACTTTTGCTTCATTCTTAGCCATCTTATACCGCTCCCTGTTCGTCCTCTTTTCCTTCTCATCCCTGTTTTTCACAAGCTTCAAATAAGCCACTTTCTTGGCTTCCACTTTACCTTAGACCTCAGTGCTCCACCACTAGTCCCCCTTGCGGCCACCAGAAGAGCCCTTCGAGACCCCCAATATTTCCCTAGCAGCCCTCCCTAACGCAATTCGCAGTCGTGGTCCATATACCACTCGCGTCCCCACTGCTCTTCCATGCCCCCACTGCTCCTCCATGGCCCCATAGCTTGTAGCTTATCCCTCAACTCCTAGGCACTAACCTTAGTCAAAACTTTCCACTTGATCGTAGGAAGACCATGCACAACCCTCTTTCTTCGCTTCCTCCTAATCTCCAAATCCATGACCAGGAGCCTATGCTGGGTCGTGAAGTTCTTACTCGGGATGACCTTGCAATCCACGCACAGACCTCTATCCGACTTTCTGAGTAGTAGATAATCAATCCGAGTCCTGGCTGGCAAACTCTGAAAAGTAACCAAGTGCTACTCCTTCGGGAAACTTGAGTTAACAATTACCAAATCAAATGCCTTAGCAAAATCCAGTAGTGAAGTTCCTCCTCTGTTCCTAACTCCAAATTAGTAGCGAATCACTTGAAAGAGTGAGTTGATTAAACCCACTCGAATTGATCCTAGAAATATATTAACAATTATTCCTTATTGTTATTTTGATCCAAACAACCCAAGTAACTGAGTTGTGAGTAAATGATTCAATAGACCCTAATTGTTGTGAAGTAACGAGCTCGTGAACAAGGGAGAAATTCAAAAATAGCTGGATTTACAAGTGGTCATTCAAAAATAGCCACAGTTTCAAAAGTAATCGAATTTTGTCACTTTTCATGTAAAGATAAATCTAAACGAAAACACTATTCAAAATTCGAAAAATACTCTAGCATAATATACTGGAATTCCAGTATAATATACCGGTCCAGCATAATATGCTGGAAGTTCATAAACAGGTGCTCCAATCTCCAGTATATTATGTTGGAACTTTTCGCGTGTTGGAGTTCCAACATAATATGCTGGAAGTTCATACATAGGTGCACCGATCTCCAGCATATTATGCTGGAACTTTCCGTGTTGCAGCAAAATAGTGGCTATTTTTCAATGACTTTGCAAACGCTAGCTATTTTTGAATGACCAGTCCGAAAACTGGCTAGCCCGTGCTATTTTTACCGTGAACAATCAAGATTGGATCGCCACCCCTACTGGGCTCAAAGTGGGAGCCCAATAGCATTGGCATGGCACTAAGGCTGTATTCTCTGGTCCGGGCCCGGGCCTAAATGGGCCTGGGCTTTGGCGGATCGGGCTCTGGCGGTCCCGGGCCAAACGGTCCCAAATGATGGAACCGGCCCTTTGTGGGCCTAAGCCACATGGTCCCGGGCTAAATGGGGCGGGCCCACGGGCCTAAGTGGTCCGGGCTATTTTTTTTGAAATTTTTTTATCTAAGACATTTTTTTGTAAATTATATATATATATATATATATATATATATATATATATATATATAGCTTATATATATTATGTAGTATATATAGTATGTTATGTATATATAGTGCCTTATATAATTTCTTGTAAATATATTATAGAATTGTAAGTTAAATCTTCTAAAGAGTCAAATTTTAACACAAAAAAAAAATTGCAAAAAGAGATTGAAGGGAATGCCTTATAATTTTTATTATTACGACATTAACAAAAATGGCAATATCATTTTTAGTCTTCCTCCCCCCAATGGAATGATCACAACAAGGTGCTAATACCACCATTAAAAGGAAAAAAACTAATGAAGATGTGTCAAAATACAAGTTACATATTAGTCTACATAGTATCTCTAACAAATTTCATAAATCCTTCAAAGTTTGGAGGAATTTTCATTGGTGGTGGCGGAAAAGAAGCTTGTTCATCACCGCTTCTGGGCGAAGCAGCATCCTCCGCAAGTTCCGCTATCATTTCTTTATAAGCTTCGTCTATCTCCGGTTGTGATTCAGCAAGTCCAAAATTTCTTCTTTCCGAACGGATCCAATCTCTGAAGAGTACTGATTTTTCCAAGCTCTCCCTCATAGACGCTCTATGATCACCTATTTGAAGTCTCGCTTGACTGAAAGCGCTCTCTGATGCCACTGTTGAAGCTTGAACACATATAATATCTCGAGCCATCCTTGAAAGAACTGGATAGTGTTTTTCTTTGGCCTTCCACCATTCCAAAAGATCAAAGGTGTCGTCTGGATTCTCCTTTTCAAGGCCCTGCGACAAATAAACTTGAAGCTCATTTAGATGTGAAGTATCATCAATATTATCACCTTGAGAACCCTTGAACTCCGTCCAAGAACTAAGTACTTTTAGGCCCGCATTTCTTTTAGATGATTGCGAACTAGACGAAGTAGGAGTTGGAACATGTGGTCTAGCATGATCTAAGGCTTGTTGATAAGCATTATAAATTGTTTGAGCATTTATTTTAATTAAGGCTTTTGCATCTGCAAGTGTAACTAATTCCTCATCTGAAAGATCTAAAGCCCTATAAATATTTGAATACCAAAAGTGAGGATCTCCTAATTTTCTGGTAGGATTTAACATGGCAGCAACACCATAAATAGGGGGGATAGGGAAAAAATATTTTTTAAACTTTTCTTTCATTGCATTTATAGCAAGTTGATAAATTACCCCACCCTTTGAAAATTGAACAAATAAATCACATAGTGCTGCAATATAAACTAAACAGTTTGAAATAGTAGGATAATATTGCCCAGATAATTCATTTGTAGCAATATGAAATTGTTCTAAAAAATCTATAAGAATTTTAACATTCGTCCAATCTTGATTTGTAAGGATTTCATCATCATCCTCACCACCAACACGAGCATTAAACGTAACATTTATTGGGTTTCTATATTCATATGCAACAACTAAACTTTCGTACATACAATTCCATCTAGTCGGACAAGCTTTAGGAACCTTTCTTTCTCTAAAGCCAAATTCATCACATTTTTTAAAATATTCTCTAAGTCTACTTCTACGGTTTGAATAAAAAAGCCAATTAAGAGCCATTTTAACCTTTTCAATTTCCAAATTTAAAATTTTCATATCATCACCGACGATTAAATGGTAAATATGACAAATACATCTAACATAGAAACAATTACTAAATGCAGAATTTAGTGTAGTTGTAAGTAAGCCTATAGCATTAGTGTTACTAGAAGCATTATCCATAGAAATTGACATTATTTTACCTCTAATGCAAAAATGTCTACAAATATCTGCAACTGTGTTAGCAATAAAGTTACCTGTGTGACGTGAATTAATTATTCTATATGCAATAATACGTTTTTGCATTTTCCATTCTTCATCAATCCAATGAGTGATAACAGTTAGATAATAACAGTCATTACCGCTTCTACCAATATCAGTGGTAATAGCAATGCGACAATCTATATGAGTAAATAAATGCCGCAAATATTATTCATATTCATGTTTATATTTATAAATATCGCTCTTTACGGTTGCGCGAGGCCATCCTTTATAAGTAGGATTAAAAACTCATCTAATATAATGCACAAAATGAGGGTTAGAAGGAAAACTATAGGGTAAGCACATAACAGTAACCATTTTTGCCAATTCTTCACGATCTTTATTTGGATCGTAATATAAAATGCCACCAGTAACAGTGTTAATTCCCAGTTGAACTAGATTTGACCCTGTACTAGGGTTAACCGTAGTATCTACACTTGTCCCCTCTTGCGCAGCTTTCGTTTGTAAATATCTAGCTTTATCTCTAGGGTGTTCCAATATGTGTCTAGTCAAAGTACCCGTACTGCTACGGTCTCCAGTATATTTATGAGTCATCAAAGACCCACAAGTTTTACACTTAGCCTTATTTTGTTCTCTTAGTTGAGTAAAAAAGTTCCAAATAAGTGGTGTTTCGGGGCGTTTAGAACGTTGTCTATTAAAAGTAGGAGTTACTACAGGAGGGTCAGGCGGGGCATCAGTTGGGTTATTAACAGGACTAGTAGGTGTATCATCTAAATCCGGTTACGTTTCATCTAAATCATCATTTTCCTCATCATTTTCAAAGATAGTTTGATTAGAATAAAGAGCATTCATAACTTCTTCGTTTAATTGTTGACCTGGTGCAACATCATGGCAAAATTGACTATCGGAAAATTAAAAACAAGTGTTATCACTATCAAGAATAACAGGTGGAGAGGGACAGGTAACAGGTCTGGGTCGGGGAACCGGGGGAAGAGTAGTATCTTGGCGACTAGATTCACCAATTTTAGATTTTCCCTTACCACCAAACATTTTTTTCAAAGAAAATGCCATATTAATTATAATTATACAAACTAAAACAAACGAAATTATAATATTAAAACTTAAGAGTTGGAACGAGTTTACCGAATTAACGAACAACTTCTTGAAAATTGAATATCGTTGAAGACTTGAATACTTCAATTCACCAACTTCACAATTTTTCACGAAATTGCAGTAATAAAGTAAGCAATTATAGAAGAAAATTAGAGAGAGATTGATGAATTTGTGAGTAAAAATGAAAGAATGAGGGGGTATTTATAGTTGAGAATAGGGAAAAAGTGTAATTATACAAAATTTGGGGTTAAAACAAAGTTTGGGGGCCAAATGGCTATTTTTGAAATTGCCAACGGCTAAAATTGCAGGCCAACGGCTACACTTTAAATTTCTGACCGTTGGCCCTTTTTTAAAAAAAAAATTTAAAATTTTTTTTTAAAGGATAGCCGTTGGGCCCGTTTGGCCCGGTTGAACCGGCCCAGGCCCGTCTGCCGGTCTCGGGCTAAACGGTCTCGGGCTCGCGGGCTTTTTGGTAAGGACCGGCCCACTGTGGGCTTTTAGAACGCTAGAGACCGGCCCGTTTGGCCCGCGGTCCCGGGCTGGGCCCGACCCACAATACACCTTACATGGCACTATCAGTGGCTGGCCTTTTACCCTGGCAGATTTGCATCTATACCCGCTTTTTGGGTCACGTTTTAACTTGTGCTGGCTTTGCAAAAAAAAATTGCAAGCGTACCCACTTTTTCGCGTAACTTTAGCATACGGGGCTGAAGTAGCAAAGACAATCACGCAAAACTTCAGCATTCTAGTAGACGGGCCTGAAGTAGCAAGTGTGCTGAAGTATTTGTTTGTAATTGCTGAACTTAAGCATAATAGCTGATGTTTTGTTCTCTATTTGCTGAAGTTTTTGTTTGTAATTGCTGGACTTAAGCATAGTAGCTGAAGTTTTGTTCTCTATTTGCTGAAATTTTTGTTTGTAATTGCTGAACTTAAGCATACTAGCTGAAGTTTTGTTCTCTATTTGCTGAAGTTTTTGTTTGTAATTGCACTAAATAAGCTGAAGTTTTTTTGTCCTGGATTCATTAGTTTTGTCATTAAGCTTTTTCAAAAATTTCAGCAGAAGATGCTGAAGTTATCTAGTTCATTTATAAAAACTACAGCATTAAATAAGCAGAAGTTTTTTTGTCCTGGATAAGCTTTTTCAAAAACTTCAGCAGAAGATGCTGAAGTTATTTAGTTCATTTGTAAAAAATTCAGCACTAAATAAGCTGAAGTTTTTTTTGTCTTGGATTCATTAGTTTTGTTATAATCAGACTACTATAAAATAATCAGATTGCCAACAGTATCTAAATCATAAATATTTGGAAACAAATAAACGTGAAAAGAACAGAATTATCATGAAAAAAATCATTAAGTGTGACCTTAAATTTCCCGTACGTGGAAATATTCACAAATTATTGTCTACTAACTTACGTAATTATTTATAATTTATTTTTAAATAATATGATAAACATACTTAAGGAAATCATCCCATGAACCGATGTTTCATAGCAGCACCAACAGCAGCAGAAGAAAGAAGAAGAAGAAGAAGAAAACGAAGGAGGAGAAGGAGGAGGAGAAAGGGGCCTGAAGTTGTTTAAAAAGTGGGTACAAGTTAAAACTTTTTAAAAAAAATGGGTATAGGTTAAATGAATCCAAATAGGGCGCCCCGTGCAATTTTACCAAAACTAATGAATCCAGGACAAAAAAAACTTCAGCTTATTTAGTGCTGAAGTTTTTACAAATGAACTAAATAACTTCAGCATCTTCTGCTGAATTTTCTGAAAAAGCTTATCCAGGACAAAAAAAGTTCAGCTTATTTAGTGTTGTAGTTTTTATAAATGAACTAGATAACTTCAGCATCTTCTGCTGAAGTTTTTGAAAAAGCTTAATGACAAAACTAATGAATCCAGGACAAAAAAACTTCAACTTATTTAGTGCAATTACAAACAAAAACTTCAGCAAATAGAGAACAAAACTTCAGCTACTATGCCTGAGCTCAGCAATTACAAACAAAAACTTCAGCAAATAGAAAACAAAACTTCAGCTACTATGCTTAAGTTCAACAATTACAAACAAAAACTTCAGCACACTTGCTACTTCAGGCCCGTCTACTAGAATGCTAAAGTTTTGCGTGATTGCCTTTGCTACTTCAACCCCGTATGCTGAAGTTACGCGAAAAAAGTGGGTACGCTTTCAATTTTTTTTGCAAAGAGGGCACAAGTTAAAACGTGACCCAAAAAGCGGATATAGATGCAAATGCCCCTTAGTAAATTATTTACTCTTAATTAAAGATGTCACAGTTAGCCACTAATTAAAGATGTCTTCACTCTTTAGCCACTGTTTAAAATATATTTGTGAGCACATGATTTTTGTCTCACATGAAGTGCTCCTACAGAATTTCAAAAATTAGATTTTTCCTTTTAATTATTTGTTATTTTTAGGAATTATCGTAGAATTTTCCTGATTGTTGCATTTTTGTGTGCATGTTAATTTTATATTTAATTCATAAAAATACAAAATATGTTGCATTTGCATCTTAGGATTTAACTTTACATTTTAGATTTATTAGTAATAGTTTGTTTTATAAAAATGAAAAAATCACAAAATAACTCATTTTTTTTTGCATTTTTGATTTTGAGTTTCAAATTTTGTTGTTTTGCTTTTAATTTGGTTTTTAATTAATTGTGGTAATTATTACTTAGGGTTAGTTAACTTAATTTGGTAGTATAATTTGGTTTAGGAATTGGTTTAGATTTTTATTTTTGAGAAAAAGAAAAGAGTTTTGAAATAAAAGAAAAAGGAAAAAGAATTGAAGAAATCAGAATTTTGGGCCAAAATTCAAAATTTTCCAGCCCAAACCAATTTCCCTCTTTGAAACCCGGTTGACCCAAGCCCAGATCCGCCCCTACCCAGTCCAATTTCCCACACAACCCAAACGACACCGTTTTGATAACCTTTGATCTGGACCGTTGATCTCCTTTGATCAAACGGTCCGGAACTAAGGGTATCCCTATTATATAACTATTTGAACCTCTACCCCCCCCCTCCCTCCAATCGTCTCTCCCATTCCCCAATCCTCAGAGATGCCTATCCGAACCCTAGAGCGCCGCCCTTAAAACCTTGCCATCTCCGGTGGCGGCGCCGGTCCCAATCAATACCAAATCAACACCCCAAACTCCCCTTCATCCCCTCGTTCTAAATCTTCACTCCGTTTCCCTCGAATCTTGCCAGAATTTCTCGAATCTCGAATCGAAGGCATGAACCCTAAATCCCCAAAAACGCGAATCAGCCAGTTGGATGAAGATTTGAGTTCGAATTGGACCTTATTCGTGTGTTTTCGTCCAGAACGCACGATTAAGGTCTATTTCGGTCCAAAATCGGATTCTTCAAAGGGTTATTCATGATTTTTGTTCACCTGGTTTAAACAAGTATTTTCAGTATCCCCTTTTCTTCATTTCTCTTCCCTATCTTCATCTATTTTTCTTCTTTTCCTCTGTTTTCTCAAGATCACTTCTGCATGTGTCTCTTTAATCCAGGCTAATCGTTAATTAGTATCTTCTTTAATTTTGTTTGGATTCGTTATTTTAGTTTGTTTGATTTTCATTTAGTTTTGGGCCGTAGAGAACATTTGGTTCAGAAATCCATTTGATTCCGAACTGCCCTTTTTATTTTTCTGCCTTTTAGATTCTTCTGTTGAATTTCTGAATTGGACTTGGGTCCAAAAGGAAGGGATTAGCCCAGGCTTTGTTGTTTTGAAACATTGGGTCAATTTGACCCATACCCATTTGGGTTCACTGAGGTAAAAACAGAGTGCTTAAGGGGTAAATTGGGGAATTTAAGTAGGGAATCTCTCAGTAACTGATTTAGGCAGCTTCTAGAAAGGTGCCATTAGGACTTATGTGAAATTCTGAGTTTTAAACTAAGGGTATCTAAGCTAAAACCAAAATTCCAAAAGGTGTAAAATGAAAAATTATTTTCAGCATTGCTGCCCTAATAGCTTGCCTATAAAGGCATCATTACTTGAGACTTAAAGTCAGATTTTAGAGAGAAAAAATATCCAAAAAACAAAATGGCTAGCTCAAAGAAGAACACTGAATTCTTTGCTTTCCTTAGTTGAAAACTGCTCCAAAATTGAGTTTCGATTCTGGTTTCCTAGTTTTCTTGTTTAGCTACAACTTCTGAAAATCACAAATTCTTATCTGGGATGAAATGGCTTGAGTTTTTGGGGTTTCAAAATCTGGTTTGAAGCTGTTTGGTTTCTGGGTTAATGTTTCATTGCCGATGATCGAAACTGATTTTGCTGCTGCTTGGTCACTGCTTCCCCACTTCTTTATGTTTCCCCTTATTCCCAAGTACATGTTTCTGAATTCACCTCACATGAGGTTTGACTTGAAGTGTGAAATGAAATCTGGAGTTTAAAACATGGCCTCAACATGCTCGGATTCATTAGTTTAGCTTCATTCTTTATAAGTTAGGTCTTGAACTTATTTGATGCACTGTATGTTCTTTAAAAGAGCTGTAGTTAGATTGTATCAAGTATGAAGCTATTTTCTAGCAAAGCACTCATAGCTAGATGTTGGTTTGTTGAGTTCTTGTTATTGTAGCCGATTTTGAACTGTTAAGAAAGGAAACTTGATGGAAATTTGTTAATTGGATCATTAAATTTGCAACTCACTTAAATGTTGTAACATAGTGCTATGTCCATGCATTAGACAACTGATTGTTTTCTTAAGTGATAATGAGTGTAAGGTCCTGTTAAAGGAGAAGGGAAATGGTTTAGGTTACTTTAAGAGTCAAGTTATGCATTGATTTATTTATAGTGTGATTCCAAGCATGTTTGAGTTTGAGTTTTAGATTCACATTTATCTATTTGGATAATCTCATAAGCATTTACTTGTCAAATACATGCACTGAACAGAGGTTTTAAAGCAAACTTGAATCCTTATGATTGACCTCAGAAATTAGTTAAAGACAGATGCAAGCGTGATTGCCAAAATGATTGTTTGTTAGTGTTGCTGGGTTGGTGTTAATAATTCTTGATTTTCTGTGCTATTTACGTGCTTAGGGATTCAACCTCGAGTCCTGCCCTATTTAGTTTGAGTTTTTTTCCTCAAAAGATTTGGGCCGTATTGGGCCACAGGCCATGAGGCCCTCTAAAAAGGAGCCGCAGAAATTCATCAAGTCAGGGTCTGTTTCTTCGTTTCCTATCTGGACGCTATTTGTTGGCCCAAACCTTATCCTTAAATAATCAGCACCTTCCTCTTTAAAACCAAAACAATCCTCTTTTAGTTAGTTTGTACAGTAGTAGAATCCCAACCCTATTAATGTTTAAATAATTAAGTTTTCTTTAATAATTAAGGTGCGCCGTGCCAAATAAAACCTCAAAATACACGACCCTCACTTAATTAATTTTAATCCTTAGAAATCGAGGCGTTCCATTTAGTTGAATTTTCCATGGCCCTCGCAAATCTGAAAGCACGTAGTTGCTTTAGGCGCGTAATTTAAGTTAACTTCCTTAAACTCGGGTGTGCATTTCATGTGACCCAAATCCAAATCTCAACAACATTAAATAAAATGTGCCGCAGACTGCAGGTGCATTTCATGTGGCGTGGTCCAAAGACGTGTTTTAGATGACGTTGAAATCTTTCTTAAAAAATAATAATTAAAAGCGGCTTAAAAAGTTAAAAATTCACCATAGGCTAAAACATGTATTAAAATTAGATAATAGGTCAATTATAATAGTTTAAGCGACCGTGCTAGAACCACGGAATCCTGGGATGCCTAACACCTTCCCCCGGGTTAACAGAATTCCTTATTCAGAATTTTTGGTTCGCAGACTTCAAAAAGAAAGTCGAAATTTTTCTCGATTTGGGATTTAAAATAAACCGGTGACTTGGGACACCAAAAATAAACTATCCCAAGTGGCGACTCTGAATAAAAATGAATAAATAATCACATTTCGAATAATGTCACTTAAATTGGAAAAACTCCCTTATATATACCTTCGGCTGTGTAAAAAAGGAGGTGTGACAGCTTTGGCGACTCTGCTGGGGACAAGAACCCAGAACTTCTGGTTCAGGGTTCAAGAATTCGAGCTTAGAATAGATGTTGTAGTTGGCTTTATTTATTATCTGATTTTGTACATGTTTGAGCCTAATATGCTAAATGCCGCTTTTACCGCTTTGATATTTTGTGAATTGTATATAAACTGCTACGAAACCCTTCTTCTCCCTGAGTCTTCTAAATCATCTGGGGAGTGTGCACTTCGTGTGACTTCTCTTCTGTCTAGAGTCTTATCCAATTTTAGAACGAGGTTCGGACAAGTTGCAAAGCCGGTGAAGCTTCTGTATTCCCGGTACGCTGCCCTCCCCCCGGCTCGAGCTGTCCGCTCGGGTAATCCAGGTCTAGAATAATAAACCCAGGTTTTTAAGCCTAGTATAACAAAACCTCATGCCGGATCCCTAGTAGGAACGTTTGTTTGCATCACGTGCATTTGACTTTGGAGACTCAACACAGGGGTTGGGTCTGTCTAGGACAGGCGTCCCAAATTAAAGACCATCCTGATGCATCTTACGTGCTACTTGCACATTTGTTTGCTTCAGCTTGTATGTTGACCGGATTCTAGAATAAATAAAAAAGAAAAAAAAAGTGAGAGGTAGGTATTTAAAAAATTCTGAAACTATGCCAAAATTTTGAAAAAAAAAAGGAAAAAGAAAAAGACAAGGTCATTTCAAAGTGAGCCCAAAATCTTCAAGTGCCATGTTTCCCCGATCTGTCAAAACTGACCGAACTACGCGGGTCTGATTCTCACCGGATGTGAGATACGTAGGCAAACCTCATCGGTTCCGACCTCAGTTTTCAAAAAAACCAAAAAATATTTTCTTTCAGTTCTTTCTTTAGAAATCTTTCCTTAGAAAATTCAAAAAAAAAAGAATTTTTTTTTAAAACTCAAAAATAGTTTCCTTCTTTCTAATGTCTTTCATACGAAAAAAGAAAAATCAATAAAAATCAAAATCCAAAATTCGGGTTTCCTTCATTCTGAAGTATTTTTCCAAAAAAATCCAAAAAAAAATCAGAAACAAAAATCTAAGAAAAATACTCCTTAGATGTCTTTCTTTCATAATTGAAAAATTGAAGTCCAAAAAATATTTTTGCTTTTCTTTAGAAGTACTTTTCTAAATAAGTAATAGCTCAGAAATTCAAAATATTTTTCTTAAAAAGTCCCTCTTTCGAACATTAAGGGGTTACATCCAAAATCCAAAAATATTTTCTTTCTTCCTTAGAAAAAGAGAAAACAAATGAAAATTCAAACAAAATATATGTTCTTTTTACTTTTGAAATTCCTAAAGTTCCAATCAAAAGAAAAGGAATTTTAGAAGTCTTTCTTTCAAAAATAAAATCAAAATCAAAATCAAAAATTCAAAAAAAAAATTCCCTTTCTTCTTTTAAAGCATTTTTTTTTAGAAAATTCCAACAAAAAAACCAAAAAATCAAAAATATTTTTCTTTTGCCTTAAAGCTTCATGATCTGAGTTTTATAAAAAAGAGTTAGTTTAATTAATTCTCAATCTTCCCGAACTACGCAAAGATCTGATTCATGCGGGGTCATGATACGTAGGCAATCCCCATCGGATTCGATCATAGCCATAAATAAATTGAATGAAAAAATAAACTGGAAAAAAAGAAAGAAAGAAAAATTGAGCGAGAAAGAAAGAAAAAAGTTACAAAAACAAAAAAAGAAAAAAAAAAGAAAAGAGAGTGCCAAAAAATAAAAGAGTGGCAAAAACAAAAATCAAGAGTGATTAGAGAGAAACAAAGATGAAGAAAAGATGCCCATACTGAAAGAGTTAGTTAAGGCCGGGATGAAACATGCAACCGTTCAAACACCCGGTAGAAGCATTTAACTGTTAGGTGCATTGCATCCCAACATGCGATTTCCTATATGTTAAATGTCTCAAAACTAACAAGTTTGTTGGTGTGAGCAAATTAGCCAGAATCTGTTCAGGTGGTTGGTTTTGTTGGTCTGCGGTGATGAACGCACAACCTTGCACGCGGCCACAACATTATACACAAAATCGAGCTCTACCTCCCAGAAATGTCCATCCTTACCAAGCTCCATATAATCCCCAATCAAATGTTCCCCAGTACAATCCTCGCCCAAGAGAGCCTTTCAAAAGGAATCAGTTCACCCCTATTGGTGAATCATACTCGGGTTTGTTCCAAAAGCTAGTCAGGCGAGTTTTCCTGCAGCCAGTGGCCCCAAACCGGCCAAACCCCGAGCCCCCTCGCTCGAGCTGATGCTTAGATGTGAATACCACTCTGGAGCGGTGAGGCATAATACAGAGGACTGTTGGACCCTCAAAAGGGTAGTTGAAGATTTGATTGAAGCTGGAAGAATTATTTTTCGGGACGAAGAGGCTCCTAACATGATGAACAATCCTCTGCCTACTCACACCAATGGGCCAGTAGTCGGAATGACTTGGGAAGATAAGAAATTTGATTCGGCACTGAAGGCCATTGCAGCCATTGCCGAGACAGAAGAAAAGTCACAAAACAGTTGCCAAGCGTGAAAGTTCCCTATCAGACGGGAGTCTCGATAGCCAGTCTTGCCATCCTTTCTACAGCAGGATTATCTCAGGGTGTGATCCGGATGTTTTACTCTATTGTCTTACTTTCTGATCTAAACCTTTCTCTCTTCAAAAATTGAAAAAAAAAACAAAAAAAAAATCAAAAATCAAAAATCAAATGAAATTAATATTTCATTGTCCAGGAATGTCTCTTTTCTTAATCTTGTTATTTTTCTTAATCTCTTTTCAGTTCTGTTAAATGCAGATTTCAATAACATGACATGCTTGCGGACTTCATGCCCAGATTCAAACACGCTGTCTAACTGTGAAATAATGAACCAAGAACCGGAATATGATGAAGAAGAGGCTTTTAGGGAAATAAATCGAGAATCGGAACAATTTGAGAACAAACCTAAGCCGAACTTAAATGATACTAAGCCGGTTAATTTGGGTAGTTCTGAAGAAGTCAGGGAAACCAAGATAAGCATTCACACAGATGAAAAAACTCGGGATGCATTGATCCAACTCTTGTTTGAGTTTAAAGATGTGTTTTCTTGGTCATATGATGACATGCCAGGACTAAGTGTCGGTTTGGTAGGTTCACAAGTTGCCAACATACCCTGATTATCCCCCTGTCCAGCAAAAGCAAAGAAAGTTCAAAACTGATATCAGTGACAAAATTAAAGAAGAGGTCACAAAACAGTTAAAAGCGGGGGTGATCCGAGTGGTTCGATACACCACATGGTTAGCCAATGTAGTTCCAGTGCCAAAGAAAGACGGGAAAACCCGAGTGTGTGTGGATTACAGAGATCTGAACAAAGCAAGTTTAGGATAATTTCCCGTTACCGAACATCCAAATCCTTGTTGATAACTGCGCCAAACATGAGATACAGTCCATCGTGGATTGTTATGCAGGATATCACTAGGTGTTGTTGGATGAAGAGGATGCCGAAAAGACAGCTTTTACCACACCCTGGGTCACATACTGTTACAGAGTCATGCCTTTTGGTCTGAAGAATGCCAGGGCAATCTACATGAGGGCCATGATTGCTATTTTTCACGATATGATGCACCAAGAGATAGAGGTGTATGTCGACGACGTGATCATCAAGTCCAAGACCCAGGATGACCATGTTCGGGACTTGAGAAAATTCTTTGAGCGGCTGCGTAAATATGATCTGAAGCTAAACCCAGCCAAATGTGCGTTTGGAGTACCGTCAGGCAAACTCTTGGGATTCATAGTCAGTCGGAGGGGCATCGAGCTAGACCAAACAAAGATAAAGTCCATTCGAGATTTGCCTCCTCCAAAAACTAAAAAAGATGTTATGAGCTTGCTTGGAAGATTGAACTACATCAGCCGACTTATTGCCCAGTTGACGACTACATGTGAACCCATCTTCAAACTGTTAAAGAAAGATGCAGCAATTAAATGGACAGACGAGTGCCAAGAAGCTTTTGATAAAATTAAAGAATACTTGTCGAACCCTCCAGTCTTGGTCCCACCAGAACCGGGAACGCCTCTGTTCTTGTATTTACAGTCTTGGAGAATTCTTTTGGCTGTGTCCTTAGACAACATGATGTGACCGGGAGGAAAGAGTAGGCGATCTACTATTTGAGTAAAAAGTTCACAAGATATGAGGCTAAATATACTCTATTGGAAAGGACTTGTTGCGCTTTGACCTGGGCAGCTCAAAAGTTGAGGCATTACTTGTTGGCTTACACCACTTACCTCATCACCAGGTTGGACCCTTTAAAGTACATATTCCAGAAACCAATGCCCACGGGAAGGTTAGCAAAATGGCAGATCCTGCTCACTGAATTTGACATAGTCTATGTCACCCGCACGGCGATGAAAGCCCGGGCTTTAGCAGATCATTTGGCTGAAAACCGGTTGACGATGAATACCAACCTTTGAGCACCTATTTCCCGGATGAAGAGGTAAATTCAGTTGAGGCAATATCCGAAGATACTAATGCTTGGAAAATGGTCTTTGATGGGACGGTAAACGCAAAAGGTGTTGGAATTGGGGAAATCTTGATCTCACCCACTGGTCAGCATTATCCAGCCACAACCCGGCTCCGGTTTTTCTGCACAAACAACAATGCCGAGTATAAAGGTTGCATTATGGGTATGAACATGGCAATTGACCAAGATGTCGAAGAATTGTTAATCATGGGAAACTCGGATCTAATTATCCGACAAGCTCAGGGAGAATGGGAGACTCGGGATGTCAAACTTATTCCCTACAGGCAACATGTGGAAGATCTCAGCAAACGTTTCAAGTCAATAGAGTTCAGGTACATCTCTCGTTGTCACAATGAACTAGTTGATGTACTTGCTACTTTAGCCTCGATGCTGCCATACCCAGGCAATACCCACATTGATCCCTTGGAAATCCAAATCCGGGAAAGGCACGGTTACTGTAATACGGTTGAGGCGGAACAAAATATTCAGCGATGGTATCATGACATCAAAAGATTTCTGAAAACTAAGGAATACCCCGAGCAAGCCAGTGGAGACCAAAAGAGGACCATTAGACGACACGTAAGTGGTTTCTTCTTGAGCGGTGATGTCTTGTACAAAAGGAATCCTGATCTCAACTTGTTAAGGTGTGTTGACGCTGAAGAGGCCGGGAGAATCATGTATGAAGTGCACGCTGGAGTGTGCGGACCCCACATGAACGGGTATGTTTTAGCAAAGAAAATCCTCCGAGCGGGTTATTATTGGATGACTATGGAAAAAGACTGCTTCAGTTTCGTCCGAAAATGTCATCAATGCCAAGTGCACGGTGATTGATTCATGCACCGCCTACAGAACTGCATCCCATGTCAGCACCTTGGCCATTCATTGATTGTGGCATGGATGTCACTGGGCCGATTTAGCCAAAAGCTTCAAATGGACACAGATTCATATTGGCCGCCATCGACTATTTCACGAAGTGGGTTGAAGCAATCACGCTCAAATCTGTTACCAAGAAAGCTGTGGTAGATTTCGTGCACTCCAATCTTATCTGCCGTTTCGGTATCCCTGCAACTATCATCACAGATAATGCTGCAAACTTGAATAGTCATTTGATGGGGGAGATATGCGAACAGTGCAAAATAACTCATCCGAACTCTACTCCTTATCGGCCTAAAGCCAATGGTGCCGTCGAAGCAGCAAATAAGAACATCAAAAAGATTTTGAGAAAGATGATTCAAAGTTCCAGACAGTGGCATGAAAAGTTGCCTTTTGCATTGTTGGGGTATCGCACTACGGTGCGCACATCGGTCGGAGCAACCCCGTACCTATTGGTTTATGGCACTGAAGCCGTAATACCCGCGGAAGTAGAAATCCCTTCTCTCCGGATTATTGTTGAAGCTGAAATAGAAGACAGTGAGTGGGTCAAAACCCGTCTGGAACAGTTAACCCTGATCGATGAAAAACGAATGGCTGCAGTCTGCCACGGGCAGTTGTATCAACAAAGAATGGCCCGTGCCTACAACAAGAAAGTGCGGCCTAGAAACTTTGAAGTGGGGCAACTCGTCTTAAGGCGTATTCTTCCCCATCATCAGGAAGCAAAAGGAAAATTGCTCCTAACTGGAAAGGTCCATACATTATCAGAAAATCGTTGCCAAAAGGGGCATTATATCTGGGAGACATTGAAGGGCATTCCCTTCAATGTCTAATCCTTCTGCAGTAATAGCATTATCCGATTGGGATGACTAAGGCTTTCATTCTCGCTACCCCAAACACTCCAATCCTTTGCTAACCCTTCGAGCCGGTTACCTTTCTTTCATTACCCTCTTTGGAACTCGAAGATGTTTGTAATAAAAAAAATATGAAAAAATGAAAAATGAAAAATAAAAAAAAGGAAAAAAAAGAAAGAGAAAACAAAAAACAAAAACAAAATGTTTTCCCTGAACTACGTTCGACTTGATTCCGAAAAGATATGTAGACAGCCTTTCTCTGGGGTTCAGTCACAACAAAAAAAAATCCAGTTTTCCTCAAAAAGTGAAACTGGGGCAAATGTTATAATGGTCGGCGATGAACCCGCCTGAACGATTCCAAAGTTGTAATTCGATCCAATTCTTTTTACCCAAACCTTGTTCAAGTTCTTCCGATCAATCGGCAAAAGGTTTTCAAAATTAGAGAACGCAGTTGTTTGGATCCCATGCAACAAGGATGAGAGAAATAAAATGAGAGAGTCTTAATTGTGAAAACCCACAGGCACCATAAGTCGACAGTGAGTAGAGAAATTGAAAATGAGAGAGTCTTGTTAGTGAAAACTCGTAAAAGAGCACTATAAGGCGATGGTAAGAAGAGAAATGAGAGAGGTCGATTGGTGAAAACCCGCAAAGGGCGCCGTTGATCGAAAGGAAGAAACCCCTCACCACCATTGGTATTGAAAGAGTCCTGGCAAGGTTTCTCGATTTTGAAACACGGGTCGCAATGTATTTATGAGAAGTTGGGATAGCTTGTGCGGATCGGGTACCCAGTCCAAGAAGCATGTCATGTCTATTGAAGTCTGCATGCACCCCAGATAAGTCCGTCCTTCCTCCCCGAAAGGGACACTTCTCATTAAATTCATTTTCTTGTCCTTTGTTTACTTTTCCTTGAATCCCTTTCCGTCTAACTCCGTTCCGAAACTAATACAAAGAAAAGGTGGCAAGATTGGTTTTACAAGGTTCTGCTTAATAAAAGCCAAGTCCAAAGAAAAGTACCCAGCCTCAGCGGGTGCATCAAGTCGATCCTGACTGGCCATGATAGCCGATGCTCTGAAATCAGATTTGTTGAAAATGAAAGGAAATCCAAAGTCAAAAGCCCCCAGAGGCAGAATAAACTGAAAAGGCCAAAGTCCCATACGGTTGAGCCGTCATGAGAAATTTTGAAAAGTTGAGTTCCTCGGTTTTAGGAGAGAGATCAATCTTCAAAAAAGCCAGCAAGCAGTAGAGGTTCTCACCAAAAGAGTTGGGCCAAGATCAAGTGATCAAAAACAATGAAGGCCACAAAACCAACCACCGTTTCAAACTAACAATTGTTCTTTGTTTGAAAATTTGAGACAGGTGTAATCCAAAGCAACCCTGCAAGAAGCAGGTGCAACCAAAAAGGAAAAATGCGCAAGAGCTAGAAACAGCTCTGCAGCGATAATCAATCCCAAAAGGGAAGTCTCTTTCAAATTCTTTCCGGCATTTTTACTCATGTTCTTAAAGTAAAAAAAAATGAAGAATGATGAAAAAAAAGAGGAAGAAGAATTCAAAGTCGTGGTAGCATAGGGCCTCCGATCTCTAGTTGCATCCTTTCCAACATAGGGCCCCATTCCCTAGTTATCCCTGGCATAACCCAAGGACCTTTTTTCTTTTCTCCCGGCATAACCCGTGGACCTCCCTGGCATAACCCAAGGACCTTTTTTCTTTTCTCCCAGCATAACCCGTGGACCTCCCTGGCATAACCCAAGGACCTTTTTTTTTCTTTTCTCCCGGCATAACCCGTGGACCTCCCTGAAGGACCTTTTTTCTTTTCTCCCGGCATAACCCGTGGACCTCCCTGGCATAACCCAAGGACCTTTTTTCTTTTCTCCCGGCATAACCCGTGGACCTCCCTGGCATAACCCAAGGACCTTTTTTCTTTTCTCCCGGCATAACCCGTGGATCTTCCTGGCATAACCCAAGGACCTTTTTTCTTTTCTCCCGGCATAACCCGTGGACCTCCCCGGCATAACCCGAGGACCTTTTTCCTTTTCTCCCGGCATAGCCCGGGACCTCCCTGGCATAACCCAATGACCTTGTTCTTTTCTCCCGGCATAACCCGTGGACCTCCCCGGCATAACCCGAGGACCTTTTTCCTTTTCTCCCGGCATAACCCGTGGACCTCCCTGGCATAACCCAAGGACCTTTTATCTTTTCTCCCGGCATGACCCGTGGACCTCCCTGGCATAACCCAGGGACCTTTTTTCTTTTCTTCCGGCATAACCCGAGGACTCTTTTTCTTTTTCGGCATAACCCGGTCAGCTTTCCAGCATAACCTGACAATCCTCCCAATTTAGGGCTTCACTCCCTATTCCCAAGGATACAGAATCCCGATTTTTATTGCTTTCAATAAAGAAATAGTTTAGATTTGTGTTGCAAATAACTTACGAAATTTTTCTAGTGAAAACTGGGGTAGAAAATTTTCGTTCGTTTGTTCGTTTTGGTGTCTGAGCAGGTTTGACCTCGAGGCACAGGATGCGAGATGACCAAAAGAATGAGTCTCAATCCGAAATAAAGAAAAGAAGAAAGGAACAAAAGAAATGAACTCAAAGTGCTGAAGTGGAGAAGGACGCGGGCTGCTCAAAATTTGACAGAAGTCACAAGCTTCGCATGTCCCGCCTTGATCCAAAAGCTGAAGAATGAACCAGCGACTGCAGCTAACGAGCATCAAGATTCAGATCGGAGTCTATAGCAAGAACCAGCTAAGACTCAAGATCAAGCTTCAAGAGATTTATAGATAGGAATCTTGTAACTCGTAGTTGATAGGTTTAACTAGATTAGCTTCTTATTTTTTTATTTTGGTGTAATAAGGAGTTCAGCAAGCAGTAGTAGCAGCAGCAATAGTGAAATCACAGCTTCCCGGTAGTCCCAGCTATCAAAACTTCCAAAACTACACTGACCTAATTCCTTTATAGCCAAGGATATGTACGCAACCTTTGAAGCAAGGTTCGGTCAGATTCTTTTCAAAAATGCTTCTCATGGAGTGTCAAACAGGCAAAAATCCCTTATAATTGCTCATTTTATCTTTGCCCAAAAACTATTCGTGTCTCCGAGCATAGAGGGGCAACTGTGAGCACGTGATTTTTGCCTCACATGAAGTACTCCTACAGAATTCGAAAAATTAAATTTTTCCTTTTAATTATTTGTTATTTTTAGGAATTATCGTAGAATTTTCCTGATTGTTGCATTTTTGTGTGCATGTTAATTTTATATTTAATTCATAAAAATACAAAATATGTTGCATTTTCATCTTAGGATGTAACTTTACATTTTAGATTAATTAGTAATAGTTTGTTTTATAAAATGAAAAAATCACAAAATAACTCATTTTTTTGCATTTTTGATTTTGAGTTTCAAATTTTGTAGTTTTTCTTTTAATTTGTTTTTAATTAATTGTGGTAATTATTACTTAGGTTTAGGAATTGGTTTAGATTTTTATTTTTTTTATTTTTTATTTTTTGAGAAAAAGAAAAGAGTTTTGAAATAAAAGAAAAAGGACAAAGGAATTGAAGAAATCAGAATTTTGGGCCAAAATTCAAAATTTCCCAACCCAAACCAATTTCCCTCTTTGAAACCCGGTTGACCAAGCCCAGATCCGCCCCTACCCGGTCCAATTTCCCACACAACCCAAACGACACCGTTTTGATAACCTTTGATCTGGACCGTTGATCTCCTTTGATCAAACAGTCCGGAACTAAGGGTATCCCTATTATATAACTGTCTGAACCTCTACCCCCCCAACAATCGTCTCTCCTATTCCCCAATCCTCAGAGACGCCTATCCGAACCCTAGAGCGCCGCCCTCAAAACCTTGCCATCTCCGGTGGCGGCGCCGGTCCCAATCAACACCCCAAACTCCCCTTCATCCCCTCGTTCTAAATCTTCGCTCCGTTTCCCTCGAATCTTGCTAGAATTGCTCGAATCTTGAATCGAAGGCATGAACCCTAAATCCCCAAATTCTTTATCTGGGAAGAAATGGCTTGAGTTTTTGGGGTTTGAAAATCTGGTTTGAAGCTGTTTGGTTTCTGGGTTACTGTTTCATTGCCGAGGATCGAAACTGATTTTGCTGCTACTTGGTCACTGGTTCCTCACTTCTTTTTGTTTCCCCTTATTCCCAGGTATATGTTTTTGAATTCACCTCACATGAGGTTTGACTTGAAGTGTGAAATGAAATCTGGAGTTTAAAACATGGCCTCAACATGCTCGGATTCATTAATTTAGCTTCATTCTTTATAAGTTATATGGTCTTGAACTTATTTGATGCACTGTATGTTCTTTATAAGAGCTGTAGTTAGATTGTATCAAGTATGAAGTTATTTTCTAGCAAAGCACTCATAGCTAGATGTTGGTTTGTTGAGTTCTTGTTATTGTAGCTAATTTTGAACTGTTAAGAAAGGAAACTTGATGGAAATTTGTTAATTGGATCATTAGCTAGATTCTGTGTTAAGCATGTTAGCTAGAGTATGTTGTATTAGATCTCTTACTGCTTTGCAACTCACTTAAATATTGTAACATAGTGCTGTATCCTTGCATTAGGCAACTGATTGTTTTCTTAAGTGATAATGAGTGTAAGGTCATGTTAATGGAGAACGAAAATGGTTTAGGTTACTTTAAGAGTCAAGTTATGCATCGATTTATTTATAGTGTGATTCCAAGCATGTTTGAGCTTGAGTTTTAGATTCACATTTATCTATTTGGATAATCTCAAAAGCTTTTACTTGTCAAATACATGCACTGAACAGAGGTTTTAAAGCAAACTTGAATCCTTATGATTGACCTCTGAAATTAGTTAAAGACAGATGCAAGCGTGATTGCCAAAATGATTGTTTGTTAGTGTTGCTAGGCTGGTGTTAATAATTCTTGACTTTCTGTGCTATTTACGTGCTTTGGGATTTGACCTCGAGTCCTGCCCTATTTAGTTTGATTTTTTTTCTCAAAAGATTTGGGTCGTAGTTGGGCCACAGGCCATGAGGCCCTCTGAAAAGGAACCGCAGAACTTTATCAAGTCAGGGCACGTTTCTTCGTTTCCTATCTGGACGCTATTTGTTGGCCCAAACCTTATCCTTAAATAATCAGCACCTTCCTCTTTAAAACAAAAACAATCCTCTTTTAGATAGTTTGTATAGTAGTAGACTCCCAACCCCATTAATGTTTAAATAATTAAGTTTTCTTTAATAATTGAGGTGTGCCGTGCCAAATAAAACCTCAAAATACACGGCCCTCACTTAATTAATTTTAATCCTTAGAAATCGAGGCGTGCCACTTATTTGAATTTTCCATGGCCCTCGCAAATCTGAAAGCGCGTAGTTGCTTTAGGCGCGTAATTTAAATTAACTTCCTTAAACTCGAGTGTGCATTTCATGTGACCCAAATCCAAATCTCAACAACGTTAAATAAAATGTGTCGCGGACTGCGGGTGCATTTCATGTGGCGTGGTCCAAAGACGTGTTTTAGATGACGTTAAAATCTTTCTTAAAAAATAATAATTAAAAGCAGCTTAAAAAGTTAAAAATTCACCATAGGCTAAAACATGTATTAAAACCAGATAATAGGCCAATTATGATAGTTTAAGCGACCGTGCTAGAACCACGGAATCCGGGGATGCCTAACACCTTCCCCCGGGTTAACAGAATTCCTTATTCAGAATTTCTGGTTCGCAGACTTCAAAAGGAAAGTCGAAATTTTCCTCGATTTGGGATTTAAAATAAACCGGTGACTTGGGACACCAAAAATAAACTATCCCAAGTGGCGACTCTGAATAAAAATGAATAAATAATCCCATTTCGAATAATGTCACTTAAATTGGAAAAACTCCCTTATATATACCTTCGGGTGTAAAAAAGGAGGTGTGACAATATTTACTCTTTAGCCACTTCTTAATAAATTTTTATATGCCGAGACGAAAATACCCCTATGCTAGACATGGGTGTTGTGTAAATATTAAGTACATGGTGTCCCTAACTTCATGAATGTTGTACAAATATTAAGGACAAAGTGTCGTGTCATGTCCTTAACTTCATATGTGCAGTGTACATGTTAAGGACATTGCGTCCTTAACTTCTTGTGTGCAGTGTAAATGTTAAGGACATAATGTCCTTAACTTTTATTTGCACCTTTTATTGTTAAACTTTAGGACCTCATGTCCTTAACTTCATATATGCAGTGTAAATGTTAAGAACATAGTGTCATTAACTTTATGTTTGTTGTGTAAATATTAAGGACATGGTGTCCTTAACTTCATGAATGTTTAGTAAATATTAAGGACAAAGTGTCCTGTCACGTCCTTAACTTCATATGTGCAGTGTAAATGTTAAGGACATGACGTCCTTAACTTCACGTGTGCAGTGTTAATGTTAAGGACACCATGTCCTTAATATTTACGCAATACTCATGAAGAAAGGGTAAACACATCTTTTCATATTAATTTTAATAGAGTAGTGGCTATTTTTGCTCAACATTAAAAATACTGGATAAAAACTAAATACCACCTTAAAAAGTAGTTATCCCACGCTATTTCTGCATATTCGGGTGTTTCTTAAAAATTGCACGGGGTGCGCTATTCGGTCGTCCTCATTTAACCTGTAATCACTATTTTAAATTTTTTTTAACTAGTACCCAAAGTTTAAACAACTTCAGGCCTTCTTCTTCAGTGATTTTATATGGTGTTTATGAACATATTTTAAGGTAGTTTAGGATGTTTTACAATGGTGAGCTGCTGTGACGCTTTATTTTTTACTTTGTCTTAGTTTTTTTCTCCTTAATTGCAAAATGGGTTCATTAGATTTATTGTTGAATTGATGATTGGGGTTTGTTCTTGATGATATATGGAAGTTATGTTTCAAATTTAAGATCATTTGGAGTAGATTTAAGTGTTAAATCGTATATTGAATTGTTAAAATCCGAAGAACAAATTTCTATTTTTGGGCAATCTGCATTTCAGGCCTATTTGGCCTTAAGTGCATGAAAACGTTGATTGCACTTCAGACCTATTTGGCCTTAAATGCATCTGAAGTGCAATTTTTTCACTTCAGACTTATTGGCATTAAGTGCATGAAACCATTGGTTGCACTTCAGACCTATTTGGCCTAAAGTGTATCCAAAGCATAATTTTTTCACTTCAGACTTTTCGGCCTTAAGTGCATGAAACCATTGGTTGCACTTTAGATCTATTTGTCCTTAAGTGCATCTGAAGTGCAATTTTTTCACTTCAGACCTCTCTGACCTTAAGTGCATAAAATATTTATTGCACTTCAGACTATTTGGCTTTAAATGAATCTTAAATGCAATTTTGCACGTTATACTTAATTGGCGTTAAGTGCATTGCACTTCAGACTAATTTTTTTTAACTTCCGACCCGATAAGTCTGAAGTTGATCGTAAAGTGGGTATGCTTGCAATTTGTTTTATAAAGTGGGTATAGCTTCAATTGTTACCCCAAAATCGGGTATAGATGCAAAAACCCCGGGTGTTTCACTACTTAAAACAAGCAGTAATACAATAGTATAACCTGAGAACTGAGTCACTACATATCCAACCACAAACTAGTCAAATATCTCTTTGTTTACCCTTAAAATTGGATAACAATTGTATTTATATGCGGTTTTAAAGATATGTGATATATCTTGATACAAATTAAGAGACGGATAAAATATTAAAACTAATGATAAGAAAATAAATGCAAACCACACAAATTGAACAGCCTTAGCCTCTGAGTTTGATCACCCTCGAGCCAAGAAGCTTCTCAACTAATGTTAGAACTGAACAACAAGATGATAAGAACTAGAAATGATCAGTATATTGCTTTCTTTGTGCGTGTTACAATGTGTCCTAAAAATGACCAGAACCCCCCTTTATATAGTAGGGGTGTTCTACTCTTGGTACAATTCTATACAAGGTAAAAAATCTCATGATTTGCTAATTAATTGGTTTCTTCTTGATACGTGCCGAAATTTCCGCTGTGATCTTCGACCAATTGCGAATATTTTGGCTTTTCGTTATTTGGCTCGGCAAGTTTTCCTCGATCTTGTTCGGTCTCTGGGTCACGAGCTCGACGATCTAATTTTTCGCTTTGGTTTGATATAATTCGAGCTTGAGCTTTGACCTGCCATGTTTCAACCTCGATTGGTCACTCAATGGATGAACCCGATTTTGACCGTATATAGATAGTCCCCTCATTTTTTGGAGAGGCGATGACAAGAAACGATATGAACTTTCGAACCTCGCTTTGATAGATCATGACGTAAGCGACAAAAGGTAACTGAAATGTCCCGTCGATCCAGTCTCCAAGGCATTAAATGTGTGTCAGTGTTGGTCGGCCACTACTAGTTTTGAACCATCATTAGCAAACTATAAATATCTGATCTTTCATTCATTTGAACTTTTTGTTCAAAATCTTCTTCTACTCTTGTTCTTTAAGAATCTCTTCACTCTCCAAGTTTTGTACCCGTATTTCTTGAACCTTTTGCAATCACTAAGCGTACCTTCTTAATTTCCTTTTCTTCATCTCTGCTTTAAAATGGCAAAAACTTCTAAGACTGTTCTACAGAAAGAAACAGCCTCTTTATCACGGCCTGCCGCCGATGGGACTGCAGCGGAGCCACACCCTGAAGAGTTCGCTCCAGGAAGGTGCCCGATCGGTGTTGATTTCAAGATCGAAAAAACTTATCGGTACCGAGTCGATGCGAGCCGGTCTCGAGATATATATGTTAGATCACCGATGATCTCCTCTCCAAGGTCGAAAAGGATTGTAACCGGGCCGATAAACACATGGTGGTGCCCTCGCCTAAGGAATCAATTACTACCCACGTGGAGGTATTTTTAAGTGTTTAGACTTACCCCTTCACGTTGGGTCCCTTAGACCCGATCATTATTGCCTTTTGCAAAAGGTACGAAGTGAACCTCGGTCAAATTCACCCTCTTTCTAAAGGATAGTGATTCTTCTCCACTTTTTTGTAAGCAAAATTGAAGGGTGTCCCTTCACCCTCGATCATGTCATGCGTCTGTACAGTCCCCGACTCTATCGAGGGGGATTAATAAAATTTACTCACCAGGCCAATAGAGCCCCGTTCTCGAGTATAGACGAGGATCGGGACCGAGGCTGGATAGGATGATTCGTTCGAGTGAAGACCTCGGACTTGATCTCTGTCGAGGACATGCCATTTCCCGAGAAATGGAACATGAAGCGTAAGTATAACTTCGCCTTAAAGATATTACTTATTGTTTCTCCCCTTCTCTTCCTTCTTATCGGTGTTTTTGTGGTGCAGTTGTGGCTTGGATGCCGGATGCAGTTCCTCGACTCAAGGAGTGGTCGAGGATCTTGTGTCACAAAGACCATATTCCGAGCGCGCATGGTGCGAGCTGTCGAAGGGTCGGTAGGAGGCCCGTAATCATGGTAAGTTTTCTTTTCTGATTTAATAATGTTTGATTTTCTCCTTGCGTGGTCGAATTCTTATCGGTTCTGTTTTCTTTCGTAGGTCTCCCCAAAGATGTTTCTATGAGGCATCCATCCGGTGATGTGGATGTGCCTCTCGAGTCCCCTGCTCCGGGGCAGTGTGACGAGAAGAAAAGGAAAGGGCTGCGAGTTCTCCGAACTCGGAAAAGAAAAAATCAAAGAGGAAGCTGGCGCGTAAACCTAATGGAAGCACCGGAGCTCTATCCTCGGACTCAATCCACTGGCTAAGGGATGGTTCCGAAGAAGAAGAAGAAGATAAATCCAAGATGGTGCCCCGCGTGGGGGCAGGTGTCTTGATACAAGAGGCCCCCAAACAGCGGGTGTCGAAATTGAACCGCCTCGACTTGAGGAGGTCGATGGGAGAACTTTAGCCGAAGCTCCCGAACTAGAAGGGAGTGAGGCCACTCCTCCTCAAGCTAGGGGGATCGAGAGTGAGACTGGGGCTGATACTCCTCGAGCAGAGGAAAGTGTCCTGAAAGATGCGCTTGGGGCGATTGATCTTACTGGGTCTCCTCAGTTCTTAGATGCCATGATCCATGAGGCCGGTATGCTAGAAAGTCGTTCTTACGAGGGGCCTCAAGGAGCTATAGATATCCACAACTTCTTAGATGGGTTAGAGTTTGCTACCTTAGAGGACGTCACTAGGCTCGGAGACTTGTCGGTGCCAAAGAAGGTACCATCGCTGGGAGCCAGTGGGTCTTCCTCGAGCCCAAAGTTAGTGGATCGGTTCTCGGCCCCGAGTGTTGACCCTGACCGAAAGCAGTCAAGTGTTTTCTCTATTCCGGAGGATGCCCGAGTTTTCTCTGCCCCCGTGGGGGTTGCTACCTATCTTTGGTGTTTGTTGATCGAAGAGGACCAAGCCGTGATGGACAAGGTGGAAATGCCCTGCCTATTCAATAAAGCTCAACAATCGTTGAATCGGGTAACTTCGAGTGTCTTTTTTATTATGTATTTTTAAATTTAAAGTTGCAAATAATCATAACACCTTCCTTTATGCTTGCAAGCCTCGGTACTGCACCATGAGACTTTCCTTCGATACCAGGAGGAGTTTACCCAACACGAGGCCGAGGTTCGGGAGCTTACTGAGAAGAGGGACACCTACAAGCTTCTTAGTGAGAATCTTTAGGCCGAGTTAGAAGCGGCTCGGGGGGAGAATGCCGAGATGGCTGAGAAGGTAAATCGAGTACTTCAAGATAGTGACGACGAACTGGACACAGTGGCTAACGATCCGATCCTGCAGGTTCGACAGAGGCTTGAACAAATCGGGGAGCTCCAAGCGTAGGTAAACACGATACAAGCTGAGGCCGAAGAGTTCAAGAAAAAAATGGATATTTTAGCCTTGAAAAAGGAGTTGTCCAAGGACAACTGGCGCCAGTCGACGCCCAGCTCTGGGCTGCAAAAGAGAAAACCTTGTTGCAGGCCAAGAAGATCGAGGAGCTCCAATCTCAACTAAACTCAGCTATTTATGGTCAAGAGAATCTGGCCAAGGAACTCAAGGCGGACAAATCAGAGGTGGTTGTTGACAAGATCAAGGCTGATGCTAAAGTGGCCCAGTTCAAGGTTGATGTCGAGGCAATTCAGGTGCAGGCTAAAAGTATGGTGGAGCATGCAAGGTGGCAAGCTCGAAGGGAAGCCCTCGAGGGAGTTCATGCTCAGAACTTCGACATACTGGCTAAAATCGAGAATGCCAAAGTAGAAGAAACCAAGGCCCGAAAACTGGCTTTTCCCGAGGAAGATTCCGAGAGCTTAAGCGATTCTTAAGGCGGGGAAAATCCCGGGGATGAAGATTCTCCCTCCGATGAGGACCAGGCCACTTAGGCCTTTTGATGTTTTTATTTGCTTTTTGCATCTTTTTGAGGCCGTTTGGCCATTTGTGGATTTCTGTGTCGGGCCATTCTGGCCTTTGGAAAAAGATTATTGGATGACTATATATGTGAGGCTTTCTTTCCCTTTCGGCTTTCAAATTGTCCCCTTGCCTTATTACTTGTATTCACGAATCCGGAATGCCGTAGCATAAAATAACTTATGTCATGTTCGAAAGTCAAACAAACCTCGCCTTTACATTACTCCGTTTTAAGGCGTCTTGGGGTTTCAGTGTTACCGGAGACTTTTTCCCAAAGTAGGTAGCCGAGATTATAGTTCACCGAGGGTAGCCTTTAGAACCGGTTATGAAAAAAATCTTTTTTGAAGGCCTAGTTCTTGTTACGAGTTTTGGAGGTCTCTGAGCCGTGTTAATATGGCCGTAGCCTTTAAGTTCGGGAGCTGCCCATTGGACTTACTTTCCCGTGCTATACGGGCTTTCCCAAGATAACAGTCCTCGAGGGGTGGCCGTGGCCTTTAAAATCTAGGGGTTGCCTAATAGATCTTATGCCCCCGAGGCCTAGTGACTTAGGCCGTTCGAGTTTGTTTTTGGACAACAGTCCCCGAGTGAGGGATTGATCATTCGAATTCCGGTTATAAGCGGCCCTTGAGCTCGTTACCTTTAGGAGATCGGAAGTGCGAAATTCTTTAAGGGATGTAAAAGAGGAAAATTTTAAAACATAAGATAATTGCAAGGAAAGTACTTCTCTTTATTCTTGTGCAAAACAGTTCTACATGCGTACATGTTTTATGTCAGGGCTCGAGCAATCTATGTGGGTACGGTTCGTTTGACCGTTTGGCCCTTATAATAAATTCTACCTATCGAGACCCTTCCTTTATGAAGTAATTTCCTCGCTAAAGTTGATATCCGAGGGTAATGCCCCCCAGTATTCGAGGTTGATTGTAGAGGAACCTCGGATACTGTTAATACAATCTTTGACACCGATTCGTGATCGGTCTTTGATTCTAAGTTAGCATGATCCGATGTTGCCTCGTTAAAAACCGTGCCGAAAAACCCATTTGGGAAAAAACTGGTCTAAGGAAAAAAGAGTGCAACGCGTGCTTTCAGACCTAAAAACTTTGCGCTGCTTCTTGTCGACCACCTGCAAGTGTTAGTCCGAAAATAAAAGGAAATGAAATGGGGTCGTACCTTAGCAATAATACCATTTTAGGTGAGTTACGTTCCAATTTCTTGGTAGTTGTTCTCCGTTCATCATTCCGAGATTGTAGGATCCTTTCCTAGTGACCTCGAGAATCTGGTCCGGTCCTTCCCAGTTCGGACCCAACTTCCCTTCGTTCGGATTCCGGGTGTTTAGTGTGACCTTCCTTAGTACTAAGTCCCTGACATTGAAGTATCGAAGCTTGGCCCGTCGATTGTAATACCTCTCGATCCGTTACTTTTGGGCGGCCAATCGAACAAGGGCGACTTCACGCCTTTCATCCAATAGCTCTAGGCTCGTATTCATGGACTCATCATTTGATTCTTTTGTTGCATATCGGAATCTAATATTTAGCTCCCCGACTTCGACCGGTATTAGAGCTTCGGCTCCATAAACCAATGAGAACGGGGTAGCCCCGGTATTGGATTTTGAGGTTGTGCGATATGCCCGAAGAACTTCGGGCAGGATCTCCTTCCAATTTACCTTGGCATCGGTCAATCTTTTCTTAAGGTTTTGGATTATGATTTTGTTGGTCGATCGGTTTGTCCGTTCCTACTAGGGTGATAAGGTGTCGATAAGATTCTTTTGATCTTATGATCTTCAAGAAACTTGGTCATTTTGCTGTCGATAAATTGTTTCCCATGTCACATATCGGATGGTATCCCGAACCGACATATGATGTGGTCCCAAATGAAGTTGGTGACTTCCTTCTCCCTGACCTTCTCGTATGGCTGTACTTCAACCCACTTAAAAAAATAGTCAGTCATAAATAAGATAAATTGAGCCTTAGCCGGTGCCCATGGGAGAGGGCCGACGATGTCCATTCCCCACTTCATGAATGGACATGGCGACAAGACCGAATGCAACAGTATCCCGGGTTGGTGAATCATCGGAGCATATCTTTGGCACTTGTCACATTTTTGTACGAACTCTTTCGCATCCTTTTCCATGTCGATCCAGTAATAGTCGGTTCTGATCACCTTTTGAACCAATGATTCGACGCCTGAATGTTCTACAGGTGCCCTCGTGAACTTCCCTTAGAACATACTCGATATCTCCCGGTCCCAGTCATATTGCTAGCGGGCCATCGAACATTCTTCTGAACATACTCGATATCTCCCGGTCCCAGTGACCTTCTTCTGCCACCAACCTCATGAGTTGTACGACTGCCCCGAGTTGAGCTCGTCATCTTCGACCGACGACCCTAAATTTGCAAGGGCATCGGCCTCACTTCTCGAGGCACGTGCTGCAAAGTCCACTCTTTGAATCGATGTAATGTTACCTGTAACTTATCTAGGTACATTTGCATTCGTTCTTCTCTGACTTCGAACGTTCCGTTAACTTGGTGTCGCACCCCCTTTTTCTCGCGAAATCGGGTTCGTGATGTTTTGGTTGAGACAACTCGTTCCTTTTGGGAAAGGGGTTTGCATTTTGAAGAGTCGCCACCTAACGATTTAAGGTGCGTTAGGGCACCTATAAGGTTCATCTATAACTACGTTTGGTAGCCAGAGATAGGGTAAGTGCTTGAAATTATCCTATGGGGAAGGTGTTAGGCACCCCTCAGGATCCACTAGTGTGGTTCCCGGCCAGACAGTTTTTGTAAATTTATACAATTAGCAAATAAACAAGTATGGCTCAAATAGTAGGGGATTTAAGTTTAAACACACAAGTGTAAGAAAACAACTAATGAAAAAGCTAGGTTTTGAAAAGAAGTACAATCTAAGCGTGTTTGTGAATATAAAGGGGTGTCCTAGGTTGGTTAGCCTATAGGATCACATCAATACAATGCCCCGTAATCACTCCTTAGAAAGGGGCTACACGTGGCATTAGCGCACCGGTCATCATATCCATATCTACCCTTTTCCGCCCCGTGAAGGTAATTAAAGCGAAGGCTGGTCTCGAACCCTATTGTATGTTGTTACCCGTCCCTTCTTATCAGTCCCGGAGGAATTTAGGACTCCTATCCTATAAAAGGGGGTTCTGGGCAGACCCTCAGGTTTAAAGGCAAACTACTAGGCGACAAACAAGAACACATAGGACTGCATTTAGAGGGAAAACACAGAAAATAGATAGAAGGCTCAGATATACCTCCACAAGTAATGCACACAAACAGCACGACTCATACACCGGTAAGGTCCACATTAAGATCCTAACAAGGTATTTAAGTGATAACAATAGAACCAGATTTATCGCATGACTCAGAAAAGAAATCCGAATCAGGCTTGCCTACTGATTTTAACAGTTGATAATTAGACACTAATCACAGAGATGATTCTGGTTTTATTTAAAATTGATTACCCAAGGTTTGCCTAGGCGTAAAATAGTATGCAGCAGTTATTCAGAATTATTAAAAGACAGTTAGGAAATTATTTTACCCTAAGAGCATGCTGTTCTAGTTGATACGAATGCAGAGATTATTACTAGTTATTTTAAACAGGATAATCAAGTGTGAAGCTGTTTTTACCTCTTTTATAACCAGCAGTTTACACTAAGTGTGAATGCGAGTACGGATAAGATCCTAAAATATGGTATCTAAGATGCATGTATAAAACTCATGATGCAGAATTCCTAGAGCAGGATTTTTAAATGCATATGGCAGGATTGCAGAATTTCCTAAGAGCAGGATTTCTAAATGCACATGGCAGCGTAGAACATAATAGTAAAGTGTTAATTATTAGCAGATTTTAACACATGATTTTGTGGGGATGCACATGCTGAAACAATAAACATGAGACCTAAAAGCATGATTTCTAATGCATGTATGAACCCTACGCATGGTTTCTATTGCGCAATTAGGAACATCTAATAACATGTTTTCTACCCTTAACAACTATAGCGTGCATATTTACCCTATCCCTTTTCACTAGCCAACCCCAATACTTGTTTACGACAAGTTATTACAGACCAACATTGAAATGAATTACATAAGTAGCAATGAAAATAAGAAGTTACACTATAGGAAGCCTGATTAGGACTCCCTCTCTGAGTTATGTAATCAATCACCTCAAGTGCCAAGATTGTTTCATAGCTTTTCCTCATATCTAGGTGTGTAAGAGTTCCCTAAAGACCTCAAGGGATCCCGGGCAGTGCTCACACCCAGATTTCATAGCCAAGACAGAGTAAGTGCAGTGTGGAAAGGTCAGCTTTCATGTGTCCAAGTTCAGAGGGAGCTCAAGGGTTCCAAGGCAAGGCTCACACAAAAGGGGCAGAACCTAGTGTTCTAGGAGTATAGTGAAAGTGCAGGACACATATTTGAAAAGAGTTTGTTTTTAAAAAAAATTGGACTGACAGGTCCCTTTTGAAAGCATTCAGTAACAGAAATGGTTGAAAGCAGTTGCATTAGTAAGACAGAGTCCAAACATTTCAGGGTAAGACCACACATAGCAAGCGAATGAATTCAGTAATCACACCTGGGGTAAAAGGGGATTGGGGATACATATATATTGACTACAGACACCTGACCTCAGTAGAATATTAGGACTGGTAGGGACATGCTCAGAGATAGTTGGTCACTTGCATAATCACAAAGCAGTCATGAAACATATAGAGGAGGGATAAGGGATGTGGGATTCACAAAATGGTAAGTGCACAGTAGGTAAAAGAATACAATCGTCCAGGCATGCTTGAATCACATGAATTTAAAGGGAGGGGAATCACATAAACATGCTTAGATACAACAGGACCATAAGTAAAAGCATGCCAGATATAAAAGAAACTGAAGCGGGAATAGAAACATGTTGTTGTTGAGGCTTTAAATTAAAATAGGACATACCAGTGAAGATAGAGGTAAACAAAGTGAAAGAACCAAGGTTTGCAGATGATTAGCCTTGGCTTGCAGCCGACCAATAGTAATAGAAGGACACAGAATTTTCTTTAAGTAAGAGAGGGGTTTTTGAAAGCCAAGCTCGTGTTTTGTTAATGAAAGACTTAGGGTATTTATAGCTTTGAAAATAGGTAGAAAATAAGGTAACAAGTAAAGGTTTAGCACAATTATGGAAGTAATCACAATTAGAATCCAATTAATACAAGTACTTCCTTTAATCAAGGAATTACAGCTTAAACGGATACTAACAGGGATAACTAAGGAAAGAAAATCAGTTGAGAAAGATTAGTTTTTACCATATAAGGGGTAGTAAAAGTATAGAGCATATGATTGAGACTAAGTACAGAATACACTAATTTGAGGAAAGGATTCAACAAGAATGAAGCACCACAGCAAATAAGGGAATGAAATCAATCAACTTAAACAAACGAGTAAAATTTTAGGGGTTCATAAGAAAACCTTGCAATCAAACCATAATTTAAGGAAATTAGGATCAATCAAGAGGGAGTCATGGTTTTGCACTTCGACGTATAAATAGAGAAGAATGAACAGGCGTATCAGGCATGCAAGGTCAGCCATATCGATAGAGGAATAAACTAGATGAACACAATCATACAAAAGCGACACGAGTAGGCTAAGGAATCAGTAGCAAAAGGAACCCATCCGAAGCATGGTGGTCAACAGAGACTTTAACAAAGTCAAGTAGTTACAGCTAACACATAGAACCAGAGTGGAGAAACCAATCTAACACACAGTAACATGTAAATAAGGTCTTTAATGCTCACAGTAACAAGTGAAGAAAATCTTTAAGAAATTAGGGTTTTAACAGAGTTGAGTTAAAAAGCGGTAAGAACTTAGAGTCGGTCAAGATAAACAAAGAAAAAGGTCTCACCATAAAGAAATCAATCGAAACGAGTATACATACAAATCACATAAGCAAAGATAGTTCCAGAACCCCGGATAAAAACCAAAATAATTAGGGTTTTCAACGTGACGAATCAGGTAGAAGAAAAACATAAATAAACCGTTTAAACATAGTAGAATCATATAATAGTACTGAAACTCAGAGGAGAAATCATTTAAAAGAGGTTAAGAAACCCTAGTCTTGAAGACGAAGAGTCATTTTGGAAAAATTGGGAAAAACCTTTGAGGAAAACACTTAGAAGATCATAATATACACAGATCTAAAATGGATCTAAAAGAAATCGAAAAATCTTTAAAGTTAGGGTTTCGGAGAACCCAGCGAAGGTGAGAAAACCTTGAAAAGTTACCGATTTTAGCCGGAAAAGTCATAGATCTTACTCGAACGGCCATGGATGGCCGAAAAACGGCATGAGAAACCATGTGAGGCGAGTGAACTGCCTCTTGAAGGCCTCAAAACGATGACACACGTTCAAGAGGGAGCCATAAGGCTGGTAGGTGGCGAGGCCACCATGGATTCAGGCAAGGAGATGACCGGAGAAGGTGGATGAGGTTCATCGGAGATGAGGGGAGAGGAGAAGGTTCTAGAGAGAACCAGAGATAGAGAGAGAGAGACGAGAGACTGGTTGAGAGACGATGAGACGGGGAAATGAGAGATGGGGGGGAGTAGTCTTTAGGGTTTAATTTAGGAAGGGGAAATAGGGACCGTTGATCTGAATGATCAACAGTCAAGATTGAACGGGGTAGGTGGGTCGGGTATGGCTTGGGTTTTGGGCTTGGGTCCGGTGGGTTTTTTAATTGAGTTGGGGGTCCGTTTGATTTAGGCTAGAATTGAAAGCCAATTTTGGCTATAAGTTAAATAGCCATTTTTCCCATTTAATTTATAAAAAATAGTAGATAATTTCTGGAAAAAAATAATAATTTAAAATGATAATATGATTCATAATACATAATTAGCAATTTTAAAATACAGGATCCAATTATATGCATATAAAACATAATTAAATCTGAAAAGGGCCAATATTGTAATTATGCGCAATTTAGCTTTAAAAATACTAAATGTAATTATAAAAATATGTAAAAATTACCTTAGCCATATTTTGGCATAAATATAGAAATCCAATAGATGAATTATCAAAACAATAATTTTGGAAATAATTATTGGGGATTTTATGGATAAAAAGGGAGAAAATAAATCAATTTAAAATCCTTAAAATTATGAAAAAATAATAAAAACTTTGGACATGCTTATATATGCATATATATGTTATTTTGAAGGTATTTGCATATTTAAAATATATAGGGAAAAATTGGGTATCAACAGTTGCCCCTCTTTACCCGGGAAGGATGAAAGAGTTTTCGGGTAAAGAAACAATGGCCAATTTTGACCGAGCGAAACAGTTTGAAGAGGCTTAGGCCGCACCCTAGCGTCTGAGCTGCCTACATATCCCTAGTTTTACAGGAATCAGGCCGTATGTAGTTCAAGATTCGTCGGCGGAGTATACCGATGAAGACATTTCAAGAATGGACGCAATATCTAGGGTCGGGTGATTTGGCGGTTCACGGGAATGGTTGGGTTTGATATGGCTGCGGGAACTGGAGCAGGATCGCTCCTGCTGGGATGGTCGTTGCTCGCTGTTTTACCTGCAAATAGAAGCAATACAAGCGTATACTGTGCATAAATTTAAAGATGATGCAGATTCCCGTTGGACCATGAATGTTGTCTTAGGACGATGAGGATGATGTCCTTAGACCATGATGTCCTGGGCCGTGAAGCGTATGATAAAGGATTTTCCATGAAATGATGTTCTCGGGCTATGAGGATGGAGCCTCCGAACCATGACACCTTTGAATAATGACATGCAAAAGATTGAAAGAGATCCTCAGGCCATGACATGGTGTTCTCGGGCTATGAAGATGGTGCTTCCGAACGATGACGCCTTTGGATGAGTTGGCGATATTTCAGCCCATGAAGGATGCAGTATGTGGCGATCTTTCAGCCTATGAAATGCAGTATGGGGCGATCTTTCAGCCATGCAGATGCAGTATGTGGCGATCTTTCAGCCATGCAGATGCAGTATGTGGCGATCTTTCAACCATGCAGATATAGTATGCGGCGATCTTTCAGCCATGCAGATGTAGTATGTGGCGATCATTCAGCCGTGCAGATGTAGTATGTGGCGATCTTTCAGCCATGCAAATGCAGATGGAGACAGGGTTTAGTCTCGGAAGGGAGAATGGTAGCCATATGCAAATTGGCAGGCAGAATGGTAGCCTTACGCAATGCAAATGCAGATGGAGACAGCGTTTAGTCTCGGAAGGCAGAATGGTAGCCTTATGCAAATCGGAAGGCAGAATATTAGCCTTATGCAAATTGGAAGGCATAATAGCAGCCTTATGCAAATTGGAAGGCAGAATGGTAGCCATATGCAATGCAGATGCAGATGGAGGTAGGGCTTAACCTCGAAAGGCAGAATAGTAGCCTTATGCAATGGAAGGCAGAATAGTAGCCTTATGCAAGAAATAAAACAATAAATGACAGTGGAGTTTTCTTAGCTAAGAACAGATTGCAGCGTTGTGATTACTGGGAGCATTGTGACTACGGAGCATTACTGGTGTGTGTTGATAGCAAATGTTGGCAAGTGAGATGGTTCGGAGAGTCGTATTCTTGAACAATGTTTGTTCCATGGGCGTACAGTATGTTTTAACGATTTCGCAATCCTAGTGCCTGCAGAAAAATCGTGAGTTTTGTAAAGGGGGGAGGTTAATTTGTATCCCCGCTGGCTTTGCTTGACTCGTTCGGCTTTGATCTGGTGATATCATCTGTATAACTGGGGTAGCGTTGCTAAACAAAGCAGTTTCGATAATAAACATGCATGACTTTTTAAAGTATGACATAAATGTATAGTAAAAAAAATAGCTTTTAGATGAACCGACGACTGTGGCGTAGTTCAGGACATTGCAACCTCTCCTGTTATGGAATTTTGAGGGTCCTCCTCAAAATTCTGCCCAGTTTGATGGGTTGATGTTTCTGACTGTTGCTCGTGCGGCGATCGGCTGCAATTACTTCGGAATTTTGAGGGTCCTCCTCAAAATTCTGCCCCAGTTTCCAATTGCGGGGAGAATGAAATTTTTTATTGAATTGTGACCGAACCCATAGGGTTGCCAACGTATTCCCTCTTAAACGGGAATCAGGTCAGGCGTAGTTCAGTTTACATCATATAAGGAAAGCATAAAGTTTACAGATAGTAACACTTGACTGCATCTGAATTGATCGGCTTTGGCCAGACTTCTCCGTCCATTTTTGCGAGTATGAGGGCTCCTCCTGTCAAAACCCGGTGAACCATGTGTGGGCCCTGCCAATTGGGAGAGAACTTCCCTTTGGCTTCATGTTGATGCGGGGAAATTTTCTTTAACACCAGCTGCCCCGGTGTGAACTGTCTTGGCTTGACTCTTTTGTTGAAGGCTCTGGACATTCTGTTCTGATAGAGTTGACCATGGCAAACTGCATTCATTCTCTTTCCGTCTATAAGGGCTAGTTTCTCATAACGACTTTTTACCCACTCTGCATCGTCGAGCTCAGCTTCTTGTATGATCCTTAGGGAAGGAATTTCCACCTCCGCGGGAATGAAAGCCTCTGTACCGTAAACCAGCATATAGGGGGTTGCCCCAATTGATGTGCGGACTGTGGTGCGATACCCCAGTAGAGCAAATGATAACTTCTCGTGCCACTGTCTGTGCTTCTCTATCATTTTCCTCAATATCTTCTTGATATTCTTGTTGGCGCTTCTACACCTCCATTCCTCTGAGGTCTGTAGACTGTGGAATTTTTGTGTTTGATCTTGAAGGTTTCGCACATAGCTTTCATCAACTCGCTGTTGAGATTGGAGCCATTATCAGTGATGATTGACTCTGGAATTCCGAATCGACAAACAATGCGGTCGCGGACAAAGTCTGCCACGGCTTTCTTAGTAACTGCTTTGTAAGATGCTGCTTCGACCCATTTGGTTTGTCGAAGGCCTTTTGGCAGTCATCGGTCCATTTGGTGGCGGCATCCTTCTTCAGCATCTTAAAGATTGGCTCACAGATAACTGAAGACTGTGCTATGAATCGGCTGATGTAGTTAAGCCTTCCCAAGAAACTCATCACATCCTTCTTGTTCATGAGACGTAGTAACCTAGGCTCTGATACCAACTTGTCACGACCCAATTCCCAACCCGGTCGTGATGGCGCCTCTCGTGAAGACAAGGCCAGCCAACAGTACATTAACACTTCTTTTAACAGTTTCTTAGCATAAATAGGTCTAAATCATAGTTACTGAATAATCATAAGTGCGGAAATAAAACGTAACATAATAGGGAAAAACCATCCCATCAGCCCGATGATCGGGTTGTCACAAGTCATGAGCTACTACAGAGTTTGAATGAAATACTACAAGTATGTGTCTAAGAACATAGTCCGAAGATAAATCAAATACTGATGATAAGGAAGAAACGGAGCTATGGACATCGAGAGTATCTCGTCTCTCGGGTCCGCCTGGTCTGGAAGGAATCAGCACTCAGGAACGAACTCAGCTATTCCTGTATCTGCACACATGGTGCAGGGAGTAATGTGAGTACTCCGACCCAGTGAGTAACAAAAATAAATAACGACTAAGAACATAAAATCCCGTAAAGGCACAAGTAATGCTATCTCAAGCAGTAAAAACTAGATAAAACAGTAAAACCAGTGAAATATAGCAAGAAATTCTCTTTGAAAACATTTAAATCAATTATGCTCAACCAGTAAGAAATGCTCAGAACACTGCCCCTCGACCATGATTTTTGTTCCTGGTCTGTCATTGTTACCTGACCGGTCAGCTATTGTTACCTGACCAAAAGCGTATTACAGTGCCATTGTTACCACTGATCAGTCATTGTTACCTGATTGGTCGGTCATTGTTACCTGACCAAAACGCGCATAACAGTGTCATTGTTACCACTGTCTAAAAGTTAACCGCTCTAGATGGGTACCTGCGCTCACTGTGGGTGTGCAGACTCCGGAGGGGCTCCTACAACCCAACCGCTATCAACAAGGCCTGAAAGCCTGAACCATATCAATACGAGGCTTGAAAGCCTGCTCACAATACACTCGAGGCCTGAAAGCCTCCTCACATCACTCATCATGCCCTCACATAAGGCCCTCGGCCTCAATCAGTCCAAAAATAGTCACAAACCCCTCGGGCATCAGTAAAACCATAATACTCAGCTCAAACAAAGTCCAAATATCAGTTAAAACTCTAAGTTTGAGTAAAATATAGCAGAGTTAATGAAACAATGTAAATCACATGGGCTGAGTTCAAATAATATTTCGAATAGTGAGGAAAACAGTGATGATAGTTCATAAGGAGTTCAAACAGTCGGCAATAAGCCCCAAATATGGAAAATAGCCCAAATCACAGTGTAAAACAACAAGTCATAGTTAATACGCAGTAAAATATCCTCCGGATTGGACCAAGTCACAATCCCCAATAGTAAATGACCTCGCTCTCGCCATTGAACGCGTGTCTCGTCTCAACACAGCACCAAGTTGTGCAAATCCGGGGTTTCAAACCCTCAGGACGTCATTTAAAATCATTACTCACCTCTAGCCGGCCAAAAGTCTAGCTCGACAAGCCCTTTCCCCTCGAATCGACCTCCTCGCGCGTCGAATCTGATCAAAACCATAAGGAATACATTACAATAGGCCAAAGAAACATAACCCAATCGAAAATACTCGAAAAACATCGAAAATCATGAAGTTGGCAAAACCCGAGCCCTGGGTCCACTTCTCGAAAAATTACAAAATTCACATCTCCGGATTCCTCGTCTCGCCACGAGTCTATACATATCAAATTTACCAAAATCGGAGCTCAAATGTCCCCTCAAATCCCAAATTTTCATTTCAAAAACCAAGCCCTAGTTCTTCAAATTTTTACCCAATTTTTCGAAGAATTAAAGGTTGATTCTTCAATAAAATGATGTTTCTAGGCCATAGGACTTACCTCCAATCGATTCCCAGTCAAAACTCTCTAAAACCCCGTCAAAAGCTCTCAAGCTTGCTCAACAATGGAGGAAAATACATAACCCTCGCGGATGAAAATGATATTAAACTCCTACTGGCCTTCAGGGGTTTCCGCTTCTGCGGTCCCCACGCCCTCTTCCGCGTGACCGCTTCTGCGGTCCTTGTCCGCTTAAGCGGAATCTCATTAAATCTCAGAGGCCGCTTCTACGACTCATATTCCCGCTTCTGCGGAACTTCACCCCCAGGCCCAAACCGCTTCTGCGGTGACTTTTCCGCTCATGCGGATCCGCTTTTGCGAATACCTTTCCGCTTCTGCGGAAACTGCTCAGCCTCACCCTCTTCCGCACCTGCGATGCCTTCTCCGCTTCCACGCAGCCGCATCTGCGGTCTCCTTTCCGCAGATGCGGAAATACCTGCTGCAACCAAGAACCTGCAATTTCCAACTTCCATTTCTTCCGTTTAACCACCCGAAATCACCCCGAGGCCTCCGGGACCTCAACCAAAAACACCAACACATCCTAAAACCCCATTCAAACTTGTTCCCATCCTCAGAACACATCAAACAACGCTAAAACCATTAAATCGCATCGGATTCAATCCTAAGTTTCTTAAAAACTTCCGAAATACGCATTCGATCAAAAACCCAACCAAAACATCTCCGAATACCTGAAATTTTGCACACACATTTAAAATCACCTAACGGAACTACTGCAACTCTCGGAATTCCATTCCGACACCTGGATCAATATCTCACCCACCAACCGGAATTCGCCAAAATACTAACTTCGCCAATTCAAGCCTAATTCCACACCGGACCTCCAAAATCACTTCCAATCACGCTCTTAAGTCACAAATCATCCCCCGAAGCTAACCGAATCATCGGAAATTACATCCGAGCCCTCTAACTCAATAGTCAACTTTCGGTTGACTTTTCCAAAACAAGCTTTCCTTAAAGAGACTAAGTGTCCCATTTCCATCTAAAACCAATCCAATTCAACTCGATCACCTCAAATACCGATAATGAAGTATAGAGAAACATAATATGGGGGAAACGGGGTGGTAAATCACGTGACGACGGGCCGGGTCGTCACAGCTATGGTATTCCGAAATGTTTTAAATGATCTTAATGTTCTATGGCCACCCACGGCAAGTAAAAGGGAGTGATAGTATGAACATGAAATGTGGCTGCTTGCCAAAAATGAGAATTTTGAGGTATTGTATGTTCCAATAGTTTCAAACATAGTTTGTGTGCTTCTAAAATAATAAATGCAAATGACTTTAATTTAAGACCCCAAGAATCATGAACTTAGCTAATGACCTTAAGATGACAAGCGAGTACATAACGAGATGAAAGAGAGATGCCCTACGCTAGATAATGATGAACCTTATGGAAAAAGAATTTTGCCCATGTGCCATTGAAATCTACTCATTTATCTACCATACATGTGCTAATGTAATGAGCTGTGTTTCTCTATGATGAGCACGAACATGAAGTATTCCAATGATCCGGGAACGTACGACCTTAAATGTTATGTAAATCATGTCACTTTGAGTTTATATATGGTCATGTGCATAATGATGTGTTATGAACCCTATGGACGGTCTATGAAACGCATAGGTGCATAGTATGGGTAGATCCTATGGACGGCCTATGAAACGCATAGGTATATAGTATAGGTGAACCCTATGAATGGCCTATGAAACGCATAGGTGTATAATATATATGAACCCTATGGACGGCCTATGAAACGTATAGGTGTATAATATAGATGAACCCTATGGACGGCCTATGAAATGCATAGGTAACCCTATGGACGGCCTATAAAACGCATAGGTGTATAATATATATGAACCCTATGGACAACGTATGAAACGCATAGGTGTATAACATAGATGAACCCTATATAGTAAGAGAGGGCTATGGACGGTCTGGTGAGACGCCTAGCTAGCACGAACAATAGGTGCCACTTTCATTTCCCTTGTTTGTACATGTTGTTACATTTACATTATATTTTGTATCCCACGCATAGTTCATATGTCTCACTTGATTCCAAAAGAAGTTCTGATGTAAGTATAATAAGACTTGACATGTGATTCTATGGGTCGTTTCGTAGTTTCTTGATGTACTTTATTTGCCTCTTATTTGATTTACCATATTTTCATATGTTGTTCTATCTACCTTACATACGAGTTCTATTCCACATGTACTCATGTCCCTTTTGTTGGGGACACAGCATTTTTTAATAGATGTAAGTATACTTCTACTGGATGATGCAGATCTTTGATAGGGATCTTCCTCACTACTCAGCTTATGGTGAGCACGCTATAGTTATAGTGGGTATTTGAGTCTGGTTTGTTTTATGTACTTAGGTATCTATTGTCGTGGAAGCTCCATGTACATTGTGGGTCATGTACTTAAAAGTTTTGAGTTTTGTCATGTATTTAAGCTCATAGTATTTACAGTTATTTATAAAGCTCCATCATGAAAGAATTTTAGGCTATTGAGCCAAATGTATTTAATTTAAAAGTCAAGATCTAATTATGTTATGGTAAATCATGCATGAGTAATGATGAGAGGTTGATGTAACGTTGGCTGGCTCGACCGGGTTAATTCAGTTGAGCGTCGGTCACGCTCCCCAAGGTTGGGGCGTGAAACATGGTGGGTTTATATGTATATTATTATGTCGGTAACTAATGTTATCCCAACCAAACTGATAATTCTCATTTGAAGTTTTTAGTTATTTGGAACCTTTTTATCATGTTTTTAACTTCGCATTTTGTAATGACCCAATCGGCCATTTTGAGCAGCTGCACTTTGTTTGATGGTTTGAGGTCTTGAATAGCTTCATATGATATATTATAACTTGTGGATACCCTTGGTTTTTATTTTAGAATGCTTCGAAATTGATTCGGGAGAATGATTCCTAGATAGGAAGCTTTGAGTTGGAAGAGTTGACCAAGTTTGACTTTTGTGTATTTGACCTTGGATCAGAATTTTGATGGTTCTGGTAGTTTTGGATGGTGATTTTGGACATGGGTGTATGCCCGAATTTTCATTTGGATGTTTCTAGTAGTTAATTTGTGAATTAATTCATGTTTTGATTGGAGAATTGGGGATATTTATCAAAAACATTTCTAAAGTGAATAATTGAGTTTTGAGCATCGATTCAAAGTCAAAATTGGATGAAATTAGTATGGTTGGACTCGTATTCCAATGGGTTGTTAGAATTTGTGAGTTTTGTCGGGTTTCGAGGTGAGGGCTCGAGTTGAATTTTTGGTTGACTTTGAGTATTTGATTAAAAATTCGACCTCTATCGCTTGGGTTTGTTTCCCATGGCATTATTTGATATTTTTGAGTTGCTTTTGGCTAGTTTCGAGCCGTTGGAAGGTTGATTCACGCGGGATGGCATTTGTAGAGTATTTTTTGGCTTGCTCGATATTTGATTTGTCTTGTTCGAGGTAAGTAACATATTTAAACTTGGATTTGAGGGTAATTAACCCTGAAAATTATGTTATATGAGATGTGTTGGGATGACGAACATGCTAGGTGACGGGCGTACGTGCGTGCACTAGGATGTTCATGATTTGAGTGGAATTTAGACTATTACCAGACTTGTTTTATTATCATGCTTTATTATATCTGTGTTTTCTTTACTCACTTGATTATTTGAGTTATGATTCATGTTAGAAATCATGTTTAGACTATCTGCTTATTTGGTTGAGACGTAATGGAGCTATTCTTGTTGTTTTGAGTTGTACATTGTGACTGTATTTATTTACTCACTCATGATTCCTCATTTGCATGTCATGTCTCATTCTCTGTACATTAATTATTTGCTACATCATATATGTTGTTTTCCATATGTGATACTGTTTGGGCTAAGTTCTATGAGATTGTGAGCCCTTGAGACTTGAGAGGTTGTTGATTGATGTGGGACATAGAGCCGTGTTGTGAGTGTTATTTGGATCAGGTTGCAGCCCGCAATAAGTTATATTGGCTTTTGATTAGCGCTTGGGCACAATCCGCCCCTCTAGAGTTGACGTGCCAGCAGTGAGTGCAGGCACAGTGATATATACACGTGCTTTGGTGAGGGACTTTCGAGCCAGGCACTCGTATAGTGCTGAGTGATTGTGTGTGTGATGGTGAGGGGCATTTGAGACAGGCACATTGAGTGTGCTGAGAGTGAGTGTACCTGATGATTTGACTGGGATATTATTGACTTGACATGTATATTTAAATGTAGGCATAGAGAAATAGTTTTTTCATGCTAGCTGATAAACAGATAATATAAACTTGACATGTATATTTGACATGTAGGCATAGAGATGTATTTTTCGTCACTAAATTAAAAAAAATAGGGTCTCATTTTCACGATTTTCACTCTCTAAATAAAACCTAACGGGATTCTACACCTGATAATCAATTGGTATCTCTGCTAAACACAATCACACCACAAATTCAAGATTTAAAGTGTGTAATCGGCATTTTCTAGTATAACCCACATCGAATTTTTATGTTATTTTCTCTTTCTAATCTTTTATTTATCTTTCTTCTTTTTGTGTACCTATGAGGGTTTAGGGAATTATAGTTGGAATTCTAAATATGGGGATTGCATGAAAGTCTTGTCCAAATTGTATCTGTGATGGTTGAAATTGGCGAGCATCTGTTCCTAGACCCACAATATTTGGATTGAGCAATAAATTGATAATGATTTTGATTGAAATGTATTGACTTGTTTACATCTGTGAGAGCCTTAGGATTACTGAAAGTGTGGACCTCACATTTATTTTTTGGTCTGCAAGAATGAGTAAGGTAGGCATCCAATGGATCGTAGGGATCGCAAATGGAAAAATTTCGAGCCGCGACTGCTTTTTTATTGAGAACATCAATGTACTGTATATTCCTATGTATATTTTATGTATATCACTGTATATCTATTTGTATCAAATGCTGAGTCAGCATTATTAGTTAGTAGTCAATATGTATATATGTACTGAGAAATACTATTCTTTTAGTTTTTTTGGGAAAAGTATCTTTTTGGTTAAACCGACTTTACTCTTCCCCTCTTCATTCTCTCTCTCTTCGAGAAACTTCCTCGACTTCCATTAGAAGGAGCTCGGAGCTCCTCCATCTCTCAAACCTTTTCTCATGGTATCAGAGCGGAGGTCCGAGCAACGACCACGCATCATATTTTTTTTTCCTTTCTTTGCTATCTTCAGGTGACTCGAGCAACTAGGGTTCCTCACAATTTTTGATAATCACGATTTGGGAAAAAATCTGGATCGAGCACATGCAGTGACGATCCGTTGTCGAATTGAAGGATTTTCGACTGTATGAAGAACACTGTGACTATCATTCGCAGATTTATCACAAAATACTCATGGCAGTCACAGATCAAGTTGATGAAACAACCACTGCCACGACAACAGCAACGATACAGACAACAATCGACGCTGGGAGTCCATTTTACATACATCCTTCCGATAGTCCAGGGTCTAGTTTAGTTCCGGTGCCTTTTGATGGACTTGGATATCGCTCCTGGAGGAGGAGTGTACTCAGAGCCCTCTCCGTGAAGAATAAACTAGGGTTTATTACTGGAGATACTCAAAAACCTCTTGCGAGTTCTCCATTCTTTCGCCAGTGGGAAAGATGTGATGATATGGTCACCTCGTGGATTCTGAATTCTCTATCGAGGGATATAGCTGACAGTGTTGAATATGTGAATGATTCCGTCGAATTGTGGAAAGAGCTTCAGGATCGATATGATCAGACGAATGGGGCAAAATTGTACCAAATCCAGAAGGAAATCAATGATTTAAGCCAGGGAGTACTTGATATCACTGGATACTACACGAAGATGAAGAAACTCTGGGAGGAATTGAATACTCTAAGTGTTAAGGCTCATTGTAACTGCATATGCACCTGTGGAGCGAAGGAGAATATGCATAAAGCAGAACAAGATAGGAGACTCATACAGTTCTTAATGGGGCTTAATGAGATATATACAGTTGTTCGAGGAAGTATACTTATGATGAACCCGTTACCAAATATGGCACAAACATTTGCTCTCCTTATACAGGAAGAAAAACAGAGGGAGTTTAAGCCCAGAAATCAGTTGGACATTGATTCTACAGCACTGAATGTAAACCTGGGAGAAAGAAATTTTAAAACAAACTATACTACTGGAACTGGAAAGCAAAATGTGAACAATAGGGCTCGACCTTTCTGTGACTACTGCAAACGACAAGGTCACACTAAGGACAAATGTTATAAACTCCATGGTTATCCTCAAAGCTTCAATCAAGGATCACAACAGCAACATAGGCAGGGTATGCAAGGGTACAACAACAATACAAGGTTCAATAGGGGAAGAAATGTCACAGCAAATGCAGTGACAAGCGTTGAGGAAGGAGAAAAACTAGAGTCCCAAGGAGAAAGCCAAAACCAACATGTCAACCTTACAAAAGAGCAATATGGACAGATTGTCAGCCTGTTGAAACATTTTCAGACGGGAAGCATTGGAGAAGGCTCAGCTAGTGCTAACATGGCCAGTGGAACATCAATGAACCTTGCAGGTATGATTGCTTGCACTTCTTCAATTGACTTTGACAACCCATCATGTAGATGTTTTAATGCAAAGGCTGACTTGTGGATTTTAGATTCCGGGGCATCACACCACATGACCTTTGATAAATCTCAACTGCACAACATAGTGAATCTCCCTTATCCTCTATTAGTAAAACTTCCAAATGGCTATAAAGTCTGAGTAAGTGAAATTGGAAGTGTATTCCTAACACCTGAAATCATCCTGTACAAAGTTTTGTTCATTCCTTCATTCAAATTCAATTTGGTTTCCATCAGTTCCTTGGCAGTTCATTTAAAATGTATTGCATCATTCTCAGACACTTCCTGTCTGTTGCAGGCCCCTTCACTGAAGAGGCCTCTGGAGATTGGTAAGTTGCTGGATGGCTTATACTTTCTTTGCTCCAGGTGCCTGAAGAAAGGTAGTTCCAAACAGAAATGTAGTCCTTCCTGTCTTTCAATTCATTCTAGTGATGTAAGGGGTGTACACTGTCTAACTCAGCCCTTCAATACACTCTCAATTGTAAATAATTCCATTCACAACACCAAGAATAAAGACAGTAGCCCTACTTTGTTTTCTGTTTCATCTCATATTAGTAATCTAGATGTTCTGTGGCATTTCAGACTTGGCCATGTGCCTTTTAGTAAAATGAAAGGAATTCCTGCTATACCTGTAACCTTTTCTAGCAAACAGCCTTTTACATGCAATATTTGTCCCATGGCAAGACAATCCAGACTTCCTTTTCCCCAAAGAACAACAGAAACTACTGAGATCTTTGAGATACTTCATGTGGATTTGTGGGGCCCTTATCATGTGTCCACACACAATAACTTCAAATATTTCCTAACCCTGGTAGATGACTACAGTAGGTCCACCTGGACACACCTCCTAAGTTGCAAAAGCATGCCTTGCAGATAATAAAGGCCTTTACAGCCATGGTGGAAAACCAATTCAAGACAACTGTCAAGTGTGTAAGATCTGATAATGGTCTGGAATTTAATAACAATGAAGCTGCCACCTTCTTCCAATCCAAAGGAATTAATCACCAGAAAACTTGTCCTTATACACCACAACAAAATGGTGTAGTGGAAAGGAAACATAAATATCTTCTTGAAGTAGCTAGAGCACTCCTTTTTCAATCCAGATTGCCATTAAAATATTGGGGAGAGTGTGTCCTGACAGCAACATACTTGATTAACAGATTACCAATCATCCCTCTAAAGAACAAGTGTCCCTTTGAACTGTTATACAAAAGAAAGCCAAACTACTCTCACTTGAGAAGTTTTGGGTGCTTGTGCTACCCCACAGTACCAAAGCCATTCAGAGATAAACTAGAACCAAGAACCAGTCCACATGTATTTGTAGGATATCCTTTTGGTACAAAGGGGTACAAGGTACTAAGTCTGGCCACTAGGAAAATACATGTTTCTCGAGATGTTACATTTTGTGAATCAGTTTTCCCCTTCACTCTTAACTATACATCAAGCATTCCATCTATTCTTCCTAATATACCATTCTTTGAGAATTCCCCTGTTTCTACTGATGTTCCACTACATAATCACAATAGTGAAAACGTCAATAACCAGGAAGCTACCAGTCCCTCAAATTCCAACACTTCCTCTGATGTGTTCCCCTCTATGTCCCCTAGTCATGAGTCTCAAATTCCAGCAGACCAACTGCAAGATCTGGTCTCATCCCCTCAATCTTTGGCAGGACAACCAACCTTCAGGAGATCCAATAGGGAGCATAGATTGCCATCTCATCTAAATGATTATGTTTATAAGATACCAAATCTGAAGTGCATTGCAAATTTTTCTGCCCATGCCATGTCTTCTGGAAATAACCATACCACTTATGATGCCCTACATCCTAATAGTCAGCATATTGTAGAAAACATTTGCAATGATAGAGAGCCAACTTCATATGAAGAGGCTGCAGCATATCCTGCCTGGCAGAATGCCATGACACAGGAATTTGATGCTTTGTATGCCAACGAAACATGGGATTTAGTTCCCTTGCCTAAAGGAAAACAAGCCATTGGGTGTAGATGGGTGTATAAAGTTAAACATAGGGCAGATGGTAGTGTTGAGAGGTATAAAGCAAGACTGGTCGTTAAAGGATACACTCAGCAAGCTGGTGTAGATTATACAGAGACCTTCTCCCCAGTGGTCAAGATGACTACTGTGAGGTCACTCATTGCTATAGCAGCAAAGAAGAGGTGGCATATTTCACAGTTTGATGTGAATAATGCATTTCTCCATGGAGATTTGCATGAGGAGGTCTACTTGCAGACTCCTCCAGGTCTTGAAGTGTCTTCTTCACAACTAGTGTGTAAACTAAATAAATCACTTTATGGTCTAAAGCAGGCAAGTAGGCAGTGGTATGATAAACTAACTGAAGTACTGTATTCCAGAGGGTATGTGCACTCCATGCATGATTATTCCTTATTTTACAGAAAACAGAACTCCTCTGTTGTTTTTGTAGCAGTATATGTGGATGATGTGTTGCTCACAGGGACTGATTCTAAAGAAATTGATCAGCTCAAAGTTTTCTTACATGATAAGTTTAAAATCAAAGATTTGGGACAGCTGCATTACTTCTTGGGGCTGGAGATCCTTTACAAGTCAGATGGCATTGTTGTATCTCAAAGGAAGTTTGTTTTAGACTTATTGAAAGACTATGAATGTCTCCATTGTCCACCCCTGACTTCTCCTCTGGATCCTACAATCAAGCTGAAAGCCAAAGAGGGAACCCCACTTTCTGATCCTACTTTCTATAGAAAGTTAATTGGCAAGTTAAATTTTCTCACCAATACCAGGCTGGACATAGCTTATGGGGTTCAGCATCTCAGTCAATTCATGCAAGATCCTAGGGAGCCCCATTTGAAGGCAGCCTATCGCATGTTGAGATACCTAAAAGGAGATCCCACTTTGGGTCTTTATTTCAGAAATGAAGGTGATCTTTCTCTGACTGCATATTGTGACTCTGATTGGGCAGCCTGTCCAGATTCTAGAAGGTCTGTATCCGGGTACATTGTGTTCCTAGGTGGAAGCCCAATAAGTTGGAAGTCCAAGAAACAGGAAACTATTTCACTCTCCTCAGCAGAAGCAGAATATAGAGCTCTCAGAAAGGTTGTTGGTGAGCTTGTTTGGCTGTCCAGGCTACTTGAAGAACTTACAGTGTCACCTCATCTACCCATACCTGTCCATTGTGATAGTTTATCTGCTCTACACATTGCTAGGAACCCTGTCTTCCATGAAAGAACCAAACACATTGAAGTGGATTGCCATTTTGTGCGCACCAAGCTCCAAGAGGGTCTCATTTCACTACATCACATTGGGACTGGTCAACAACTTGCTGACGTTCTCACTAAAGCTCTCATTGGAATCAAACATTCTTCTGTACTTGGCAAGTTGGGTGTGACACCTTCACCTCCAACTTGAGGGGGGGGTATTGAGAACATCAATGTACTGTATATTCCTGTGTATATTTTGTGTATATCACTGTATATCTATTTGTATCAAATGCTGAGTCAGCATTATTAGTTAGTAGTCAATATGTATATATGTACTGAGAAATACTATTCTTTTAGTTTTTTTGGGAAAAATATCTTTTTGGTTAAACCGACTTTACTCTTCCCCTCTTCATTCTCTCTCTCTTCGAGAAACTTCCTCGACTTCCATTAGAAGGAGCTCGGAGCTCCTCCATCTCTCAAACCTTTTCTCATTTTTTGCAGTTGCAAAAGCTAGTCCCCACTGATGATCAGAGAACTGCTCTCTGAGACCTGGGCTTTATTGCCTAAGTGCGGACCGCAAGAGAAAATTGTGAACCGCAAGAGGAAAGCACGAACCGAACATCCTTTTTGCGGCTGCACTTTAGAGATTACAGCCGCACCACCTCTTTTTCCGATCAAAAACCAAATATGTGGATTGCAAATACCACTGCCCTCCTGCATCTTTCAAACTATGGTTCCATCTTCAAGCTTTCTTCTTCCACTTATTTTTTGAGCTTCTGAGTAGCTGTTTAGCATACTATACAATACGAATCTCTTCTTGATGTGCTTCTTTGTGTTATCACAAACTATGGTTAGACCAAGAGGAAAAGTTAAACTTATAATGGCCGATGAGGTCCTGGGAGCAACAGAGGAAGGGGTCGAGGAGCTTTACCACCATCTGTGCAAAAGTTAATTGGAAAGAAAAAGATGGCAGGTCGGGGAAAAGTGCAAGCCCGTGATGAATCAGATCTTATGCCGTGTCTAGGGAAGCTTCGGAGGGCAACTCTATGGCTCAATATAAGGACAATAGTGACGGAGAGTCACAACATCAGGGACAAGCTGAATCCCAATATGAGCATAAGAGTTCTCAAGCTTCTCAAAATCTTAGTCATGAGCCTGACACCAACAGAGATGACCCACCAGTAGAAGATGAATTGGATGATGAAAAAAGTGATACAATTGTGAGAGATGTCCAAGAAAGATCTAAGAAAGAAGATAGATTCTAGAGCTGCAAGGCATTTCTTGGATTCAAGCGAGGGTGGAAAGAGAGATTAATCACCTATGAGAGGGAAATCAGTACAAAAGACTTGGCCAAATACCTCCGGCTTTTCTAGTACATTTTACCAAGAGGGGATGAATTCTAGAGCCACTTGTTGATGTGCAAAAATACCTTGGGCGTGAATTCTACAATAATACAGCCCATGGGACCAAAGTCACCAATGTAAAGAATCTAAAGGTGATGTTTGATTAGAAGACGTTGAATGACTACTTGGGACCTGAGAATGTGGAGCCTACATATGCTTGGCTAAGCTTGTTGAAAAAGATGCAGTGCGACCATGGGTTGATGAGATCTTAGCTCCAGGTGCTTCTCCTTCTTAGGTGGCTGTTGGGGTAAGAATTTATCTTTGCACATTGAGCTCTGAAGCAAAAGTATGGCAGACATTTGTATGCACAGGATTCACCTGTGCCTGAATGAAAACCATTTACCATTGGAGGCGGCTATCCTTGTGGCTTCTATAATGATTGGGTACCTAATTAATATGAGTGTGTTAATGTCTGCTAACATAACCCTGGTAGCTCAGCAAGAGAACACATCCTACCCATATTTAAGCTCTCTCACTGAATATCTAGTGGATGCTAAGGTGGACTCAAGGCTATTTGATGTTCAAACAAAGCCAACTGGGCCATTTGATTTGCATTCCTTGAATGATCCCCACAACCCAAAGAACAAGGAGAAAACTCCATCAATTGTAGTGATTGGCCAGTCTGAGGAGCCACATGTTTCTGCTTTGGGTGGACTGGATGTCCCGTCTTCTTCGCATGCACCTTCATTTGAGCCTATGGTTGTTGATATAAACAAGGTTGTGCCTCCATCTCCAATAGTTTCAGCTTCTATGACTTCCCCGGGTCTATGCCTATAAGTCTATGTTTTGCTTTGCAAATCACTTGGACACAGGTGAGTCTCGACAATTGGATGCAGAGTGCAAGTACTAAGTTGAATGGGTTGCTGACTAGGGCGTATGGTCATTCTACTTCACAGTCTTCTCCTCCATCACCTCTGATCAAATCAAGACACTGCTGACAATCAGAAGGTCATTATGGATACATTGGTGCTACACGGCTTTTTATGATAGAAGAGTTGGTGATGGAAGTGAAGGACCTGAAGAAGGAACATGCAACAACAACTTCAGTTGATGCTTTCAGGGAGGATGTAAAGAATATTGCAGCATGTGACCTCCCTTTTGACATGCTTATTGGTGATTCTCAGCCGCCTTCTCTAGCTCAGACCTCTCAGCCTTCTGCCCCATATACTCAAAGAGTTCCACATGATGCTACACATGTCGCAGATAGAGAGAGGGTGGCTTAGGAGAAGCGGGATATAGCTTCTAGCACTACAACAGCATTTAGAGAGATGTTTACCACTCTTACTATCGGAATTGATGATGACACTATTCATGTGGTAGAGGAGGAGCACAAAGATTACTCAGCAACTTCTATAGATGCTTAGGGAGTTTTCTCACCCCTCATTACCGTATCTTTGTGGGATATTTGATTTGTGAATTGATTCATGGTATGTAATAATTTGATGATGGCATTTGATATTCTTCTTTCAGTAGTTTAGTAAGTGGTTTAATGATAGTACTTATGCTTATGCTTTCTTGCTTTTGAATAACGAATAAGCCCTTAGTTTTCTTTAGACCACGGTCTTTCCAGGGGTAATTTTATTTTGTTGAACCGAGTACTTTTATCATGCTTTAGTAGTAGATATTAATGAATAAAAGCCTTGAATGAGTTCCTTCTTTGCTAAAATTATTTGTGTCACATGTGGTATCAATACATTTAACTACATGCAAATAGTTTGAAAAAAGTGCTTGAATTATTTTGAGAATGCGATACTTGTAGTGACTTTGAGGTTCTTTGGTTAACTTCCTTTGTCATTGATCGGTTTGTAGAGGCCATTGAGATCTTGTGAAATGATCATGGTTTTGTAGGTTTTAAACTCTATCTACTTTTACGGTTCATTTGCATGTGAGATGAGTAACAATCTTGTTTAAAAAGCTCACTTGTTAGTTGATAGTTTAGAACTTTCCCTGAATGTGCTTCAAAGCGAAATTCGAGGCTAAGTTTGGTTTGAAACATGACTTTAGGCTATTCTTTGGACCAGTTGAGCCTCCATATTTCCACCCTTTTATACATTCTACCTAGTCAACCCACTTTGAGCCTTAAGCATCTTTCATTGGCAACTATGTTACAAGCTTTTTTCCCTTTTGATTGTATCTAGGCCAAAGACCTAATTTTGAGGGAGTAAATGGAAAACTTGTGATGAGATTTACTTGAAGGAGACACAACAAGGCAACAACCAAGAATAAAAAGTAATGAAAACAATTGTGGTGTAAGGAGAAATTGAGTGGTTTGAAAAAGACAAAAGCAAGACATTGTGAAAAAAAACCCAGAAATAACCTTCTAAGATATGAAGAAGCTAATGATATAATCCTTGAAGCAAGGAGTTTGGATGACATTGATGACAAAAGAGTGATGTTAAAACTCTCTAACTCCAAACAATACGGAATCCAAGAGCCCCCTTTATTATTTTACTATACCTAGTTTAAGTCCTAACATGGTAGCCGTACTAGAAGGTGTGGCTGGATCACCTCCTTTTCAGGGAGAGCTAATGCTTGTTGGAAGTCTGCTCTTTCCCTATCTTTGCTATCGATCAAACCATTTCGAAAGCACTAGGAAAAGAATGGAAGATTCTGAAAAGAATGGGATTGTGTTATTGAATTGATTGTGTGAAGTGTTTAGGGAAAGTGTTAGTCACTTTTATACATAATTTTATACTACCCCTAACCAAAAGCCTTCATTACAATCCGAATAAAGACTTAATTGATTTTTTAACCAAGGATGCTTACATCAGTGGAGTCGTACATGAGGGACAAGCCTATGGTACCTGAAACCTAGCTTGTGAAGATTTCTTGTGAGAGATGAGTATGATACCTTTGCGTTCAAGAAGATTGATTGTGTGTATTATTAAATTGATATGAGAACTTGATTCTTTGAAGTGAGCAATAAAAATGAAAGGTAGAGGAAGAAGAGATCATAACGAATGAAGCTAACCCTTGAGGCTCAAATGTCACAGAAGGATTGCATGGGCTGAAAATGATTTTTTTTTAATATGTAAGCCTTGTTAAGAATGCATGTGTGTTGTAGGTAATTCTTGCACCAACTGAGTCATAAATAATTTATACTTGGGTTTGTGTTTGAATTAAGGGTGATAGGAGAGTGGGTGTTAATTTAGTTGCTTGAGGACAAGTAATTACTTAAGTTTGAGGGAATTGATAAGTAAGGATTTTAACCGCTTATTATTATTTTTTTGCTATATTCTTAAGTCCGAAAGTAATTATTTAATGCCCGATTCAATAAAAGTTATTGGATTCAGTAGCTTAGAGGAAGAATGACTTGAAGAATACAAATTGAAGGAAAATCAGTAAAGTTGAGAAGATAAGGAGAAGTGCGGTCCACAAACCAAAGTGTGGTCCGCACTTAGGCTCTTGCAGCCGCAAAGTCAAGAAACTGAAGCCTTTGGAACTCAGCCAATTATGTGGACGACATATGAAAGTGTGTAGCCTCACTCTGATCTGCAAAGCAGTTTGCATTGATGAAGCCATAATATCAGAGAATGAACATATATCTTACTTCAAAGCTCTTTAAGTGTGGCCAAAAGGCTTGAAGTGCGGCCGCAACCTGTGGCCACAAGATCTCAAGTGTGACCGCAACTCTCCAGTCAAAATATCCAAAATGCGGACCGCACTCTCATTGTCAGCCGCAAAGCGGCCCGAAGGGCATTTGCAGCCGAAAATTCAAGCATTATAAATAGAATTTTTATGTCTTTTTAGGATAGCTTTATCCTTGGGACTTGGATTCAACAGCTTTTGAGTATTTTGGGTGTTTAAAAGGAGAAAGATCATCATTAATAATAAAGTTGATTTAATTTTACAATTAGTAGTTTAATTATGTTTTTTTTTTTTTTTTTTAGTTATGAGTAGCTAGACTTATAGTTAGGATTGTATTTCAATTCTAGTGTGTGAAACTTTGTGGGCATTTAATATTGAGCTTGTTGAGATTGGATTAGTTATTATTTAGCCATTTTTATATTGTGAATTAGTGGTTGCAAATATTTATTTATTCCCTTTTGATTTGACTCGTACTTGAGAAAGATGAGTTGAATTTTGGCAATTGGCTAACAAAGAATTAGACTAATTGAGTGTTTGATTAGGCCTAATTAAAGAGAGTGAATTAGAGATAGGTATCTCTTGACTTGGATTCAACAACACCGAAGCTTAATGCAATATTATTGACTCGAGAGAGCATTTAATTAGTCCACTTGATAATTGAGAAGCATCAAGTGAGTAAATTAGAGTGTGTATCATAATATCTCCAATCACCCAATCAAGCTCACTAGATCATATCCTTCTAGTGAAACACCTATGTAAGGAATAAAACCCTAGGCCTTTAGTTATACAAGCCATTCTCTTAGTTAATTCTCGCTTGTTAAGTGTTTGTTGAATTGCCTCTTACGATAATAGTTAATAAAATCCATGGATTAATTAACTCATATTTTTGGTTGAAAGCTAATTAAAGATATGATAAGTCTCGTTCTTAGGAATCTATCTTAATAACTATATAAACTCCTTGTGGTTCGACCCCGAATCTCAATTTGAGTTATTATTGTAACGATTGTTTTACTTCTGTTTTGGAGGTGTGTTTTGGCGTTATCACCATTACGCCCATTACTTGTTGTTTCCGCACGTTATGCCTAACGGATTTGTAGCCAGCTTTGTAACTAATGTCGAATCTCTTCTTATTTGGGATTGACCATTTCTTTGTTTCTATCTGTACACATACGAGACTTTACGATAAAACTTCTCTTGTTGACTCCTTAGTTGGAATTGATAACAATGATCTCAATATCAATAATTTGACTCAATTGACCTTGAATTAATTCTTCAGACTGCCCTCCAATCCATTGATAGTTTTCATATATGTAATTTGGCAGTCTGCCATGTGTCTATATTTAATTTGTCCATGTGGTAAGTTTACTTTTTACCTATACAACTTTTTCAACCTGTTTCTTTGCCGATCCACTTCATATACTCTAAAACCATTCCCCATAAATCCTTTTTTCTGTTGTCAACCATATTTACTCCCGAAGAATTATTATTTCTTCTTCACAAGAAAACTCAAAAAGTATACGAGGAAATATCTAGAAGAATAGTCACTGGACGGTGTTGGGCTAAAGAAGGAGAAAATATATGTTTATGAATTTGATGCAGAAAAGGGTGTTGGTCATGGGATGAGATATGGGTCAACATTGAAGGATATAGTATTTTGATGTGGAGATTGAAGGAGAGTTGCCTAGTGTGGAGAAGAAACAGAAAAGGGAAAAAATTTAGTGGAACTATTTGGGATGAGAAAGACGAAAAAAGAGAGTGGAAAATTGTGATAGAAGTGGAACCCACTATGAAGAGTCTCACACAAGCATGACTTTGGCATGTGACACAAAATATAATTTCGCTGGTCTTCCACGGTCTTTTGTACCTTGGAAAAATAATATGGGCACTATTTTAAAAACAAACATACGTCTCTAGTGGTCTAAAGTTCAAACTCGTACAGATTTGATATGATATGACTTTTGTGCTTGTAACGATCCGACCGGTCGTTTTGAGCATTTTACTTCGCTCGCCAGTTTTTGGGCATGGCTAGCCTCGTATGATGTATTACGACTTATGTAAATCGTCGGTTTTGGTTTTCAGGTTAATCGAAATAGATATGGAAGGATGATTCTTAGCTTGAACCTTTAAATTTGAAAGGTTTGACTCAGTCTTGACTTTTTAGTATTCGATCTCGGATTTGGATTTTTGTGATTTGGTTAGCTCCGTCGGGTGATTTTGGACTTAGGAGCATGTTCGGAATGTAGTTTGGAGGTCCGTGGTAGATTTAGGCTTGAATTGGCGAAATTTGAAATTTTGGCATTCCGGTCGATAGTGAAAATTTTGATATCGGAGTTGGAATGGAATTCTGGAAGTTGCAATAGGTCCGTTGTGTCATATGTGATGTGTGTGCAAAATTTCAGGTCATTCGGACGAGGTTTGATAGACTTTTTGATCAAAAGCGGAATTCGGAAGTTTTTGGAGTTCTCAGGCTTGAATCTGTGGTTAATTTGATGTTCCGATGTTGTCTTAGGTGTTTCGAAGATTGGTATAAGTTTGGATGGTGGTATATGACTTGTTCGTACTTTTGGTTGAGGTCCCGGGGGCCTCGGGGTGATTTCGGATGGTTTACGGGAGGCTTTGAGTTGGAATTAGCAGCTGAAATGATGAAGTTCCTGTCAAAACCGCAGATGCGGCCAAGAGAAGGGATGGCTGGAGGCGCAGATGCGGGATTTTTGGCGCACCTGCGATTGCGCAGGTGCGGGATTCTTAGCGCAGGTGCGGTGGCTGGGCGGATAAGTGAAATCCACATATGCACACCTGGGACCGCAGGTGCGGGTCCGTAGGTGCGATAATTGGACCGCAGTTGCGATTTTGCTGGGTCAGAACATATATATTCCACCCTTCGCGAATTTGGGTTATTTTTCATCACATTTCAAACGAGAAGAAGCTTTGGAGAGCAAATTCAACGGAGAATTCAATAGGGTTTCGTAGAGGTAAGGTATTTGGTTCCCAAACTTGTTTTTATGATGATTTTTAACATTGTAAGCGTGACATCTATGGGAAAATCAGTAGCAAAATTGGGTTTTAGGGCTTGGGAATTGGAGACCTAAATTTAGGGATTTGAGGGGTCATTTGTGGTTGAATTTTGGTACTTTTGGTATGTATGAATTCGTAAGAGGATAAGGATTCCATTGATGTTAATTTTGTCGGATTCCGAGACGTGGGCCCGGGGGTCGGGTTTGGCCAATTTCGAGTTTCTTGATGCAATTTGATTATTTTCGCATAGGCTACGTTCCTTAGCTCTAATGTTATGATACTGATTTGGGTAGATTCGACGCGGGTTGAGGCCGATTCAAGAGGCAAGGGCATCGCGGGCTAGAGTTTGGACCGGATTGAGGTAAGTAATGATTGTAAATGTTGTCCTGAGGGTACGAAACCCCGAATTTCACATCATTATGCTACTTTGAGGTGATGCACACGCTAGATGACGAGCGTGGAGTCGTGCACCGTTGGGGATTGTGACTTGATCCATCCCGTACGACTACTAAGTTGCGTATTTAATTGGAAACTGTTTGATATTACTATATTTTTGAAAGTATTACTATGTTTGGGGCTGGATGCCGTGCTTGGGCCTCGTGCCAATTCTTTTGGACCCTCAGGGGCTTTTCACTGTTATTCCTCACTGTTTTGACTTCAGATTTGTACTCAGTCATGTTGTATTTTACTGATTTCATAACTCAGCCTTATTTACTCAGTTTTTAATATTTTAAATGATATTTTGGGCTGAGTATCATGTTTTAATGTTGCCCGAGGGGATTGAGAGATTTCTGACTGAGTGAGGCCGAGGGCCTATGTTGTTAGGATGTTATGGGATCGGGCTGCGCGCCGCAGTGTGTTACACTGATTGCGATATATGAGAGGCCGAGGGCCTAATTGATTATGCCACGAGGTGGCTTGTGATTGTTATGAGGCCGAGGGCCTGTTTGATTATGCCACGAGATGGCTTGTTATTGCGTTTGGGCTGTAAGGAGCCCCTCCCGGAGTCTGTACACCCCCAGTGAGCACGGGTACCCAGTGTGAGATGTGATATTGCCCGAGGGGCTGTTGTTGTTTCATGTTATTGCCCAAGGGGCCGATACGAGTGACTGTGAGATAGCCTGAGGGGCTGGTTCTACTGATATTTTGCCCGATGGGCGGTTATGGTACATGCTTTTCCCGAGGGGATGTTCTACGTTTCTATATTTTTACTCACTGCTGCCATCACTCGTTTGAAACTATTGAAAGGTGTTTTAAAAAGGTTTTACTGAACTGAGATGTTTTACTAGTTTTGCTGCTTTACTGCATTGTTCTGGACTTATACTGTTTTGTTGTAGTATTATGTTGTGGTTTGCGTGTTTTCTTACTGCTCAGCTGCCTTTACTTTTATTACTTACTGAGTTGGCGTAATCATATTACTCCCTGCACCTTGTGTGCAGATCCAGGAGCTTTGGGTCGCGATAGCGAGTGTTGATATTGCTTACCAGCTGATCCTCGAAGTTGACTAGGTAGCTGCTTGGCGTTCGCAGCCCAGTGCTTCTCCTTCCTATCTCATTTAGTCTTGTATTAGCATTTCTATCAGACTATGTTGTCTTTATCTTATTCCTAGACGAGTTGTAGTTGCTCATGATTGGTGACACCCCGATGTCGGGCTGTGTTTGTTTCCGCATTGTCTATTATGACTTATATTATGGGTTTATTTGCTAATTATTGACTTTAAAAGTCTAAAAATGAATATCTGGTTGGTTTGGGGCTTGTGTCGGCTGGCCTAGTTTCACGATAGGCACCATCACGATCGGGTCCGTTTTAGGGTCGTTACAAGTTGGTATCCGAGCCTAGGTTACATAGTCTCACGAGTCATGAGCAGGTTTAGTAGAGTCTCGCGGATCAGTACGGAGACGTCTGTATTTATCCTCGGGAGGCTGCAGAACCTTTAGGAAATCACATTCTTGAATTCTTATAGTGCGACATTGATTCAGCTTGAAATGTAACTCTTTGAACTCCTTCCACGCGTTCGTATGCGCACATGAGCACTCGGTATCAGTTGTGTATCGACGGCTTATGATTCCCTGAATTGAGGGGCGAGATGTAATTTCTGTTTGTTGATGTTTTGGCCAGTCTGGAGGACTTGAGGCCGGGCTTTACTATTAGCTTGAGCACTGAGGTGTTGATTGTGTGAGTACGTGTTTTTGGACTTATATATCCGATAGTGTCCCTATTAGTAGAAGTGATGGCTGGATGGCTATGTGATGAGCATGATGTGACTGCGTGATGTGTTCATATGATTTAGATGTGATAAGAAGAGTCCACTTGAGGGTAGGAAGAACGATTTGGTGCTTGATTTCCATCTTGGTTTGATATGTAGCCCCGAGTTATGGGTGTTTTGAAGGATCTTTTCATGTTGTCTAGTTGTGGAATGTAGTAAACTACACGTCGTGGGGTAAGTTCAGATTTAGGAAGGGTAAGTGATCGAGTAATAGTATGATTATGGGGGAGTATGAAGAGATATTAGTTTGATGCAAAGCAGGTGGGTTATCTCCTGCGGAGTGTTCTGAAGTTTGTGTGATCCTTTTGTTGTTTGTTGGAAGACCTCTCATACCAGTGAAATATATGTGTTGCAATTTGAATTCGGATCGCTTAAAAGAGTAGGCTTGACTGTTACGAGGGTGAATGCGAAGTTTCAGATGATTTGAAGTACTAAATGGTTTGTCTTGCACGAGCTTATAGAGGATTGAATTTAATCTCACTATGGTATTATGGCAGTAATAGAGTATATACACTATGAGTTATTGTGTGTTTTGATCTATGGCTTTGAGCCAAGTGGGGGAGTCTGCTGTTGATCAGTTGATTGCACGGTTATGTGCTATGTTGGTTCCAGTATGGGGCATACTGGTGAATCAGTTATGGCTTACAAAGGTTGAGATCGAGGATGACCCGAATAAAGGAAATTTCGGATAGGGGTTGTGTTATGCTTTAGGACGTATAAGAATTTTTGGAATGACTGGAGTTTTTATTGGTGAAGGATGTAATGTACATGGAGAAGGAAATTATTTTATTGCATTAAGGTGGGGTTACTTTCTGCGGTGTTGGAGTACTAATGTAGCACAGGTCGTCCGGTCCGTTTGATCAGTCTAATTGAGGTTTGAGCAGAGTGGATGACTCTCGAGAATGGTTCTAATGGGTTCAAGATTTTACATGTAATAATTGGAGATTTTTAGGTTGTGTATTTGGCTAGAAACTGAGGTTTACATTGGAGGGTGTCAAGACTTGATGCGTTTTTGTATCATTGTGGATTCTACATATCAGTATCAGGAAAGTAGAGGTAATGGCTTTAGATTTGTAGGAAGTCGCTTCAGGGTAAGTATTCGGAATGTGGTGCTCTTAGGGATATTTAAGAGAGTATTCAGCGGCTTATGGGCCTTAGGCGGTGTGGTTTTATGCTCGGGTCTCGTATGGTGAGTCTAGGTCGAGGATTGCAGTATTATGGCGAGGGGAGGTATCAAATTGAAGGTAACTTAGAAGGAACCTGGATAAATATGGTAGCTTGGTAGTGGGTTGGATCGGTGTGGTAAGGGGTATGATTAGTTCTTTGGGTGCTTATAGGGTAATGAGCTTCTACAGATGTCTCGTGGCAATGCTCTTGGATTTGTGGTGACCTACGTAGTTTGGATGAGCTAAAAGGATTCAGTCATGACAGTTTGGTTTTGTGCAAATGGGATTCGGAGAGTTCTTGATGGTTTTCTACCACTGTTAGGGATGTATAGTCCAACTGACGTGAGGATCATGTGATGTATAGTGATTTTCTTCTATATGAAATCGAATGGAAAGTTCTTGGCTAGTTGAGTACGTAGTTGCTTGTGACCCGGAATGAATTATGGAATTCTTATATTTGTCATAGGGCGGCATGGTATATGTGGTATGTTGTGTAAGGTTGCGATTTGCATGTGTAAGGTCACGGTTCAGTTCTGGAAGGAAGTACATAAGTTCTTATGCAGCACGGGCAGTTTCAGATGATTAGGCAAGTGATATTACTAATTGGTGTGGCTTGATGAGGGTATACCTTTCAGAAAGGGCAATGTTATTGAGTTAATAATACATCATTGGTATTGTGGCACTCTCTTGTTTGATCGACTGCTGATATTCGAGTTGCTTAGTGGCACAAAAGAATTTTAGGAGTATCCCTCGCGGAGTGATTGGATATTAGAGGTATGTTGTAAATTAGACCGATGGATGGGTATGGTGATTCGTGTGCTATGTGGATTTGGAGATTGGGAGTTCTCATAAGCGAGATTATGTTGTGGTTGTGGGTCGCTGTATCGGCCTTGTGTGGTGAATATCGGGGCTTGGAGATCCGAGTGATCCTTTGTTGCTTAGTATGTTAGATCTTGATGTGATATTGAGTATGGATTGGTGGTCTCCGTGCCGTGTTATTCTGGAGTGTTGCGCTAAGACGGCAACGTTGGCTATGCCGGGGATGCCACGGACTGAGTGGCAAGGTTCAACGGTTTATGTTCCCAGTAAGGTGATTTCATTTTGAAGATCCAGGGGATGATTGGGAAGGAGTTTCCTTCTTGTTTGGCCTTTGTGAGGGATGTCAGTGCAAAGACTCCTACCATTGATTTAGTTCCGGTGGTAAGGAATTTTCCGGATGTGTTTCCTGCTATCGGACTGGGTTGTTGATTTCGGTATTGATTTGGTGCCGGGAACCGTATAGTATGGTACCAGCGGGGTTAAAGGAGTTGAAGGAGAAGCTTCAGGAACTCCTTGATAAGTGGTTCATTGGTAGGACAATATGGATGTGTGTTCTGCGTCGAGTCGGCTTTGTTGACTCCGAGTTGTTATCGTTGAGGGATGTGTTGATACAATTGTCATCGAGCTTATCAGTTTTCTGAAGTGATCTATGAGTTACCTTTCTGTATTGCGAGGCATTATGATTTGTGGGTTATAGGCACATATGGTGCAGTTCTATTGGGGTCTCATAGAGGAATTCGAGCAGGAAGAGTATTGGGTATTGCTCGGTAGATGGCGTATCGGTTGTGTCCTTTTAGGTTCGTGTGGTGTTATGTCATTTGTTTTGCCGTGGTTATGACTATTTGCTTTTGGTACTAGACATCAAATTGCACGTGGTTGCTGAGTTTGAGCATAGTGACTTGAGGTATTTCATGTGGACCAATGTTTGGATAGGGCCGCGCGTTGCAGCGAGATTATGTAGAGGTATGATACTTCGGGTTGGATTCGTGTGTTCTGGTTCTACGATATGTGATGATTTCTCAGCATTGTGCGGTGGTGGTACTAGTGAGCCTGCGGTACAACTCTCTCAGTTGAGTCATTTTTTTCCATGATTGGAGTGCATTTGGGCTATTGCTTATTGGTGCGCGGGTCGCACGGGTTGTGGATCTAGATTGTATCGATGTGTCATGTCACTTGGGAAGTCGTGTTGGATGAGATGAGGCCACGGAGATCTAGAATGAATACTATCGGATTCGATTTCAGCATGTTGGAAGGATAACATTGGTATTTGGCTTAGAAATTCACAAGGGTCCTTGCCAAAGGAGAGGGAGTTTCATGAATAGTTGATCTGAGGAATGGTTATGACTTCTTGCGTGTTTCTTTCATCATTGGTAGTATACGGAAGTGTTGGAATGAGGTGTTGTTTAATAAGAGGTTTATTACCAGTATGGTGTTGCCGTGAGTAGCTGCTGTAATTAGAACTTATCATTGTGAGAGTTTGAGTTGTGTGATATATTATGTGATTTCATCTTGGACTGCGGTTATGGCTCGATACAGCGTGTTCAGACTTGTTCAATGTATAAATGTGAGGTTCTGATTTGTGAATAATTTCGGAAATGGAAATGGGGTTCTAAAGTTCATAGGCTTGGCTGGATTGTGAAATCTCAATTATGTTGTGTTATCGGACCTATATGGGATAGGGTGACGTGGGATCACCCCCGGGTATGTGCATAGTGAGGATTCATGGCAATTTGATGGCTTTTAAAACAACTCTGGGCACGTTCGAGGACGAACGTATGTTTAAGTGGGGGAGGATGTAACGACCCGACCGGTCATTTTGAGCATTTCACTTTGCTCACCAGTTCTCGGGCATGGCTAGCCCCGTATGATGTATTACCACTTATGTAAATCGTCAGTTTTGGTTTTCAGGTTAATCGGAATAGATATGGAAGGATGATTCTCAGCTTGAAGCTTTAAATTTGAAAGGTTTGACTCAGTCTTGACTTTTTAGTATTCAATCTCGGATTTGGATTTTTATGATTTGGTTAGCTCCGTCGGGTGATTTTGGACTTAGGAGCATGTTCGGAATGTATTTTGGAGGTCCGTGGTAGATTTAGGCTTGAATTGGCAAAATTTGGAATTCTGGCGTTCCGCTCGATAGTGGAAATTTTGATATCGGGGTCGGAATGAAATTCCAGAAGTTGCAGTAGGTCCATTGTGTCATATGTGATGTGTGTGCAAAATTTCAGGTGATTCGGACGAGGTTTGATAGACTTTTTGATCAAAAGCGGAATTCAGAGGTTTTTGGAGTTCTTAGGCTTGAATCCGTGGTTAATTTGATGTTCCGATGTTGTCTTAGGTGTTTGGAAGATTGGTATAAGTTTGGATGGTTGTATATGACTTGTCTGTACTTTTAGTTGAGGTCCTGGGGGCCTCGGGGTGATTTCGGATGGTTGACGGGAGGTTTTGAGTTGGAATTAGCAGCTGAAATGATAAAGTTCCTGTCATAACCGCACCTGCAGCTTGGGGACCGCAGGTGCGGTCCCGCAGAAGCGGAAATAAAGTTGCAGATGCGGCTAAGAGAAGGGATGGCTGGAGCCGCAGATGCGGGATTTTTGGCGCACCTGCGATTGCGCAGGTGCGAGATTCTTAGCGCATTTGCGGTGGCTGGGCGGATAAGTGAAATCCGCAGATGCGCACCTGGGACCGCAGGTGCGATAATTGGACCGCGGATGCGATTTTGCTGGGTCAGAATATATATATTCCACCCTTCGCGAATTTGGGTTATTTTTCATCACATTTCAAACGGGAAGAAGCTTTGGAGAGCAAATTCAAGGGAGAATTCAAGAGGGCTTCATAGAGGTAAGATCTTTGGTTCCCAAACTTGTTTTTATGATGATTTTTAATGTTGTAAGCGTGAAATCTATGGGAAAATCAGTAGCAAAATTGGGTTTTGTGGCTTGGAAATTGGAGACCTAAATTTAGGGATTTGAGGGTCATTTGTGATTGGATTTTGGTACTTTTGGTATGAATGAACTCGTAAGAGGATAAGGATTCCATTGACGTTAATTTTGTCGGATTCTGAGATATGGGCCCAGGGGTCGGGTTTGGCCAATTTCGGGTTTCTTGATGCAATTTGATTATTTTTGTATGGGCTTCGTTCTCTTAGCATATTCTAATGTTATGATACTGATTTTGGGTAGATTTGACGCGAGTTGAGGCCGATTCGAGAGGCAAGGGCATCGCGGGCTAGAGTTGGGACCGGATTGAGGTAAGTAATGATTGTAAATGTTGTCCTGAGGGTATGAAACCCCGGATTTCACATCATTATCCTACTTTGAGGTGACGCACACGCTAGATGACGAGCGTGGGGTCGTGCACCATTGGGGATTGTGACTTGATCCATCGCGTACGACTACTAAGTTGCGTATTTAATTGGAAACTGTTTGATATTACTATATTTTTGAAAGTATTACTATGTTTGGGGCCGGATGCCGTGTTTGGGCCTCGTGCTAACTGTTTTGGACCCTCAGGGGCTTTTCACTATTATTCCTCACTGTTTTGACTTCATATTTGTACTCAGTCATGTTGTATTTTACTGATTTCATAACTCAGCCTTATTTACTCAGTTTTTAATATTTTAAATGATATTTTGGGCTGAGCATCATGTTTTAATGTTGCTTGAGGGGATTGAGAGATTTCTGACTGAGTGAGGCCGAGGGCCTGTGTTGTGAGGATGTTATGGGATTGGGTTGCGTGCCGCAGTGTGTTACATTGATTGCGATATATGAGAGGCCGAGGGCCTGATTGATTATGCCACGAGGTGGCTTGTGATTGTTATGAGGCCGAGGGCCTATTTGATTATGCCACGAGATGGCTTGTTATTTCGCTTGGGCTGTAAGGAGCCCCTCCCGGAGTCTGTACACCCCCAGTGAGCACGGGTACCCAGTGTGAGATGTGATATTGCCCGAGGGGCTGTTGTTGTTTCATGTTATTGCCCGAGGGGCCGATACGAGTAACTGTGAGATAGCCCGAGGGGCTGGTTCTACTAATATTTTGCCCGAGGGGCGGTTATGGTACATGCTTTTCCCGAGGGGCTGTTCTACGTTTCTATACTTTTACTCACTGTTGTCATCACTCGTTTGAAACTATTGAAAGGTGTTTCAAAAAGGTTTTACTGAACTGAGATGTTTTACTAGTTTTACTGTTTTACTGCATTGTTCTGGACTTATACTGTTTTGCAGTAGTATTATGTTATGGTTTGCGTGTTTTCTTACTGCTTAGCTGCCTTTACTTTTATTACTTACTGAGTTGACGTACTCATATTACTCCCTACACCTTGTGTGCAGATCCAGGAGCTTTGGGTCGCGATAGCGAGTGTTGATATTGCTTACCAGCTGATCCTCGGAGTTGACTAGGTAGCTGCTTGGCGTTCGCAGCCCAGTGCTTCTCCTTCCTATCTTATTTAGTCTTGTATTAGCATTTCTATCAGACTATGTTGTCTTTATCTTATTCCTAGACGAGTTGTAGTTGCTCATGACTGGTGACACCCCAATGTCGGGCTGTGTTTGTTTCCGCATTGTCTATTATGACTTATATTATGGGTTTATTAGCTAATTATTGACTTTAAAAGTCTAAAATGAATATCTGGTTGGTTTGGGGTTTGTGTCGGCTGGCCTAGTTTCACGATAGGCGCCATCACGACCGGGTCCGTTTTAGAGTCGTGACAATGCTTTTCTCCGAGCCTTAAGCAATCTAATTATTTCCCTCTTTAAACATTAGTAATAATCGCTTCGATTAACAGCAAAATTTACAGAATACGCATGTCATGGTGTATTAGCCTCAAGTAGGTGGTTGCTTATATGCACTGGAAAAGAGAGGTGTTTTTAAGAATCTCTATTCCACATATCTTTCATGAACATAAAAACTTCTTTTTGGCGTTATTATCTCATCAACAAACATGGTTGAAGAACATTATTAGCAATAAAGACATGAGTGAACTGATTTATGTGTTGTAAAGCAGAATCACTAGTACGTGAGAACTCATGTTTCATGCGGATGATGAAGGCACACCAGCCTCCAAATAAAAAGTGTAATGATGCCAACTATGTTGTGATATTTCTTGGTCATGCCAAGCAGGGGCGGATTTATTGTCCAATTTATGGTGCACTTGAACCCATGGTTCGCTGCCAAATTAGATATTTTATGTACATATTTTCTAAAATTGATCTAATATTATCTACTGCCTCGCATGCACTCAAAAAATTGATTGGTACACTTGTATAAAGATTTAGTTATTTACCTAAAGGGATAGAGATCAATTCCCACTTTATACTTTCTTTTGTGGTGCACACATGTTCAAGAATTTATACTTTCTTTTGTGGTGCACACATGTTCTAGAATTCTAGATCCGCCTCTGATGCCAAGAGCAAGAAATGTCAAGTAAAATCCAGAGTTAGAGACATGCACAAGGATTGTAGAAGCATGAATTCATGATTCTCTTGCCTTCTACAAGGTATTGGATACCGCTTATAGTATCTATCTAGCGCAAGGTAAGGGTTGGCATTTTTACTCAATAGATTAGGCCTGACTTGATGATATTAGGCTAAAATTTTATATTTTTGCATGTAAATTTTCTTGCATTATTTTTTTAACTTTGGCGTGAATATTTGTGACTCGGGCTTAATAATGGTATTTATATATATGTAGGAGTCAACTGAAAGTGATTTCGGAAAGCTTGCATACAAATTGAAGTAAAAACAAAAGAACTTGGAGGGAGTATGACTTTGGTGCCCAGGTTCGCACTAGGCACCAGCCAAAACGCCAAGGGCAGCAGAGCACAAAAGTGAAAAAAATTCAGTGTCCAGGTTGGTGTCAGGCGCTAGGCGCCAAGCGAGTCGCCCAAGGAAGGATTTCGTCCTAATTCAGCTAGGACTTGGTAATTTCGTCCCTACATGCCCCCGACATGTATAAAATGGGTTCTAAACCTATTTGTTAGAGAAGAGACATTATCGGAGATGAAAAGGGCTAGAGGAACATTTGGAAGCAAAGAGTCACAAGAGTTTTTCTTTTTCGTTCTCCCTTAATTTGTATTTTAATGCTCTCAATTATTATCATGATTGTTAGTATGGTTATGAGTAGCTAAACTCTTTTATCTAGGGTTTGATGGAACCTTTTGGAGGATGGTTTTTTTGTTGCGTTTAATATATTTTGTCGTTGGATTGTCTCTACTTGTTCAACTACGTGATTATCTTAGTTGATTGAAGGGCCCTCAATTGACTATGCCTATTAAGTGTGTATTTCTTAAAAAAGGTACATATTTAGGTAGTTGTTGAACAACATCAGTCCTAACGTATGTGAGGAATCAATACAGATGATTTAAAGGTAGGATTAGGAATAATGAAATCTTGGTACGATCTTAGTGAGCAGTAAACTAGTGCCAGCTAGCGTAGTTCGGAAGAATACATCTAGTAAATCGTGGTAGTTGCTCGGAAGAGAATTACGGCACCTGAAGTACTCACGATCGGTAGAGAATACTTAGGTGAAATTATAGGCAACATAACAGGGAGAATTCCGACAATTAGGAAAATCATAACTCCAGGCGTCGTTAATCTTCTCTCAAATCTTTAGTATCTTTAGTTAAGAATTCCACTTTAATTAGTTAGTTAATTAGTTAGAAATAAAATCTCAATTTTTATAACTTATGGATTTGTTCAAACTTGTCTTCTTAGTGATATTTAATAGTTACAGCAAGACATTAGTTCTCTGTGGGATTCGACTCCGAACTTGTAAACCGAATTGCAACGACCGCTTAGTCCTTTTTATAGGGCATGATCAAATTTTGGCGCCGTTGCCAGGAACTTACGGTGTAGCTGTAGATGTACATATCGCTAGGTTTCAAGTTTAAATTTTTATTTTATTTTCTAGTATTTATATTTTTTTACTTTAGTTTTACTTGTTGATTTGAGAAACATGGCATCTTGAAATTATGAGAGTTTCGATATTGGTAATTCTACTATTGATCTTCCCTGTGCTTATTGTGGAGAAAACCACCTCTGATAAAATTATTAAAATATTCTCGAGAGAGAGTTACAATCTTATGCGTGAAATGTATGTTATGTTTGTGGTGGTCAAGATGGTCACTTTTATGGTTTTGCTTATATTTCTTATTCTCCTCCACCCCTTATTATGATGGTTCTGCTTTTACTTATGAAGTTACTAGGAACAAAGAGCCCGGGGTTATTGACCTAAAGGAGATCAATGATATGCTAAAGCATCTTGTGAAACAATATGATGAGAAACTACTGCAGATACAAAGGCAAGAGGCAACCATGCGCAACTTAGATGCTCAAGTGAGTCAACTATTTGAACCTTGTAAAGCTGACATTGTGGATAGTAGCCTAGAAGAGTATGAATTAGCGGCAGAAATTGACAATATAATGGAGGAGTTAAGAGTAGAATACGACCAAACCAACCAATTAGAATTTGAGGATGACGATGTTGAAGACATGATATTGGAGTTAGTCAAGGATATTGAGGATACAAATTTAGTTGACTCTAGTGTGATTTGTGTTGAGGATGTCGAAAATCTTTAAGTTCATGTATTTGAGCGCGTTCGACCTCATTTCAAACACTTCTCTACCTTGTGTTCTGATGGTGAAATGGGAATGGATCCTTACGAGCATACAAAGGAGTCAATGAAAGAGGTAGGTGAACCTTATATTCTGAAATTTTCGAAGCCGCCTAGACAAGGTGACACTCCTCAGTTGGAAGCCAAAAAGTGCATAAGGACTTATTTAATTTTTGGCTTGAAAGAATTTACACCACCCCAAGAGCATGATCATACAGTAGAATCAAAACTTGGGGTCCAATTTAAGTTCGAAGTGGAGGCAGAAAGTGATTCACGTCGTGCCGTGACGTTAAATTAGGCGCTTGTTGGGAAGCAACCCAACTTAAGCTATTTTTTTTATTTGTTTACCTTTTTTTAATTGTGTTGTTTTGTAGTGTAGTTTTTTATTCTATTTTGTAGGAGCGTGGTAAACAAAAGCAAAAAATGAAGCAAAAGCAAGCCAGATGGTTGGAACTAAGTATGAGGTACCCGCACGAAGGACCGGGCCTGGAAAAAGTCTGAGTATCCCATGAGTTGTTGATGCTTCGGCCTTTGGCCTACCGGGGAGTTTCTTTTACCTCTTGTTACTTATGGTGTGCATTGGGAAAAATTCATAATTTTAAGTGTGGGGTGAGGAGATTATCTGGGTGAATTTCTATGATAGTTTAGTTGTGTTAGTTTAGCTGGAAAAAAAATTTAAAAACATAAACAAAAGGGAGGGGGGCTTTTCCTGACGATGGATCTCTTGGACAGCTTTCTTGAGGGATTAAGATCCAATTATAAAAAATCCAATTTTTTTTAGTTTTTAGTTAGTCGTAGGTGGATAATAATCTCCCTTAGTTTTTCTTTTGTCATCGGTTCTTTTTCAAGGGATGTAACTTGAACCGGGTATTTTTTTAATTTTTTATTTTTTAGAAAACACAAGGAAGAAAAATTGAGTGTCCTATAGGCTTTTTGACCTGTTTGATGCTAACATAGTTATGCCTTAGCATGCAAATTACCTCCCTAACATATTTTGATGATGATTGATATCGTGAAAGATTGAATAGCCTGTCTGTGACGCTTTCTCTCAGTTACTTGACTCATTGTTCATATAGTGCTTTATTGCTTAATAATTCTTGACTTTGTGATTACTTGCCTAAACGTGAGAGTTGGAATGGAACTGTTCCAACTGAGGTCATGTGTATTGTGTGATGTGATGTTTTGATTATATTTATGCTATCATGTGTTTGTCTAGAACTTGCTTTGTTTCTTAGTCGAAGCGAAACAAGCGATCTTTGTGAATCTAGGAGATGATATAGGCGTTTCTTTGATTGTCCATTGAGTTATCATTCCACCATAAATAAAATTATCATTAAATAGCCCATTTGAGTTTGTAAGCTTTTTCTTTGGCACCCACAATACAAGCCGATTCCCATTTTGTGATTAATTGAATTTTTGTTGAACATTTACCTCCGAAAGCACTTAAGTCGCTAGAAGAGTAAGGTGAGAGTTGGGGTAACTTTTGAGCGGAACCATAGAAAGGCCAAAAGGTTTATTTCTGCTTTGGAAGATCATTAGCAGGACAACCTAAATTTATGGAAGTGTTGAAGGGGAAAAAAAGAAGAAAAAGAAAGCAAAGAAAATACAAAAAGACCAAAAAGAGAAAATACACCTCTTATTCATCTCAATCCGAGCTAGTGAACACATAGTTGTCCTTAAAGAAGAAGGGCCAGATGTATATGATCTCGTGGCATTGCTTGAATTGGTCATAAAAAGTGTGTATTTGAAAGTTAAGTGTAGTATATTAAATTACTTAGGAGGGTTAGTCACTATACCAGAATATATCCTACTCGTCCCTTAGCCTACATTATAACCCGTAAAGACCTAATCGATCTTAGACTTTGCAAGCTTAGATTAGTGGAGATATACACTACGTGCAAGCCTATGGTAAAACCACGGAATGCACATGAACTTCCTTTATGTGATGTCCTTAAATTATATTCGAATGCATATTTGAATGTGTGGACGAAATAACCTCTTATTCTATGGTAAGGCACATGATTCCATGACGGATAGGTGACATTATTAAGCATCTCTTGATGGGTGAGTGCACGAGTTGAGAGTGCTCATTGGCGACGAGTCGGTCTTTAAGGTTGGGTGATTATGTGCAGGTTGTTTGAGTGCTTTAAATTGGTCGCTAATGTTCAGGCATGTGAAATTTGGGAAAGGTATGAATGCGTATGCAAGGACTTAATTGTTGGTATCAACCACGGTCATAGGTGTAGTGTGTTGAATTGCCAGATGTTCCTCCGTTGTATGATGTCTTGCGTGCATTGTTTGGTTAGCAAGGTTTTAAGTTGCTCGTGGACGAGAAAGAGCTTAAGTGTAGGGTGGTGATGTTAGGCTAAAAATCCATATTTATTGCCTTGTATTATGCCCCGATCTTGTTAACTTTGATGTGAATATTTGTGACTCGAGCTTAATAATGGTATTTATATATGTAGGAGTCAATTGGAAGTGATTTGGGAAAGCTTGCATGCAAATTGAAGTAAAAACGAAAGAATTTGGAGAGAGTATGAATTTGGTGCCCAGGTTCACGCCAGGCACCAACCAAAATGCCAAGGGTAGCAGAGCACAAAAGTGAAAAAAGTTCAATGTCCAGGTTGCCGCCAAGCGCCAAGCGAGACGCCCAAGGACGGATTTCGTCCTAATTCGGCTAGAACTTGGTAGTTTCGACGCTACACCCCCCCAATATGTATAAAAAGGGTTCTAAACCTAATTCTTAGAGGAGAGACATTATTGGAAAGGAAAAAGGCTAGAGGAACACTTGGAAGCAAAGAATCACGAGAGTTTATCTCTTTCGTTCTCCCTTAATCTGTATTATAATGCTCTCAATTATTATCATGATTGTTAGTATGGTTATGAGTAGCTAAACTCTTTTATCTAGGGTTTGATGGAACCTTTTGGAGGATGATTTTTTGTTGTGTTTAATATATTTTGCCGTTGGATTTTCTCTACTTGTTCAACTACGTGATGATCTTAGTTGATTGAAGGGCCCTCAATTGACTGTGCATGTTTAGTGTGTATTGCTTGGAAAATGGTACGTATTTAGGTAGTTATTGAACAACATCACTCCTAATATGTGAGGAATTAATACAGAGGGTTTAAAGGTAGGATTAGGAATAACGAAATCTTGGTGTGATCTTAGTGAGCGGTAAACTAGTGTCACCTAGCGTAGTTGGGAAGAATATGTCTAGTAAATTGTGGTAGTTGCTCGGAAGAGAATTACGACACCAGAAGTACTCACGATCTATAGAGAATACTTAGGCGAAATTATAGGAAACGTAGCGAGAAGAATTCCGATAATTGGGAAAATCATAACTCTAGGCCTCCTTAATCTTGTCTCTAACCCTTAGTATCTTTAGTTAAGAATTCTACATTAATTAGTTAGTTAATTAGTTAGAAATAAAATCTCAATTTCTATAGCTTCAGGATGTAGATCAAACTTGTATACTTAACTGTTACAGCAAGACCTTAGTTCTCTGTGGGATTCGATTCCGTACTTGTAAACCGGATTATATTTGCAACGATCGCTCAGTCCTCTTTATAAGGCATAGTTGGACGTGATCACTTGACATATCCTAATTTAGGGATAATGGAGAGAGCCTTATATCTCTCTAGATGTGTGTAGAAGATGAACATCAAGAAGAAGGTAAGAGGATAATGTTTAAGAGGTAAAAACAGTGTGATCAATCTTAGCTATAAATTCTGGACGCGAAGGAGGAGGAATTAAGACAATGAAAAAGAGAAAAAAAAATAGAAAAGGCTTTGGAAAATGACTGTCACGTAAAACCTCATAAAAGAGATTCTCAAAGGACGAAACCGATTCAGAATGCAACTGGGTTGGACCAAAGAACCAATGCAGAATGTGGGACAGGTTTGAGTTGGCTTGGTCTTTTCTGTTCCATTATGGATCTAACTCTTACTTTTCATTATGGAATCTCAGAAAAGACGTACTTTAGCTCTTTTTCCGCTGGTTTCAACTGGAAAGAAAAGGGACGAAACTTAAAGGAAAGGGGACAAAAGGTTCTTTTATGAATAAGATTGTTTAGTAGATTCTACTGTAAGACTAGGTATTTCCTCTCCAAACTAGTTACTTGCTAGATTTCGGTGGGTTATCAGACTAATTTATTGTCAGTACATGTTCTGCTATCTTGATAAGGTTTGCGCCCCATACCCCACTTATGGGATTTGTTGTTGTTCGGCTCTAATAAATTCTTCTCCTATAACGTTTGAAGCTGTTACTACACCGATAGCAGTCGCGCAAATAAGATAGGATCCAAAGTGATGGACCGGAAGAAGAAGGCTTGAGGATCCAAAGTGAGTATTTCTGGAAAAAGGCTTGTGCATACATTAGAATTAGTTCTTGGCAGGCTGATTTCCTAGGCATATTAGTTGTGATGACTTAGCCATGCAAGCGGCTGCATTCCCTCAAGTGTAATATTTGGTTTCCAAGAAGATGTGACTGTCAATGAGGAAAGAGAAATTGAAAGCGAAGGAAGACCTGCTGTCCTAAAGACATAACCAGAGACTTGAAGAACTGGTGAAGGATTGGGTGAAATAGAGAATTAACGAGACGTGATTTGCTGCAGAGGTGGCTGTCCAAATTGCAGCTGAACTGAACTTGTCTCCTTACCAGAAAAGAGAGGAGCAGCCTCTTATATTTTGAAACCAAGGAAAAACCCTATCAACCTAGTACATTTGTATTTTGAAATCCCTTTGCAACTTCTTCCACATATTTATTATATATCTAGTCTTTCAATTACCATATAGTTTATGCGCCTTATAGAAGTTGTTTGATGGTCTAATGCAGGTCACAAAAAGCAACAGTTTCAGCTGCAGATGGTTCAAATACTAGAGCTGCCATGATAAATCAAGCTCCCGCGGAAATAGGAGGGGATCTTGATAAGCCACAGCAATACCTATAAAATTCTAGCCGCCTTACAGCTGTAGGCAGGATCAGTCCGTTGAGTTGATATATTGTAGCTAAGGGTTGCAAACGGGCGGGTCAGTTCGGATATGGACGAGTCAAAACGGGTAATGCAAAAATGAATAAATTCTCTGACGGATCCCCCAATTTGAAATTTTACAAATGTAAAAGTTAAACTCATTAGTTATCCATTTTCTAAGTGAATAATATGATTATCCATATTTGACCCGTTTTTTAAAAAAGTTTGTTATCCAACCCATTTAATGGATAATATGGGTGAATAATTATTTTCTTTGAATCATTTTGCCACCACTACCCGTAACCATTGATGAAGATCCACATTGTTGACAAGAAGGAAAAGGGGTTGGTAAAGCTGAGAGAAGCTCTTCCCAGAGTTAGGAAACTCAAACTTAGTTGCTCCTATATTGACAATCTCCGAATCACAAAGATAACTAAATCAAGTTACAAGTCATTGAACTAACTTTATGCTTCGCCAAATTGCCTACATAATGCAGATAGTATAAAAGCCAATTCATTTCTAACAGTCAACCAGAGGACGAAGATTTTAAAGTTTAGGAACAAAAGATAACAAATCAAACTCTGGAAGGCATATTGACATCGGGTAGCAAGTAACAAAGTTAAAGTTAGTTCTGGAGCAAATGATACAAATTTCTTACTTCTTTCATAGAACTATATTTGCAATAATGTGAGAAACCTTCTCCAGTTCAGAAATGGGTGTGTTGACATGCATCGTATCTGCGTACTTTCTATTCTTTATACTACAGAGATCTTTCTTGCTTTCTTTGAGGAACCAAACGCCAGAGGTCCACAGCAATGTCGACCTCCTTTTTCTTGTGAAATTTGTAAAGTTGTGGCACATCATACCGAAGCTGCAATTAAAAGAGATTAGAGCACAAAACATTACAAGGCAACACAAAATCTCACTCAAAGTCACTACCAATAAACCAAGATAGAAAACAAAACATTCAATCTATTTTCTTGATAGTTAAGAAATGGCAATTGAATAAGAAAAAGAATGTGTACCTCACATATAACTTCAGCAGTTCTTGCATTATAATCTCGTAAGGCTGCTCTTTTCACATGCTGTTATAGCCAAAGAAACAGAACAACGAAAAAATTATATATCCTCCCGAACATTATATTGAACCGATAAATGTTGATCATGACCTAGATCAGAGCACTTTTGCGCTAAAAAAGAGGCAGGCATTGTGTGCGGAAAACGCATTGAACACGGTTTACAGATTGTAAGCAGTTTTTCTGTTGTAACAAAAGAAAAATCAGAACAGCATAAAACAAGTCAATTATGATTGATGCGACAAAATGTAGAGGAAGTATAACTGGTTATGAGCAAGAATCTAATACTTGCATCTGCAAAGTAACTAATCATTCTAAACATCAAGAAGAGATCTAATCAGGGATGAAGGAGCATCGTCTCAGGCTCTCAGCCAATCATTCCTTTGCCCAAATATAATGTGTCAGACTCCTTTAGCTAACGAAGGGGGGCCTTGGAGCAACGGTAAAGTTGTCTCCGTATGGCCAATAGGTCACGGGTTCGAACGGTGGAATCAGTCACGGATAGTTGCATCAGGATAGGCTACCTACATAACACCCCCTTTGGGTGCAGCCCTTCCCGGACCCTGCGTAAATGTGAGATGCTTCGTGCACCACGCTGCCCTTTTGGACTCCTTTAACTAACAGGCCAACCTCTTTTAAATTTGTATTTCGAAACCTTTTACATTTTTCACTCCCCTCTTCTTGAATGCCAAAAGCTGATCTATTCAATGATAAACAGAAATCTAAGGTTCTTCATTAACTTCAGGATGGAAACTGTAAATTCAACATTCAGTACAGCTATTAAACTTCCCAGATAATTGTATTGATAAAATCAGCAACTTCTCTTCTTTTGTTTTTTGCTTTTTGGATAAGCGATAGCAACTTAATTAAAATTAACATCATTTACGAGCACTACAAACTCAAATAATTTCTTAGTTCACATTTAAGCCATTTAGTGTGGACGGTAAAAGAAGTTTATTTTCACCAATCATTTCTTTTGTTATGGGGAAGGCAGTATGGAAGAACTTACTTCTCTTGTTGCGGTCTTATGCAACGAATAAACTGCTTGAGAAGCAACCTGATACAGTAATAAATTCATATATTAAAAGCTTGGGAACATATGAGGACTAAACAAGAAACAATAAAGAAGATAATGAGCAAAGAATATAATGTCTTGGCCACCAGAAATATGAAAGAGTACAATCATACCTTCATAGCAGCAGAGAGAAATTCCATGTCAGCACCTTTCCTCCGTGTACCAAAAGGTGGATTCATCACCACCGTCTCAACAACCTGACCTACAGATGATTGAATATCAATCAAGAGACAGGTAAAAGAGATCTTTTTTTAAACAAAAAAAAAAGAACGGGGCAAGGAAGATACCTCTCCATTTAAAGTTTCTAATGTCACATTGAATAAAATCCATGTCTAACTGCAGAAGAAATTGTTCAAGAGATGAAGATAAGCACACAGATAAATATGGAATGCTAATAAATTTATTAATCAAAATCAATTTTAGAAGTATGAGAGTGTTGTCTCGGCCTTTATAGTCAAAAAGGGAAAAAAAATGCAATATACTTGTGAAAAAGTACAATCACCTCAAGTTCATCAGCGTTTGCAGATGCAATCTCAAGAGACTCAGCATCAATATCAAGCCCAATAACACTTCTGTTCACAAAAACTCCATGTAAAGAACAAGCATCAATACGGCACCATCTTGCAGCCAAAATTGATATAAGAAAATCCATAGCACAAAGAACAAATAATGTTATCCCCACTCAACAGTAAAGTTCATCATCAAAAACAACTATTACTACTACACCTTAGTCCCAAACAAGTTGGGGCCAGCTAGACCTTGCTACTCCATTTAATTCATCTCATGCCAATATTATAAATACAAATAAGAAATATCAAAAATTCTGTATATTTTCTAAACATAAATCTCTTAAGGTTAAACCACTCCGAGAGGGTATATATAACCCAAGTAAAAGTGCTAATGTCTAAAACATATTCTAAACTAGTGGTGGCAAAATGGAATAAAAAAATAAATCCATCCATATTATTCACTAAAATATAGGTTGGATAATGAACTTTTCGAAAATGGGTCAAATGTGGAAAAGATCCATATTATCCACTTAAAAAATAGATAGCTAATGAATTTAAATTTTACATTTGCCAAGACTCAAATTGGGGGTTCCTCAAGTTTTGGAGAATAGGAATTCTCCCAAAAGTGATCCTATTCAAGAAGTCATGTTAAACATGGGTCAGGTAGGAAATTTTATCCGTTTTTGCATAATCGACTTTCAACCTGCCCATATCCGGCTCGACCTGCTCGTTTGCCATCCATGTTCTCAACTAATACAAGGGCGGATCTATGTACTAATTTTTAGGTGCTTCAGCACCCATTGACCTCAAGATAAATTGTGTATGATTATATCAAAGATATAAGAAACCAATACAATATATTGGCAAGCACCCAGGAACCAAAATGACTAATAGGTGTTGTGGCTCTAAGGTTGAACTTAGAAGCGCCTCTGAAGTAAGAGGCGTCGGTTCTATTTCTGAAGGAAGCATTTCTTTTTCTGAAAGCCAGCCTGCTACTTCTTAATACTGACCATCTCAATTTTTATAATTCCTTTCTAAGTTTGAACCGTCTCTTTTAAATTTATTTTTTCTCTTTTTCTTATTTCCTTAGGCTTTTGTCTCGTGATACTTTAGCGTTAGACAATCTTTTTTTTTTTTTATGTTTCATGCTTTTGTGACTAAAAGTCTTTTTTAAAGATAATATTATTAGTAGTTCATTGTGACTCATGACTAGACTAGAAGTATTTTTTTGACAATGATAATTTTAACTATAATTTCTCATTAACCTTTTCTCTGTTGTGTTCGAATAGTTGTGCAGTTATACTATGTGGTTGGTAGCAACTTTCTGTTAAAAGAGTGAGCACCCACGACCTTAAAATCCTAGATCCGCCACTGAAGAAGTATGTACGTCCAACAGTAAAGTTCAATAAAAGAAAGAAAACACAGAGAAAGTTATGAACATACCCAGCTCCCAAAAGGCCAGCAGCAAGGCCTAATGTACCACACCCACATCCAAAATCAGCAACCACCTTACTGTTCACATCCTCAAATGAATTGTCAGCCTACAGAAAATTAAAAAAAAAAACAAGACTTTTAGGAAAAATCGCTCCAAAAAATACCCTAAAACGAAACTTAAAAGAAAAAAGCCAATAATAGAGCAACAATGATAAAGAGGGTATCTGTATAAGAAGAAAAAGGATAGGAATATAGAGAATTACAGTGTAAAGCATGCGAGAAGCAATGTGGGCTCCAGTAGGATATTGTTCTAGTTCAATCTGCAATAGCAAAAAAAAACATTCTTTCTGAATTTAGAAATCAAGAATCACACTACATGGACAGAAAGCAAACATGTGTAGACCCAATTAAAGGAAAAGTGCATGGAGATGTATAATTCAACAAAAACAGGGGACCTTTGGGCTGGAGAACTGTTCAAGGGAACCCAGAAGACCTTCTAATTGCTTCAGCTTCATCTTCTCCTGATGACTGCTAAAGCTCCTCTACTCTGTGTCTGTGTGTGAGAGAGAGAGACTTCTTTGATGGTTCGGTGGACTAGAAAAACCCCTAGTTGCTATGAGACAACATCAGCCCAATATGTTAGTAGAAGAGTGGGGCCTGTTTGTGATTTACAGTTTGTTTGGGTGGTTGTTAAATATTGTATTGTATTTTATTGTTACTTTAAATATGATATTTATTTTGTTTGTTATTTAAATTTTATTGTATCGTACCGTTAAATCCGTCGTTACGCAACGACGAAATGTGTCACTTTATGTAACGACTGATTTGGTGTGATCGTGTCGTTACCTTGTCTTTTCTCTCAATCCCACCCTTCATTATTATTATATAATTTTATTTATCATTTACCGTACCTTTTTATATAATAATTTTACCGTGTATTATAATTATTCTTTATAATATTACAAGTTTATTCCTCATATTGATGGTGCGTGATATCATGAAACGATGGCAAACGACACCATCTATCCAAACATTGTATTCATCAAATGATACAGTACAATACAATACAGTACAGTACGATACAATATGAAACGATATGTAACAACCATCCAAACAAGTTGTTAGCCCAAACGATCTGAAAAGCTTCCTCTACTTTGTTTCATGGTTTCATTTTGCGTAAAATCGCCCGGATTTATTACTGCTATACCAGTAAATTATTTTGGGAGTTTTACAGAATCGGACCAAAAATAATATATTATTTATATTTTTTACCAACAAAAAATTCTCAATTATATACAACATTCAATAGATCTAGAAAAAAGGATTATTTCGGTGAGTGTGGTCTGAATTCGTAAGGAAAAATCACCCGGACTAGTCAATAAACAAAATTTGAGAAAGATTCCTGGTGACCTTGACTACCAAAATTCTGGATCCGTCTATAGGCAAATATATCATATTTATGTTACTGTATCTCCATGTATATCATAAACATGTATATATGGGTGTACAAAATTATACATGGAATATACGGAATACACAAATGCACATGAGCGATATACAGGATAATATACACATATACACTACCTCAAAAAAATCATTTTCACGATTTTCACACACCTCAACCACAATACCACCACAAAAATACCTTAACCTCATTCCAATTCAACAAGTAAAAAGAAGAATAAGTGTTTGACTCAAAAGTTGTTAAATACTTTTAAGCAAATCAATCAAAAAAAATGAAGGGGTAAATCAAAGTCAATCATAATTAATACTGGATCGAAGGACAGAGTCAAAAAAAATAGAAGATTGAACAGAAATAACACTTGGGAGATTGTATTTATTATAGAAATTTGCCCTGCCTCTCCTTGAAGAGGTTCAGGGGATTACAATCATGTTATCTCCTTCATAAGTAGTCGAAAATGGAATTTTTCCCCTTTTCCCATTTTGGAGCTGTTTTTGTAATGGAGAAGAAGCCCCCATTTCAGCTCTCTTGCCTAGTATTTATAGTCGACAACCTCTTGTGCAGATCATGCTTTATCGTGATCGGGTCGGGGAGATGTTCCCTCGTCGTAGGGAGGCCTTGGCCTCAATGCTCATATCGAAAGTAGCGATAATCGGACGAAGTCGGGTTCGTTGGCTACTTCTTCAGGATGGTTGGGACGGGGTCATTGCCGCCGTGATCGTGTGGTCAGATTTTGACCAATACAGTTAGTCCCTCCGTTTGTCGGGGTCGTGTCTTGCTGACCTCGGCAGACGGATCATGTTTGCGACATAATCGTGGAGGGAGTCAGATTCACGTATTATTCCTTAGTCGCGTTATGAATTTTGAAACTGCCCGGGGGCATCTTTCTAATACTCTTACACTGTTGTGACAGTTTTGAAACTGAAGCACCGGTTGATAAATGAAATGTCACTTTGTACAAGCAGTCATAATGGCACATATTCCCGAGAAGCTGAACCGTTTCGTGCCCGATCGGGCCCTAGTGGCAACCGTTAGTTTTCTTGCCCTGGAAAATTCGTGTCTTATAAATTGAAGGGATCTATCATTCGTTCTTCACATTCCATCGCTCATCTTCGAAAGAATTCCCAGTGCTTCCCATTCTGTTAATTTGAGCTCTTCTTTACTCCTTTGCTCGCAGCAATCCTCAATTTTCTCACTTCTTCCGCAAAGCTCCTTCCTCCTCTTTTTGTGGGTTAAAGATGGCAGGAACTTCTTCTCGTGATAATCTCTCGGCTATCCTTCCGGTAGCTGAAAACTCCGCTCCGGCAAATGGAGACACAGAACTGATAGAATGCGAAGATGTTACTTCAGTAGAGGAAATTTTATCCCGCCCCGGGGGGGGGGGGTGGGGGGGGAGGGGGTCGGTAGAGTAGTTACTTACGACGGCCGGANCGTGCTCAGCCTATTCGCTCCTCAAAAGATTCGCGGCACTATGATCCACGTGCGTCCCCGAGGGTCAAAGGGTTTGGTGGTGAAGATGGACGACAGGACCAATCGTCGCTTTTTTGATAACTTTTTCTATGTGCGGACCGAACACCTTGTGGCGGATCCATCTGGATTACCAGAAGTGTGGAATTTTGCTCGTAAGTCTTCATCCTTGGTTAATAGGGTACCCGCTTTGTCCTTGCTCTCTTTATCTCTTATGTTGTAAATATTGATCTACTTCGATGCTTTGCAGCTGAGAAGCTACCCCCGCCTCCTTTGGAGGGGATTCGAGAATGGGTCGAGGCCGTCCTTCCCCATACAGCGGGAGTTCGCACATGGTCGACGTTTCATGAGAGATTCGGACGTAGGCCCCTTACAGGTGAAATAGCGCCCTTATTTTCTACCCATTCCCTTTCGTTTCGATCTTACCTTCGAGTATTGTTTGCCGTGGCCAGGGAGGGTTCGCAGAGTCAGGGCTCCTCAGTTAACTTTCCATCGGCCGGCTGCGTCCGCTCGTCTCAGTGCAGTGCCTGCGGCTCATCCTTCGTCGAGGGAAGCATCGGTATAATCTGTGGCCTTGGCCACTCTGACCCGGACTATATCTCAGGACGAGGCCTCGTCTGGTGCCGTCCGTCCTCAGAAGGGCTCGCCATCGACCGGAGAGGAAGAAGGGCCATTGAAGAGACGGAGGGTAGAGTTCGAGACGGCTACTCCGTCAGTGATCAACTTGGATTCTCCCGCGGCGGACCCAGAGAAAGGAGTTGTTGTGACGTCTACCGCTGAGGGGGAGCGGATGGTCGGAGTTGTTCCCATCAGTCAAATCCAGGAGAATTCCACTGTTATAGCGACCCAATCAGGAATACCTGCGGCTGATGATGCAGGACACCTCGCTGTAGCAGAGAATCGGACCCCTGATGCTGCCGTCGTGACCTCGAGTGCGCCGTCACCGTCCTCGGCAGGTCGCGTCACACCATCGGCAGTGGAGAGGGGAAAGAGTGTAGCGATCGACGAATACGAGTTCGAGTTTGACTTGGACCCTGATGATGTTTGGATGTTCGAGGAGGGCATTACTCGCTCGGTGGTTAATGCGGAGGGGTCGGCCCATTTCGTCGAGATTCCCTCCGACGTGAATCTGTTGACACATGGAGGTAACTTGGTACCACAATTCAGCTTGTTGTGTTCGGAGTCCGAGAACGAGTCCCTAAGGAATGTTTCGGACGTCGAAGTGATGGACGAAGTAGTTGTGATGGGCTTACGGGTATGTTATATCTGACTTCGATTTATTTCTCCGTTGCAGAATGAGCATTAGTTTAACTGCTTTCTTGTTTTGCACACGTACATGTTGGAGGTAGAGAACATTCGCAGGGCAAATGTCCGATCGAGGATCTTCTTGCAGATGCTGGAAAAGTGCCGTCGCTATCGTGATAGGTGCCGTGAGTTGCACGAACGGTTAAGGACTGATCCCCGCAACCGGGCTTTGGGCGAGGAGTTGGAGAAAATGGACCAGGAGTTAATGCAGGCGCTCCATAGCAAGAGCGAGCTCGAAGAGCAAATCCGCCTCAAGGACGAGGAGCTCGAGGTGGGCAAAGGGGTCGCTGCGGAATGCGAGCACCTACAGGGCAAGTTACAAGCAATGCAGTTGGAAATGGAGCAGAGCCAGGCCAGAGCAGCGGAGATGAACGCCGAATGGAGCGGGAAATTGACTGCACTGGAAAGCAAGGTTGCCGATTTGAAGTGCATGGAGAGGGCACCGTTAGATGCTTCGACGAGGGCAGCGGCCTTAGAGGCGGAAGTTCGTGTACATGAGTCCGAGCGAGAGTCGGAGAGAGCTACTGCAACCCTTAGGGAGGCGAGGCTCGAGGAGCGGATTAGCACGGTTGACCAGGACGCCTTAGCCTTGTCAGATCGAGTTGCGGCCTTGGAGGAGGATAATCAGCGGTTGAGGGCCCAGGTTGGACCATCCCGTGCCGCTGTTCCCAGCCAATCTCATGAACTCTGGGTATATGCTGAAGCTCAACGTGACATTTTCAAGAATTTGTGGGAAGCGGGCACCGTTACTGAGGCGGCTTTCGAGGAGGCGCGCCAGAAGGCTCATGAGGCTCGTGGCAACTGTGGATATGATGTGGCGACGCCCGAAGCTAATGGGGGTACTAGCGATGGTGATGATGGAAACGGCGGCGTTGGCGCCGAGTGAGAGAAAAAAAACGTGCTTTGTTGTTTTCCCCTCTCGTTTTTTTACTTCGTACGATGGTTGGCGCTTGTTTGTTCCTTGTTGCTTTCTTTCTCTTTTTTTGTTGACTGGCCTGGACCGATGTAAGCGGCAATAGCCCGTATTTCATACTTCATGAATAAAGAACTATTTTTCGCTATTTGCCTTGCGTTTCGGTTTCCTCTGTTGATTTATGATCTGGTCGCGGGGTGAGAGCTCGTTAGACGAGTCCCGGTTTCCCTTTTGTGATGAAGGTTCCTGGTCGTAGATTTTACTGCGAACTTTTTGAGAGGATAGCTCATTCGGGTTCGAGCGAGGTCGAACCTATCGTTCCTTAATGGCGAAGGTCTTGGCCCTAAGGGTGTTACTTCGTACTTGTCGAACTAACAGCCTGTTCGAATTCGAACGAGGTCGAACCATCAAACTTCGATGGTGAAGGTGCTTAGCCTTAAGCTCAGTTCGAATGAGGTCGAACTTATCAGACATCGGTGGCGAAGGCGTTTAGCCTGAGTCCCAGTTCGAACGAGGTCGAACTGTCAAACTTTGATGGCGAAGGCACTTAGCCTGAGTCCCAGTTCGAACGAGGTCGAACTGTCAAACTTTGATAGCGAAGGCACTTAGCCTGAGTCCCAGTTCGAGCGAGGTCGAACTGTCAAACTTTGATGACGAAGGCACTTAGCCTGAGTCCCAGTTCGAACGAGGTCGAACTGTCAAACTTTGATGGCGAAGGCACTTAGCTTGAGTCCCAGTTCGAACGAGGTTGAACTGTCAAACTTTGATGGCGAAGGTACTTAGCCTGAGTCCCAGTTCGAATGAGGTCGAACTGTCAAACTTTAATAGCGACTTTGACCTGTGGTCTTATGTTGTACCCGTGTTATGATTGTCTGCCTGACCGTGGCATTCAGGTTGCTTCAAGGTGATTTTCGATTCCTCGTTTGAAACACCTCTGCGCCGGTTTCCGGCCTGACACAGTATGGTGGATGAGGGGGGGATGCTCCATTCTTCTGCCCGGCGATCAGAATCAGGAGGGGAAGGGGGGATGCTTTGCATCACTTCTCTCTTCGATCGGGCTATTTGAGGTCAATAGGGCAGAAGATTTTTAGCTCCCGTTGGCGCATTCGATTCTTCTCCCATTTTTTTTTGATGCGCCTCCATTGACTCTGGTTTGAGTTGGGCTTTCTTCTTGGTGTTTCTTTGGCTTCGATCCAGGAAGAACTAGGTATTTTCACTATGAAATCCCCACAGAAGGCGCCAAATTATTTGACTCAAAAGTTGTTAAACACTTTTAAGCAAATCAATCAAAAAAAATGAAGGGGTAAATCAAAGTCAATCATAATTAATACTGGATCGAAGGACACAGTAAAAAAAAATAGAAGATTGAACAAAAATAACACTTGGGAGATTGTATTTATTATAGAAATTTGCCCTGCCTCTCCTCGAAGAGGTTCAGGGGATTACAATCATGTTATCTCCTTCATAAGTAGTCGAAAATGGAGTTTTTCCCGTTTTCCCATTTTGGAGCTGTTTTTGTAATGGAGAAGAAGCTCCACTTTCAGCTCTCTTGCCTAGTATTTATAGTCGAGAACCTTTCGTGCAGATCATGCTTTGTCGTGATCGGGTCGGGGAGATGTTCCCTCGTCGTAGGGAGGCCTTGGCCTTAACGCTGATATCAAAAGTAGCGATTATCGGACGAAGTCGGGTTCGTTGGCTACTTCTTCAGGATGGTTGGGACGGGGTCATTGCCGCCGTGGTCGTGTGGTCAGATTTTGACCAATACAATAAGAAGAAAATGGACAAAGTTTCAAGCATCCCAGGCCACGAAATGACTCCAAAACATCAGCAACCAAAAGAACTTCAACCACAACTAATCCCAGTTCAAAATATTCTCAGTCAAAATTACAAAACTTAAATACTCGAAGCTCATATGTTTGAGTTATAAGAAAACAAGTAATGTTTAACCATTAATTTCTGTTCCAGATTTAAATGTGGTGGAAAAATAGATGATACGTGGATTAGCGGAATGTTGACAGGTGGCATTTGAATGAAATCAATAAAGAAGAATGATGAGGCACGGTTAAAACACCTACAGAATTGATTACAAAAGATATCTTATCTGGCAAATGGAAAGGAAGAGGTAGGCGCGGGAAGTATGAAGATTAAAGAAAAAGAAGATGCATCGACAGTTACGAATATGAAAAGAGGATCAGCATAATCCCTGATTATGTGTGACTGTTTATTATTACCCTAACCGTCACGAATAATTCGAGTAACGGCCAATTATTGTAGTTAATGTTAGTAACGGGCAGAAATTAAGCAGGGAAAAATAGTAATTTAATTAAGCTTAATCATTTTCAATAAAATATAGTAAAAATTATGAATATCAAATACACTACTAATTATTGTTAATTAATTATTTGTAAAGCACTTTATTTTCTAAATTATAACACTAGTTTTGAATCATTAACATAGTAATCTAATTAATCGAAATTTGAGAAGTAATTTGTCAAATTAATTTTAAAACCTCTAAGGTGTATAAAAATTATTATAATAGTATTAAAATACTGAGTATATATATATAATTACGTAATACTAATATTAGGTTATTAATTTTAGAACAAACACTTAATTAATTTTGTAAAAATAGATAAATATTGATAGAAAATACTTTCAAAATATTTATTGTAAATCATTAAGTATAAACAAATAAATTTTAAAGGGGAGGGTCAAATTTGGCCGTCAATAGTTGGTTGATTTGAGCTTGGCGAGGCTAGGTTATTGGGAACAGATTTGGTTCGTAATACTTTGGAGAAGGTATTGATTCAGGAGCGGCTCCGTAATGCACAATACAGGCAGAACAGTTATGCTGATAGGAAGGCTCGTGATATGGCATCCATAGTGGGTGAGAAGATTCTGCTTAGAGTTTCGCCTATGAAAGGCATGATGAGATTTGGAAAGAAGGGCAAGTTGAGCCCTCAGTATATTGGTCCATTCGAGTTTTTTTGGAGAGAATTGGTGAGATGACTTATAGACTTGGTTTGCCACCCAGCTTATCGGGATTTCATTCGGTATTCATGTTTCCATGCTTCAGAAGCACTATAAGGATCCGTCACATGTGTTGGATTTTATATCAGTGTTGTTGGACAGGGATATGAATTACGATGAGGAGCCAGTGACCATTTTTGATAGGCTAATTCGAAAGCTAAGGTCAAAGAATATTGCATCAGTGAAGGTTTAGTTGAGAGGTATACCGATCGAAGAGGTTACTTGGGAAACTGAGCATGATATGCGGAGCAAATATCCTCACCTTTTTATATCCTAGGTACGATTCTAAACTCGTTCGAGTACGAACGTTTGTTTAAGAGGGGGAGAATATAACGACCTGGCCGGTCGTTTTGTGTACTTGAGCTCCGTTCCTATGTTTGATGCTCCATGTGTATGTATTTGTTGTTATGTCACTTGCGAGGATAATTGATTTAGTTTCGGGAAGGTTTTGGAATGAATTGGAATAGTTAGTTCCATGGTTGGAGGCTTAAGTTATAAGAGTTAACCAAGGTTTGACTTTTATATAAACAACCTTAGGTTGATGATTTGATGGTTCTAATAGGTTCGTAGGGTAATTTTGGAATTAGGCGTGTGTCCGAATTTGGAGGTTCCTAGGTTGATTTGGCTCTAATTATCGAAAGTTGGGAATTTGAAGGTTTGAGAAGTTTATAGGTTTGACTAGGAGTTGACTTTGAGGATATCGGGTTCGGATTGTTGTTCTGGGACTTGAAATAGGTACGTTATGTCATTTTGGACTTGTGCGCAAATTTTGGTTGCATTCCAAGTTGGTTTGATAGGAATCAGACATTTTGTTGGAAGCTTAGAATCTTATAAACTTAAGAGAAGTTCAATTGATGGTTTGATCATCGATTTGTAGATGTGGTGATCGTATATCTCTTTTGAGGTTTTGGTTAGGTCTGAGTATTGATTACAGACTAATTGGTATGATTGATCGGGGTCCCGGGTGGCTTGGGTGAGTTTTGGACCACTGGAGCTTAGTTGAATTGTTGAAGGTGGCTGGTGTGCTTCGCGATTGCAGAGCAGGTCTCGCGATCGCGAAGGCTTATTCGGGGCAGTGGCATTTTGTTATTCAAGTTCGCGATAGGTGTGTTGCATTCGCGAAGCTTTGTGATCACTGACATTCGCGTTCCCAACCTGGCCATCGCGTTTGCGTAGAAGGACGGCAGGCTGAGGAAGGCTAGCCTAAGCCTTCACATTCGCGTGGGCTTGACCGTGTTCACATAGGCTAGGGGTTGGCAGTGCATCGCGTTCACGGGCGGTGGATCGCATTCGCGATGGGTCTTTTGAGGCAGGTGCTGATTAGTTCTTCGCGAACGCGAGGCTTGGGTCGTGTTTGCAAAGTGCATCACTAGGCAGACTATAAGTGATGTAATTTCGGGACTTAGACCCATTATTTCATATTCTGATCCCCAGACTTGGAGAGGCCGACTTTTGAAGAACATTTTCACACAAGGCAAGAAGATAAGTGATTTCTACTTAATTGTAACATTATATCTTATTTCCCCATGGATTATTACATATAGATTATGGGATTTGAAGGAGATATTTGAGAATTTTGACTATGATTTTGGAGAGTGAAAAATGGATATTTGAACCTCGATTCGAAGTCAGATTTGGATAAAACTTATATATTTGGACTTGTATTCGAATGAGTAGTCGGGATTTATGACTTTGGTCGGGTTGCGAGAAGTAGGTCCGGGTTGACTTCTTGGTTGACTTTGTAAAATTTGATAAAGATTGGAGCTTTATTGTTTGGAATCGATTTCTATAGTCGTATTTGATATTATTGAGTTATTTTTTACTAGACTCGAGCCGTTTGGAGGTTGATTCGCGTGCGAAGGGCTTTTGAAGTATTTTTTTATTATTATTAAAATTTTCCAGATAGAGGTCTAGGTTGTGTTGCATTCAAAAAAGCGCAAGAGGGGGACTAGACCTTACCTTAAAAAAATACAACAACGATGATTCCATCATAAAAAAAAATAGGAAAGGAGATTCATATAAGCCCTCCTTCCTGAGAATCTATGAACATATTAACTGGCAAAAAAATTAAATTTTTCGTACTTCGTCATTATACTAGGAATCTGCCATTTATCTAAAAGAAAAGGTCCTTTAACATTGTTGGGTAGTTGTTGGATTGAGTGGAACACTCTCCTCTGATTTGCGGTAGTGGCCAACTCTGCAAGACAATATGCTACCTGGTTACCTTCTCTGAAGCAATGCTTTACATTAATTCTAGCATGTTGAACAATGTTGGAGGTTCTATCAATCACCATCTTGATCTTCAAGTTGTTTGTATCTCTTTCTGTAAGCATCTCGACAATAATCATAGAGTCAAGTTTAAGAGAAAAATTAGTGTATCCATTTTGGCTAAACCATTTCCCTCCAAACTCAGCCGTTTTTGCATCCGCCATATTGTTACTGCCACAATTGATGGGCACGAAAAAGGCCATAATGAGGTCACCATGATAGTCCCTGACCACCCCATCGATGCCTGTTTTTCCACTTTCCTTGCTAAAGCTACCATTAGTATTAACTTTGACAGTTCCCGGCAAAGGAGGTTCCCATATAACTTGCATCCATTTTTTCGATGGCTTGATTCTCTCAATTTTTTCACATAATGAAGGCCTATCCAGTTGAGTAAAGTCACTTGGAATGTATTTGGAGATTGCTGCTTTTAAGGTCCAAATGCTTTGATGTCTCATGGTGTTTGGTTGAAACTTCTTCTGCTTTCCATATCTACACGCATTTCTCTGCTTCCAAAGTTCCTAACATATGACCATGGGAGCTATCTGAAGGATTTGTTTATGCACTCTATTGTTGGCATTTGTCTCCCACCATCTCTTGAAGGTAGCAATTATAGGTTCTTGTTGGTGCTTGATTCCAAGTGCATTTCCAATGGAATTCCAAATGAAGTTGGCTGCATCACTATTGTTAAAAACATGTTGCATTGTCTCCACTTGCGCAGAAAAACAACAGAAACATCTAGAAATGATATTAGTGCCAAGTCTGCGTATAACATCATCGAAAGGCAATCTATTTTTAAAAAGTCTCCAAGTGATAAAAGAAATTTTAAAGGGGATAGAGCTATGCCATATTTTGTTTATAAAATCATTTTTTTGCTTTTAAAATCTAATAGATTGCCATGCTTAATTAGAAAAAAAAAGTCCATTATTAGAAATATTTCAAACATGAAAGTCTTCGTCATTATGATCATCAATATCCAATTGAACAATGAAGTCAGTAAGATGACCAGGGAGAACTTCATTAAGTTTGTCGATATTCCATCCTCCATTATGCAAAAACTGCTTCACCTGTACTTTAGCATACCAACCACCACCTTGTAAGAGATTGGCTAATGCACCTTTGCCGTTCCAGTTGTCCCACCTGTAGACATGTGATTTTTGACCCTCCCCAAGATTTTTTATATTTTAGCATGTAAATATTTAATGTAGGCCTAATATAGCTATTTCAGCCATTTTTGACTTCTTTTCTTTATTTTCGTCATAAAAATGGAAAATTACAAAAAATATTTTAGCGTACGTATCTTTCATAAATTTAAATAAGAATTATACAAAAATAGTACCTTATTTTTATCTTTACATAATCTTGAAAATACAAAAAATATATAATAGTTTCATGTTAGATTTTGCATTGTGTAGTATTTTTATCTTATTTTAAAAGGAGTCAATTAAGGTGTTGAATTACAATTTTAAGAGTTTTAGAGCCCAATTCTTGGCCCAATTCGGATTAGTCCATTAAGCCTAAGGACCCTTCTAGACTCTTCTTTGGAACAAAAATAAATAAAAAAAACCCTAATGACTTAACACAAAAAGACCTAGGGACTAATTGGCAAAATACACAAAATAATAACCTAAACCTAGACTCTACATATACTAACGCCTAAAATGGGCTAAAAACAAAAAAAAAATACACAAAAAAGCGGACAAAGACCATGAGTCTTCTCCTACACAAAAAAAAAAAAATACACAAAAAAGCGGACAAAGACCTAGACCCTTCAGAAAGGCTGCGCCACCGAACAGTAACCGACCCCCCCCCCCCGGATCGTCTTCTCCAACGAACCCCATCCCCCCTTCCCCTGTAACTTGATCCCTCAACCAAACCAAGAACCTTCAGCCGCAGAACAGGACACACGACCCCCTGAATCCCCATGAGTCTCTTCTCCTACACAACAATAGAGCTCTGAGACAAGAGAACAAAAATCAGTCGCAACACCCATCACTGCTTTTCTTCTTCTTCGTTCGTCACTGCTCAGCAACGCGCGCGCACACACAAATACAGGAGATAAAGAATAACGAAACAAAAAAAACGCAAAAAGAAACTGAAAAAATATGTGTGTACATATATAAAAGAGCTTCTGTCTTTTCTTCATTTGATTTCGGTTTTGGATTCAAAAATCATGGTGTTTGTTTGAGGTCTGGAAGTATGCTGATTTTGGTTGTCGATGCGAGGTCCGTCGTTGAATGTTGTCACGTTTCCGGCGAGCTTCAGGATATAGGTCGTAGTTCCGTCGAGGCTTCCGACCATTGTTCTGGTCATCAATGGCTCTGTATAGGGTCAAATTTGACCTTCAGCATCTCTACGCCAGTAGGTACGCCCAGTGAGTGTACGCCAACTAACGTAGCGGGTACGACTCGGCCGTGGGGACAAAAGCGACATCGTTTAGGACTCAGTGTCTTCACTAGGGAGACGTTACCTGTCTTTGTAACTTTTTGATTCTTTCGAGGAGGGTCTCTTATTATATAAAGGAGACCCTCGCATTGTAAAAGGGGGCATCTGATCTAACACAACTCTCTCATTTTTCTGGCTTTCTCTCTCTATCTCTACTTTAAACGAACGTATCTTATTGAGTTCATACTGTCTCTTTGCAATACTAGATCTACAACAATATTATCATCTTTGCATCTCTAGGATTATTATATTTGATTACGATTTACCCTTTTCCTATTTTTGATTGTTTTTTAGCTTACAAAGTATATTGTTAACTTTTGAGCCAAACAATTTGGCGCCATCTGTGGGGATTTCGAGAATCAAAACCATAGTATCCACCTAGAGATCAACCATCTACTATTCTCTACACCACCAAAAACAGAAAATGGCCGAAAATAACACAAGATCGAAAGCTATATTGGGTGTCACTACCAATCTCCTTGGCCCTCTCAACGAGGCCAGTGACGATGGCATCCTGAATGCAACCCCTAGCATCACACCAGGTGCAGAGATCTCACCTTCCCCATCCGAAGGTCTGACGATCTTGCACGAAAAAGGAGCTTCCACATCTGCGGTTACGCAAGCACCCTCAGCGGTCAAAGAGCTACTGGAAAGATGGCTAACAAGCGCTCTAAGTGGCTTGGTTGAGAGGTCACCACAAAATAACATCGGATGTACACCAACGGTAGGTACCACTACTGCCTTGGGTGAACCGGAAGTTACACTAGCGAATAACAAACCCATCGAGACACAGACCAACGATAGCACGCTAACAGCCATCCTAAAGAAGATGGAAGAAATGGAAAATGAAAACAAGGCGCTCCGCGGTCAGATGAAGGAACATCAGGAGAGGGTCGACAAGATCCCCGGTGCTCCCAAGTTGCTACCAAAACGCGACGTGGGAAGGTTCGTTGAACAACCATACACTGAAGAAGCTGCCCCTCACTCCACCCCAAAAACCTTCAAGATGCCACCCTACTTGAGGGTATATGACGGAACCACAGATCCCGAGGATCATCTGATCCACTACGTCACCGCTGTGAAGGGCAACGACCCATCGAAAGAACAGGTACCGTCGGTACTGCTGAAAAAGTTTGGCGAGACGTTGACAGGAGGGGCCTTAACATCGTACTCTCAGCTACCGGCTAAGGCAATATCAATGTTCGAGGAAATGGCGGATAAGTTCGTCACAGCCCATGCAGGCGCGAAGAAAGCGGAGGCCAGGGTCAACGACATCTTCGCCGTCAGGCAAAACACAGGAGAGGGACTCAGGGACTTCCTGGCAAGGTTTAACAGGGTAAGGATGAGTCTACCAAACGTATCGGAAGGTATGGCAGTCGCCGCTTTCCCGAACGGGCTAAGCAGAGATGGTTCGAGGGCAACCAAGAAGCTGCTGAGCCGCCTCATGAAATATCCCCCTACCACATGGGAGGAAATCCACAACGCCTATTGCGCCGAGGTACGAGCGGACGAGGACGATCGTAATGGGCCGACCCAACGGCTAACAGCGATACACTCGGAAACGAGGAGAGATCGACAGAACGAAGGACGACGAGAACAACTCCCCCGCTCCAACAAAGATCGACATCAGCCATACACCAGATCCTCCCATCCGCCACCAAGGCATACAGACGCGCTACAGCGACACGTCGCCCCCCTCCGAAATGAAAGAGGTACGCTCCCTTTATTAACCGCCCATAACTTTTGTGTATCTCCTTCAGAAATAGTGTACGCACTGGAGAAGCTGGGCACCAAGGTGCATTGGCCGCAGAAGATGAAATCAGACCCTGCCACAAGGAAATCAAACGCCCTATATGAGTTCCATCAGGAACGAGGACACAAAACCGAAGACTGCATAGGCCTACGGCAAGAGGTGGTCAGGATGCTGAACCAGGGATACCTGAGGGAGTTACTCAGTGACAAAGGGAAAATCAACTTGGCACGCGGACGGGAACAACCCCACGGGCCGCCGAAGCCACCTTCCCCAGCGCGCACGATAAACATGATTGTTGGAGGCGTCGACGAGTCAGTGATCAATCACGTCAAGCTCGCCACCACACACAGACTAAAGCGGACCATCGCCCATGAACGGTATGACGACTTCGAAGATAGTATCACCTTCGATAAGTCTGATGCCGACGGTTTGTCTTTCCCTCATTATGATGCTTTAGTTATCACTTTACGTATCGCTGATACGGATGTTAAAAGAGTCATGATCGATGACGGAAGTGGCGCCTGTATTATCCACCCAAGGGTCCTCGTACAAATGGGACTCGAGGATAGGGTAATACCGCGCTGCATAACACTAACCGGTTTTAACAATGCAGTGGAACGGACTTCCGGAGAAATAGCACTACCCGTCTTAGCGGGAGGAGTCACGCTGGAAACAATTTTCCACGTGATGAACCAAGAAACGGCGTACAACGTCATCATAGGACGCCCGTGGATACACGCCATGCGAGCGGTCCCTTCAAGCCTCTACCAAGTGATCAAATTCCCTACCCCATGGGGAGTATTCAGTATTCGAGGCGAGCCACGCACCGCACAAGAATGCTACAAAATAGCCCAAGACTGCGCCCACACCCAACAGCTAAAGGGGGCGAGCGCGGAGGCATAGCAATTAGCCGTGTCGGGGACTAAGGTCAACCCGACAACGGACGCCATCAAAGACCCCGACGTCGTGGAAGCCTGTAAAGCAACGGTCGAAGATCTCGACCCAGTCCAATTGGACGAAACCGATCTTACGAATAAAGCCTATATCGGGCAAGGTCTCGCCAACCCAAGTAAGTATTGTGAATTCTTAACTAACCATGCAGATTTGTTCGCCTTTTCCCATTCAGATATGTCGGGCGTCCCGCGAGACATCGCCACCCACAAGCTGAATGTCGATCCACTACATCCGCCCGTGCGACAGATGAGGAGAAAATTCAACGCTGCTATCAATGAAGCGGTCAGTAAGGAAGTAGACGAGCTACTGGCCAACGGCTCCATCAGAGAATCAAAGTACCCCGAGTGGGTCGCCAATGTTGTCATGGTCAAAAAGAAAAACGGGAAGTGGAGAATGTGTGTGGATTTCACTGATCTGAACAAAGCATGCCCAAAGGATTCATTCCCACTACCCCACATCGACCAACTGATCGACGCCACTGCAGGACATGAACTACTGAGCTTCCTAGACGCCTACTCCGGCTACAATCAAATCATGATGGCCGAGGAGGACCAAGAGAAGACAACTTTCATCACCCACCAAGGGACTTACTGCTACAAGGTAATGCCCTTCGGGCTCAAAAATGCAGGGGCTACGTACCAGAGAGTGGTCACCAGAATGTTCAAAGAGCAGCTCGGTAAGACTATGAAAGTCTATATCGACGACATGCTGGTAAAGTCGGCAAGAAAAGAGGACCACATCGACCATTTGAAAGAAACCTTCGAGATATTGAGAAGATATGGGATGAAACTGAACCCCGAGAAATGCGCCTTCGGCGTGGCATCAGGAAAATTCTTAGGGTTTCTCGTATCACAACGAGGTATCGATGTCAATCCAAATCAGATCAAGGCGATAGACGCGATACCCGAGATACTGAACAGCAAAAAGCAGGTGCAAAAGTTGACGGAGCGAATAGCCGCCTTGTCTAGGTTCATCTCACGGTCCTCCGACAGATGCCATAAGTTTTTTAATGTGCTGAGAAAGGACAAAGGGTTATAGTGGAATGAGGAATGCGTCGAGGCACTAAGGAAATCTAAAGCGTACCTATCTTCACCGCCACTGCTAGCCAAAGCAAATCCAGGCGAGCCACTGCTGGTATATTTGGCCGTATCAGAGGTCGCCGTCAGCGCAGTCCTAGTTCGCGAAAATAAAGGTACGCAATCTCCTATTTACTATATTAGCAAAACCTTAGTGGACGCCGAAACACGGTATCCACACCTTGAAAAATTAGCTTCGGCATTGGTCGTAGCTTCACGGAAGCTCCGACCCTATTTCCAGTGCCACCCCATAAAGGTAGTGACGACCTTCCCCTTGAGAAGTATCCTACACAAGCCTGAGTTAT
>NC_031993.1:39024638-39062000 GCF_001879085.1 Nicotiana attenuata
GAAATATTTACGCCAAAAGCGGCGGTTGGGCTTATCATCGGTTTAACAACCAAGCCCCTTGTGCCACGACCTTTTAACTGCAGCATGGTACCCCTCAGGTAACCAGGGCTGAATAACTGTAAGAGGTGGTGGACCGAGACGCTGCACTCAGCCCCGGCCGCATAAGTGGTCATAATACGGCACACCTTCAAGTGTAAGGAGTGAGCTGGGCCGGACACACATTATAAAAACGGCAAAGCTCCTCCATCAGAGGGTAGACTAGAAGATTGTAACCGATCAAGAACGGGTACTCGTAGAATGTGCAATATCCAGGCCGGTGCACATTGGCATAGTCCGTCCCGGCCGGAACCATTTCCACGTGGTCCGGAATATGGGTGCGTCTCTCGCAGATCATCTAAATGGGATTGTAATAAAACGCTGTGCTCCCAGGGAAGGTCCGGGCTTTTAGTTGGAAAATCCCTGCGGAAGGACGTTGTCTACGCTGAGAGGAACAAGGGCCTTCTCCGCCTTTTCCCCTTCACCGCCGGAAGACGGCGGAACCCTAGACGGGGCATTATCTTTGGCCTTTTTACTACTCTGTCCATGTTTTGTCATGATTGTACTGCGAAAGAAATGAAGCACTGACGATAGGAAGTGTGGTTTCAACAGAAGTGGGAGAGTCCCTCACGAAATAACGGTTACAGGAAAGAAAGGCAAAGGAGTATATCAGAAAATGCTTTCCGAAGGCTTGAAAGTGGAATCAAATCGAACCTCTCTCCTACTTATAGGGATAAGTTGCGCAGGAATCGAAGAGTCATGATTCAAAACGTGCGCCGGAAACCAAAATGTCACATCATCCTCTGAACCGCCTCGGGGGCAAATATAATAATGATGCATACAGGCGATGACGTCATTCCAAAAAGGAAGTCGCGCGTCAGTGGCTCAACAACGTCATATATTTCACTTCATTCATATTGTCGCCCCGGGTCGAGGTCAAATTCTCCTAAGCCGAGGTTCACATTTCCGCCCATCGAAGACGCCCACCGAATGCGTCTCCAACGAGCGGAGGGACTAACTGTATAGGGTCAAATTTGACCTTCAGCATCTCTACGCTAGCGGGTACGCCCAGTGAGTGTACGCCAACTAATGTAGCGGGTACGACTCGGCCGTGGGGACAAAAGCGACATCGTTTAGGACTCAGTGTCTTCACTAGGGAGACGTTATCTGTCTTTGTAACTTTTTGATTCTTTCGAGGAGGGTCTCTTATTATATAAAGGAGACCCTCGCATTATAAAAGGGGGCATTTGATCTAACACAACTCTCTCATTTTTCTGGCTTTCTCTCTCTATCTCTACTTCAAACGAACGTATCTTATTGAGTTCATACTGTCTCTTTGCAATACTAGATCTACAACAATATTATCATCTTTGCATCTCTAGGATTATTATATTTGATTACGATTTACCCTTTTCCTATTTTTGATTGTTTTTTAGCTTACAAAGTATATTGTTAACTTTTGAGCCAAACAGGCTCGTTCCATTTCTGTTGGAGATCCACTTGAGGTTCATTTCTTGTCTTAATGTAATTAATTTTGAATTGGTGGTTTTGTACAATTTTGATGTTCCGTGCTATTTTCTTTAGCGATGTGTTTCGGCTTAGATCAATATTGCTAGTGAATGGATTTGTGAATTTACTGTTGAGCTTATTAATTAGTCGCAAAATGTTGGTTTCTTGTCTGATTTTATCTGGTCATATGTATTTGGAATTGCTATTCCAGTTATTGAGTCCATTTGATCCCATGGTTCTGTGCTAAGATTTGGAAATAGCCTTTGTCAAATTTAAAGAAGTAATCACTGTTTTGTTTTCTTAAGTTGGATAAAGCAGATTTTTCTTTCAATTTGCTAAAGGTGGTTTATTAACATGTAATAAGATCATTGATTCCAAGGAAAATACACTCAAATCTTGTGTCCATTTAGTGGAACTCACGTTTGGACCCAATTAATTTTCATAATTCCTTGACGTTTAATAACCTCAAATTTAGGAAAGGAATAATCCTGAACATCCGTCGTATGCTTCGGTTGAGTACAATCTCCGGAACAAATCGAGGTGTGCCGTGCCGAACAAAAATCACAAATTGCGTGGCCCTCTTTAATTATTTCTTAAAATACTTAGAATTCGAGGCGTGCCATTTAGCTAATTTCCATGGCCCTCGCAAAGTTAACAACGCGCTAGTTGCTTTAGGTGCGTTATTTAATAATATGACCTTCCTCAATTCGGGTGCACATTTATGTGACCCAAATCCAAATCTCAACGATGTTAAAATATGTCAAAAGCCACGGGTGCATTTATGACGTGGTTTGAGACGTGTTTTAATAACGTTGCAATCTTCTCTAAAATTAAATAAAAGCGGTTGAAAAGTAAAATTGCACATAGGTTCAAAATGTATTAAAATCAGATAATTTAAGCCGAATATGACAGTTGAGCGACCGTGCTAGAACCACGGAACTCGGGAATGCCTAACACCTTCTCCCGACTTAACAGAATTCCTTACTCGGATTTCTGGTTCGCGGACTGTTAAATAGAGTCATTATTTTCCTCGATTCGGGATTCAACCGGTGACTTGGGACACCATAAATCTCCCAAGTGGCGACTCTGAATCTTTTTATAATAAATCCCGTTTCGATTGTCACTTCAAGTTGGAAATAACTCCCTTTATTATACTCCCTTTCGGGGGTGTAAGTAGAAAAAAGGAGATGTGACACCACCAGAAGCTATAATTAGCATTTTGAACTTCCCATCTAATGTTATGCTCCGCTTGTCTCTAATCCTTAACATATTTTTCCATATATGAGAATCAGATGGACTGGGTCTTTTGCTCACCGGATGAGCTCTTTTGCAGTATCATTCTTGAGAAAAGTGGCCCAAAAGGAAGGCTAAATTATGAATCTCCACCACCTTTTAATGCTAGGAGTGTCAATGATGTCCTCCATTTTCCTGACATCAGCTCCTCCCTCATCTTTAGGGAGACAAAGATTGTTCCGTGAAGACCAATGATATTTATTTCTACTTTCGTTGGAGCCCCAAAAGAAATTAGCAAAGTGTTTCTCCATGAGCCTAATAATTCCTTTATGAGGGTTTGTGAGTACATGATTTTTGCCCCACAAGGGTTACTCCTACAGAATTCCAATAATTAGGTTTCTTCTCTTAATTATTTGTTATTTTAGGATTTTTATTTAATTATTTATATTTTTGTGCATGATTAAGTTTTATTTAAATTATGAAAAAATACCAAAAATATCATGCATTGCATTTAGGATTTATTTTTATATTTTTTAGGATTAATTAATTAATTACTTGCTTTATTAAAAATGAAAATCACAAAAAGAAGTGGCCAATTTCTACATTTTTATTCTTTTTATTGATTTTTCTCTTTTAATTAGGATTAAGTAGCTTTTATAATTTTGTAATTAATTAATTAGTTTAATTTTTCATATTCTAGGTAATCTAGGATTTTTTTTTAAATACTAGGATTTTTAATTAAAAAAAAGAAAGAAAGAAAGAAAAGATTTTGAAATTAAAAGAAAAAGGGTTTATTTTTTTCGAAATTGGACCCCCAAAAAGAGCCCAGAATTTGGCTTGTATTAGCCCAAACCCGTCTCCAGACCCAGGCCCAAAATTGATTAAATCGGTCCACCCCATAAAGCCCCTAAACGACCCCGTTTTTGCCTCATTTCATCACAGCCGTTGGATTTTCATCATCCAACGGCTCGGAACTGCTTTGTACTTCTCCATATAACTGTCCGAAGAGACCTACCCCCATCAGACCCCCCCTCTCTCACTTCGTCTCCCTTCTCTCAACATCCAAACCCTAGCCGCCATGAAACCCTCATCGTTCTCCACCGCAAACCACCCACCGGAAATCGCCTCACGGCGGTTCCGGTGGTCCAATCGACCCCAAATTTACACCCTGAATTCCCCTTCACCCCCTCATTCCCAATATCCAATTAGCTTTCTTCGAATCCCCGCCGAGCTCTTCGAATCTTGAATCGAAGAAGCCGGCCAAAACCCTAAGTCACCCAAAAATCCCCAAATTAACACCATGGGATCCCCGTCCTATCCTCATCCTAAATCCCCAACCAATTTTCTTCGAATCCCCACCAAATGGCTCAAATCTTGGATCTAAGATTCAAACCAAAAAATCCTAAAACTCTTTTTCCTCTTTTGCTGGTCGGAGTTTGGTCAAATGGACTTAAAACCTCCATTAATTGACTGTTCTCTTCAAGAACAGTCAATTAATGTTGGTCCAAAGTCCATATCACACTTCCAGAATTTTGCACGAGACCCTGTTTTGATCCTGGGCCGATTTTGATCGGGTAAGACCCTTTTCTTCCTTTCTTTTAATCATTTGATTTTGTTTCTGTTTTGTCCCTTCTATGCATGTTTAATTTTTCTTTTTAGCAGCATAATTAGGCTTTTCTTCTTTTGTTTGCCCTTTTATGTTAGTTGATTAATTCCTAAAATTCCTATTAATTAGAGCATGTTTAACCTGTTAAAAATTCAGGCTCGTTTAGGTTTTTATGTTGGATTGTTGTTTTACTTTGTTGCTTTGATCCTTCTCTGCGTATATGAGCCTGTTTTTCTTTGGCAGCATGTTTTAGGGACTTTTAGTTTTGGATTATTCCTTCCTTTGTTCCACCCCGTTTGTTAATTCCTTCTTAATCGAAGCATATTTTAGTCAGCAAGTGCATAAGTTTACGCCAATTAGTTTAGTTGTCGTTGCATTATCATGTCTGTTTCTTTAATTGTCACCATTATTGCTATCAGTGTTGGTCCATGTTTAGCTCTCATTTAGGTTTAATTAGAATAACTTTTTCATTTTTATGATTAGTTAGTTTTGGATTATATTATCATGCTTGTTAGTTTTTGTCATTTCAATTCAAATCCTTGGGTCCTTTCTTTGTGTTTCTGCTTCTATTGGTTTGGATTTGAAGGTCAGTAGAACTTTAGGGGGCTTATTTGCATTAGAAAGTTTAGGTAAAACCTGAAATAAAGGATAACTTAAAGGGTAAAGAGGGATTTTTACTTAGGCCAAAATCAGAAGGTTCTAGTATTTAGGACAGCTGTCCCTATCCTTAGCAAAAATGCTTATATTGGATAAGAAAAAGGACATACAGCTGTCAAAAGATGTTGTACTATTCTGAAATTTCAAAATTAGTTCAGAATATTCCTTTTGTGATGCTTTTTTGTACCCTCTATAAAAGGAAAACATTCCCTCACTCACACAGGGATTCGGATGCACATTTTTCATTAGCAATTTTCCTGAAAAGTTTCATTGCTTCTCTAAAAAGTTCATATTCAAAACAACTTGAAAGCCCAGAATTTTTCTAATAGCCCTCACAATTTTTGAAACCTGGTTTGAAGATAGAAGGTCCTTGGTCCATTAGCTGGTCTCTCTATTCTCAGTTGTTCATTTTGGGGTTCTGAAGTTCTGATTTTCTGGGGTCTTTGCTGTGCTATATCTGCTGCTGTTGTGCTGCTGTTCTCTTTAGGGTTCTCAGGAATCTTTTCTTCTACTTTTCTTTGTTGAATCCTTGCTATTCCAGGTACTATTTAGATCCCTATGTAGTTTCCTTGTACATGAATTTATGAAAAATGTCAAGCTTTTTTTGCAAATGGATGTGCAATGAATGGTTTGTTCTTTGGATACTGTTTGATTAGTCATTGCTTTTAGATAGTGCAATGGCCAGTGTGTTAACATGAGCAATGTGTTTATTTAATAACTTATTTTTTTGTATTTTGGTATGTATTGCAATAGTGTGAAAGAATGATATTAAGGCTGAATATCAATAGCTTTGATTCATACTAGAACACTTACTCGAGAATGTTGACCATGTTTCTTTAAGTAACATTTCTTTTCTTCTCCATCTGATTTCCTCACTTAAAACCTTTTTTTTACTTGGTAATGAGCTATAACCTGTTGGTTCAGCCACCAGTTGGCTGGATCAATTGGCCTAGAGGTTTTAAGGTGGGATTTACCTGATAATAAAAGAAGACGAGGCTGCTATGGACAAAGCCATGTTCAAAAGGAGCAAGTATCTTCTACTAGCATACAATTCTGTAATAATTAATAGATTAGAATTAGATTAGTCTGTTATTTAGCTGTACTTGTTTCAAAAAAGACAGTGGCATGAATTAACAGCAAAGCTGAACTCGTTACTGATGTAAAGTTTGTTATCCAATATTAAGAGTTGTGTAATAATAGGACCGTATAAATATTTGAATCTAAACTTACGTTTCACAGGCTGGGCTGCAATTAATGCGCTTAAGTGTGTGTCCTTAGTAAGTTTAAGGTTTAATTCTGAGAAATAGTTGTTCTTGAAATTAAGTTGTTTCCTGCTGTAATTTTGAGGATTCGAATGTTTGGTTTGGGCTTGTTTAAGTTTAAGCCAAAGTAGCCTGCTGAAAGTCACATTTGGGGCTACTCTTTGTCCTAAGTTCACTCTTAGCCTTTAGGGCCCAATTTCAGGCCCAAATGATTTTGTGAGCTCATATCTCATTTCCTCAAGCTTAATGAATGTTTCTTTTGTTTAAGGTTGGGCTGGATTTGGTTTTAGTAAGCCGTGTCTTTTGATTTCTTCTTGTATGTTTTCATGAATAAGTAGTTGTACATTTTGAGTCTAGCCATGAATAGCTCATGATTGCAAACAGTAGTATCATGAATAGTCTTTAATTTATGATTGTAAATTTGAATCTCTTAATTTGGGAAAAGAATCTCTTTTGTAGTTCTTGATTTATATATCATGGTTTAAAAGGGTGCAAAGAAGTAGATGGGCCAGCCGGTGCCAAGGCACAACTGGGCCTGCCTAAAACCCAAGCCCAACGTGGGTTGTTCTTCTTTTGCAATTGCATCTTATACTTCTGATTTCTGGGTCATTCGTGAGCCCCATCTTTCAGCTCAAAGCTGACTCATAGCTGGGCCGTGTCTGGCCCATTCCGTTTAGCCCTCCCCAAAAAAATATTTTTTAGACTTTTCTCATGATTAGTTAGCTTTTAATGAATCAAATCCTAAATAAGAGTGTTCTAGGTGACCTTGAATAATTAAGCTCTCTTGTAAAAGGAATTCATTTGAGGTATGCCATGTTAAACAAAACTCTTAAGCTCATGGCCCTCATATTAGTCTCATAATTTAGACCTAACAAATATCAAATATTCGTAGTTTGCTTTAGGCTCGATTTAGGTTAGCATTGCGATTATGTATACGTTCGCGTAACATAATTGCAAATTTAATTCTAAAAAAAATGACTTGAGGGATGCGTTCGCGCAACTTCAACCAAAACTTTTTCTTAATAAAATAAACAAAGCGTTATTAATTGTGGACACCCCCCTTTCATTCTGGATGACGGAGGAATCGTACCAATCGAGCCGTTTTTTTCTTGACTCGAAATGGGAGCAGGTTTGAAAAAGGATCTTAGAGTGTCTAGGGTTGGGCCAGGAGGGTCTCTTAACGCCTTCTTTTTTCTTCTCATCGGAGTTATTTCACAAAGACTTGCCAGGGTAAGGAAGAAGGGGGAACAAGCACACTTGGAGAGCGCAGTACAACGGAGAGTTGTATGCTGCGTTCGAGAAGGATGAATAGCTCCCGAAAAGGAATCTATTGATTCTCTCCCAATTGGTTGGACCGTAGGTGCGGTGATTTACTTCACGGGCGAGGTCTCTGGTTCAAGTCCAGGATGGCCCAGCTGCGCCAGGGAAAAGAATAGAAGAAGCATCTGACTACTTCATGCATGCTCCACTTGGCTCGGGGGGATATAGCTCAGTTGGTAGAGCTCCGCTCTTGCAATTGGGTCATTGCGATTACGGGTTGGCACGTTCGCGTGACATGATTTTAACGCACCAAAAAAGGGTATACGTACGCGTAACTCAATTCTTTAATTATGAATAATTCAAGCGATTAAAAGCGGTTAAAGAGATAATTGCACATAGGTCCTAAAATGAGTAGTTAAACAATTAAGCCAAGTAATAATCACTAAGCGACCGTGCTAGAACCACGGAACCCGGGAATGCCTAACACTTTCTCCCGGGTTAACAGAATTCCTTATCTAGAATTTTTGGTTCGCAGACTCTTTAAAAATAAAACTTCCTCGATTTGGAATTTAAAATAAACCGGTGACTTGGGACACCATAATTTATTCCAAGTGGCGACTCTAAAAATAAATAAATAATCCCATTTCAAATAATGTCACTTAAATTGGAAAAACTCCCTTATATACTCTTCCTCTCGGGGTGTGTGTAAAAAAGAGGTGTGACAGCTCTGGCGACTCTGCTGGGGAAAAGAACCCAGAACTTCCGGTTCAGGGTTCAAGAATTCGAGCTTGTTAATGCGATTTATATTTGGCTTTATTGTAGATATTACTGTATTTTGTGGACTTAATGTGTTAATTGTCATTTACCGCTTTGATATTACTTGAACTGTATTTAAATGTCTTCTTACGCCACCCATCTGAGTCTTCTGAAAATGGTGCACACGTTCGCGTGGCCCGCTTTTCTGTAGAAATTATACCAAATAAGACGGGACTGGGCAAGCAACAAGGCCGGGCAGACTTTCATGCTCCCGGTACGTTGCCCCCTCCTCGACCCCAGTTGTCCGCTCGGGTAACCCAAGTCTAGACCACAAACCCGAGGTTTTAAACTTAGAATAACGCAACCTCATGCCGGATCCCTGGTAGGAATGATTGTTTGCCTCACGTGCATTTGACTTTGGGGACTCAACACAGGGGTTGGGTCTGTCTAGGACAGGTGTACCCAAATAAAGACCATCCTGATGCATCCTACGTGCTATGTGAATATTTATTCGTTTGGGCCTGCATGTTGACCGGTTAGGAAGAGGAAATAAAGAAGAAAACCAAGAGTGAGGTAGGATAGAAAATTTACGTCGGTTTACTAAAAATACCCAGTATTTGAAAATATCCCGAACTCTGTCGTTTTTTTTAGAAAAAAAAAGAGAAAGAAAATGTATTTAAAAAAAAAAGAGTCAAATATCACGTTTTTATGACAAAACTGCCCGAACTACGCAGGTCTGATTCTCACCGGATGTGGGATACGTAGGCAACCCACATAAGGTTCGGCCTCATTTTTTACCAAATAATATAATAAAAGGTGTTTCAGGGTTTTGGTCAAAACAATAAGCCGACCCAGCTTCAATTGTATTTAAGTCGTTTCTCCCCGGAATAGCTTTAGATTACATTCCAATTGTCGAAAGGCTATTTTCGGGAAGAACAGGCAAAAGGTGTCTTTTCCAATAAAATACTTACCCCCAGCCTCAAAATTCGTTTGGAATTGTGAAGGGGCCACGTTTGCAAAAATGACCATTTCTTACCAACGTAGAAATAAAAGGGGTCCTTGTCCATTGATTTTTTTTCCTTAGAAAAACTTGTTTTGCAAAAAGGTCCACAAGAGTCAACCCTAACCTTAACTCTCCACAGGTACAAATGAATACCGTCCAGGAATCATCGCAAACTGTCATAGAAAGGGCTCGGATGTAGCTACGTAAGTGGTGGGGTGATTTAGATGAAGATGGCCAAGTTTGGGTAAAAGAGCAGTTGGGTCCCTTGGTAGACATCATGCACATCAAGCCACGAGAGGATTTAATTAAGGCTTTGGTAACCTTTTGGGATCCCGTTCACAATGTGTTCCATTTCGCGCTCACTCCCACTTTGCAAGAAATAGCTGGGTATATTGATGTCGGCCAAGAGTTAAGAAAGCAGCAACTCATATTCCCCAGTGCTCCCTCAGTGCACAAATTCTTCGATCTTTTGAATATTAGCAAACAAATTAGCAAGGACCGTGCAAGCAAAGGGAGTTGTTCTTTCTACTTCCTGTATTTCAGGTTTGGACACTCAGCCGGGTTTGAAACACATGAGAAGGGGTTGAGTAACAAACAGGACAAGAGCATATGGCAAATTCATCGACGGTTTGCTTTTATCGTGGCATTTCTGGGAATCATTGTATTTCCGAATTTTGAGGGTACAATAGACCTTCGTATATCCAGAATCGCACAAGTTCTCGTCGACAAAAAAGATCACACACTTTTCCCATTAGTGTTGGCGGACATTTACCGGGCATTAACATTGTGCAAATCTGGGGGTCAATTTTTCGAAGGCTGCAATATTCTTCTTCAGATGTGGATGATCGAACACCTTCGCCGTCATCCTAAGTTCATAAGATTGCCTTCAGACGGGAAACAATTTCATCAAAAAGTATGAGGAAGGGTGGAAGATTCAAACCACGGAAGGGTTTGAAGCATGGGTTTCCTATTTGAGAAAATTGAGAGCAGATCAAATTGAATGGACCATAGGATGGCTCCCAATAACAGAAATCATCTACATGACTGCTTCAAAGGGCTACTTGATGATGATGGGAGCAAGAAGTATTACAACCATATGCACCACAAAGAGTTCTGAGACAACTGGGAAGATATCAGGTGATACCCGAAGAGGCAGACCTAAGCACTCAAGTCATTGAACTACACCCAGAAGCAACGATACCCGAGGCTTTAGTTCAAAGAGACTGGAATTGTTGTCGGTATCTAAAAAGTAACACCCAGGTACCAGACCCAGCTAAGGGCAAAGTTATCCCAATTATGCTGCTTGGTTTGAAAGGAGTTTTTATGTGTACAATGAGCCGGAGCCCGAGTCGGAACCTGTGAGGCCCGCCAAATGGCCCCATGTTCAAGCTTTCGATGACAAAATTCAGGAAAGGTTAGCCTGGGGGGGAAAAGGAAAAGGAATATCAGGCCACCATCCATGGTCTGCGAGAAGAGTTGAGAAATGTCACCTTCAACAATGATTTACAGGCACAAGAGGCCGAGGGTGAGAGGAGAAGATTAGTTCGAGAAAATGAACCTCTCAGGGCCCAGGTTCGACAGCTGAAAATAGCAGCCGAGAATCCGGGCCGAAGTAGGAAAGATGAAAGGCTCATTTATAACCTTACTCAAAAGGTGCGAGACTATGAAGATGACCTGCAGAAAGCTGAGTCTGAACTAGCAAAAGCACGAACGAGGTTGGCTGAAAATGCCGAAGGGCGTGCAACTTTCCTTCAACAGATGAAAGAAGGATATGAAAGAGGGGTCACGGGTTGGGAAAAGGCGATTGGCAACCTCGAAGGTGAAATGGCTAAACAAGCCAAAAATTTTAAGGCTGAGAGAGAACATTGTTACGCCTTAATGGCACGATCGGAAGAGGACTTACAGCACTTGCAAGAGCAAAATCACGCTGCGACCCAGGTCTTAGAGGCTAGATCCCGTCAGATTGGCCGTTTGTTGCAAGAGAAGGGCATCATAAGAGAGAGGGTTCGAAGGATTGCTGACTACATCACCATGAAATGCAGTGCGTGTGAGGACATGACAAGATCTATGTTTTTGGCCACTGTAATGATCTTCGTCCGTCAAATAATGGAAGAACTCTATCGGCTCCAAGATGACATGGCAAGTAGGCCCGCTGCAAGACCGGTTGGTGTTCCTAGGGCAGGGTTGGAGGCACTGATGTTTTCTTGATTGTATTTTCTTCCTTTTTCCGAGTCTGTATTTTCATATTTCGAGTCTGTTTTCAATTCCTAGAAAAGGCATGTCCTGAGTCTTAAAATCCTAGAAAAGGTATGTTTTGAGTCTTTTTGTAATTCAGTAAAGTTGTATTAATGAAAATTTGAAAAAAAAACACACGAAAATTGTTCTTTTATTTTTCGCATTTACTTCTTGAACTACGTGATGATCTGATTCACGCGGCGTCGTGATACGTAGGCAATCCTCATCGGATCTGGTCATATTTTTATAAATAATTCCAATAAGGAAAAAGAAAAGAGAGAAGAAAAATCAAAAGAAAATGAGAGAAAAGAGAAAAGAAAGCAAGAAAAGAGATGAAAAGGAAAGAGCGAAAGTTTGAAAGTGGAAAGAAGAAGAATTGGGAAGAATAAGTAAAGCCGGGATGAAACATACAACTGCTGCAAAACATGTAGAAACACATTTAACTGTATAGGTGCATCACACCCCCAACGTGCGATTACCTATGTGTTATTTGTTTCAAACTAACCGTTTTGTTGATGGGTTCCAAGTCCAGGTCTTATTTTTAGGTGGTTGGTTTTTGTGGTAATCTGGCTTCGCATCCATACTTCACGAGGTCGAAAGGTAGCGTCGAAATGTCTTCAGAAATCACTCTGCCAACAGTTCCTATCACATATGAGAGTCCGATCTCGGGCATCCCGACTTCAGAATCGGCGGCTGCCGAGGAAAACAGGTTACTGCGTCTCCGCATGATGGAAATGTGGGACGCCTGGTCAAATGGAAGAGATCCACCAAGTGCAATCCCCGGATTTCCCGAGCTTTTTCCTAGGGTAGGTGGAACCTCCAATATCCCGATCAGTCACCCCAATACCCCAGTCGGATATCCTACCATCTCGGCCCACTTTGTTGGAACACCTTCTGAGGTTCGCCCCCAGGTGTTAGCTTCAGGAGCGGCTTCAAATATTTTCACTGCTCCGCCATGCTCAGCTACTACACAGCCTACGCTGCCCAGGCCCAGCTTTGACCCATCATCCTTCACCTTCCAAACACCATCTTTCCCACTGGAACCTGCACAGTTTCCCACCTATACTTACTCTCAACCACCCCGATATGAGTTCACTGCGGGGCAAGAAAAGACCACCAAAACTCCTGAGCAAGAAGAGATTGCGAGGAAGATGAGGAGTATGGAACAGAGTCTCAAAAGCATACAAGGCTTGAGTGGACAGAAAAGTGTATCCTATGCTGACTTATGTATGTTCCCTCATGTGCATCTACCATTGGGATTCAAAACCCCAAACTTTGAGAAGTATGATGGGCAAGGTGATCCTATTGCTCATCTCAAGAGATATTGCAACCAGCTGCGAGGAGCCGGTGGAAAGGAAGAACTCCTCATGGCCTATTTCGGAGAAAGTCTGGTTGGCATCGCATCTGAGTGGTACATGGACCAAGATATATCCCGCTGGCACATCTGGGATGATCTTGCTAGAGATTTCGTCAGGCAGTTCTAGTACAACATTGATATTGCTCCAGATAGGAACTCATTGACAAACTTGAAGAAGAAATCCTCGGAGAGCTTCCGAGAGTACGCAGTTAAATGGCGTGAGCAGGCCTCCAGGGTAAAGCCTCCGATGGATGAGACTGAAATGGTCACAATTTTCCTCCAAGCCCAGGAAGCTGACTACTTCCAAAATATGATGTCTGCAATGGGTAAACCGTTTGCTGAAGCCATCAAGATTGGCGAAAAGGTTGAAAATGGGTTGAAAACGGGTCGAATTCTAAGCCAATCCGCTATCAGAGCTACCTCCCAAGCCATTCAGGGTGGGTCTGGAGGAGTAGCGAAGGGCAAGAAAAAGGAAGAAACATCCATGGCAGCGTCGGGTTCAAGAAAACACCATACTCCCAGATCCCTTTTCTCAGAAAGCACCCCACAGCACTATTACCCCCACCAAGACGTGGCCTATGATCCTCAGCCATACACGGTCATGAATGCTCAACCTTATGTCTGGCCACAACAACAAACCAACTGGAACCAAGCTCCATTTCCTAGAAACCAGCCTCCTTACCAAACCCACTACAACCCCCGGCCTCCACAAAACAATTTCCACCCTCGTGAACCACCCAAGAGGCTAAACTTCACACCCATCAGTGAATCCTATTCCAGCTTATTCCCCAAACTTGTTCAGATGGGTTTGTTGCAGCCCGTTCCCCAAACCAGATAGAACTCGGCATCACCCGCTTACAGAGCTGGTACCCGATGCGCCTATCACTCAGGGGCAGAAGGGCACGACACGGATGATTGCTGGACTCTGAAGAGAGCCATGGAGAACTTGATAGAACAAAGGAAGATAGTGCTAAGGGATGAAGATATTCCCAATGTGACTAACAACCCACTGCCGGCCCACAACAACGGGCCGATAATCGAAATGATTTGTGAGGATAAGGAATTTGACCCAGCGTTAAAGGCCATCATTGCCATCGCTGATGTAGAAAAGAAATCAAAAGCTGCCCTGAAGCAAGACAAAGGGGAGAAAAAGAACAAAACCACCCCTCCAAATTCAGAGAAGAAAATTGAAGTTCAAACTGGGGCAACGCCTCCCAAAGATGTTGTTCTCTATGCCCCTCGAGGCCGCAAAGAAAAATAGATGACTTTGAGTCCTCCCAGGAGATTCGAGCTGAACAAGACAACCCAAATATATGTGCCCAAGGGAGCTTATGTGATGCGGGGGCCAATTAATCCACCAAGGCTGAGTGAGCCCGTGGTTATTGGCCGCGCGCCACAGAAGCCCATGACAGATCCTGCCGCTGTGCCTTGGAATTACAAAAAATCGGTGGTGACCTATAAGGGCAAAGAAATCTCAGGAGAAGTTCAATAAAATAACCCGGTTGAAAAGAATTTCAATTTGGAAGAGGTGAACAACGCCACTAGAAAGCGCTTCCCATCTAAGAAGCCCGTGAGTGCCGAAGAAGTAGAGGCCTTCTTTCAAAAGATGAAAATGGCGGATTATGAGGTGATCGACCAGCTTCGAAAATCTCTCGCACAAGGCTCCTTGTTATATCTATTGATGAACTCCACCGAACATCAAAAGGTATTGATCAAGACCCTTAACGAAGCATATGTGCCTGTTGAGAATTCTGTAGAGCAATTGGAGAGAATGCCAGAAAGATTTTTCGCAATTAACCAGATCTCCTTCAGTAAAAATGACTTGCCCCCAGAAGGGGCGGCACATAACAAAGCCCTGCACCCGACAGTCAAATGCGAAGGGTACTACGTGAAAAGGGTTATGTTGGACGGAGGCTCTGGGTAGACATTTGCCCACTCTCAACTCTGCAACGCATGGAGATCGGTACCGAAAGAATTCGACCCAACAATGTCTGTGTACGTGCCTTTGATGGTATCAAAAGGGACACAATTGGAGAGATTGATCTAATTCTAACCATCGGCCCAGTAGACTTTGAAGTAACCTTCCAAGTTCTGGACATGGACACATCCTACAACTTTCTTTTGAGGAGGCCGTGGATCCATGCAGCGGGGGTTGTACTCTCTACTCTTCACCTGATGGTGAAGTTCGAGCATAAGGATCAAGAGATTGTGGTCCACGGGGAAGATGAGCAATCAATTTATCGAGACCCATCAGTCTCGTGTCTTGAAGCAAGAGAGGGGAGTGAGCACATAGTCTATCAGGCTTTTGAAATTGTGGTCGCGGACCATTACGAAGAAGGAATCCCTTGCCCCAACCCTTCCTTTATAATGCATCAATCATGGTGGCCAAAGAAATAAGCAGGCATGGCTACAAACCTGGGAAGGGCTTGGGAAATCGTTGAAGGAATAGCTGAACCTATCACCTTGACCGCCAGTGAAAAGTTCTTTGGGGTAGGCTTCCGACCCACTCCAGCTGATGTAAGATGGGCAGATGATAGAAAGAATGATGGTTGGGTCTTGCCCCAGCCGGTGCCGCATCTGTACAGAACATTTGTCAAGCCGAAATATAATGAGGAAGAGGAAGATGAGGCCTTTACGGCCGAAGAAATCGAAGAAATCTGTGGGACCATGAGGAAGATACTGTATGAAGCCTACATGGTTCAACCAGGGGAAGGCTCAAGCACCGCTGAGGTGTTGTATATGGGACCTAATGCCAAACTGCAGAATTGGAAGGCTACGCCATTCCCAATCAGGCGGGAGTCCCGGTAGACCTATCTTGCCACTTTTTCTGCATCACGAGTTATTCCAGGGTGTAACTCGGATGTTTTCTTTAGTTTCCTGTCTTTTAATTTCCAATGTAAACCCTGTTATCTTCAAATTCAATGAAATGAAATCAATATTTCATCGTTCATCTTTCTTTATTCCTTCTGATTTTTGTTATTTTCTCTTTATTTCTTCTTTCAGTTCTAATAATGCGGCTTTAAATAACATGACATGCTTGCGGACTTCATGCCCAGATCCAAACACGCTGTCTAACTGTGAAATAATGAACCAAGAACCAGACTACGATGAAGAAGAGGCTTTTAGGGAAATAAATCGAGAATTGGAGCAATTTGAGAATAAACCTAAGCAAAACTTAAATGATTCTGAGCCGGTAAATTTGGGTAATTCAGAAGAGGTCCAAGAGACCATGATAAGCATTCACGCAAATGAAAGAACTAGGGATGCTTTGGTCCAACTTTTGTTTGAGTTCAAAGATGTGTTTGCTTGGTCATATGACGACATGCCAGGACTGAGTGTCGATTTGGTGATTCATAAGTTGCCAACTTACCCTCATTATCCCCCTGTTCAGCAAAAGCAGAGAAAGTTTAAAATTGATATCAGTGACAAGATTAAAGAAGAGGTCACAAAACAGTTGAAAACGAGGGTGATCCGAGTGGTTCGATACACCACTTGGTTAGCCAATGTAGTTCCAGTGCAAAAGAATGACGGGAAAACCCGAGTGTGTGTGGATTACAGGGATCTGAACAAAGCAAGTCCTAAGGACAATTTCCCTTTGCCAAACATCCACATCCTCGTTGACAATTGTGCCAAACATGAGATACAGTCTTTTGTGGATTGTTATGCTGGGTATCATCAAGTCCTAATGGACGAGGAAGATGCAGAGAAGACAACATTTACGATACCTTGGGGAACCTATTGCTACAGGGTCATGCCTTTTGGTCGGAAGAATGCCGGGGCAACCTACATGAGAGCCATGACCACCATTTTCCATGATATGATGCACCAAGAGATAGAGGTGTATGTGGACGACGTGATCATCAAGTCCAAAACTCAGGATGACCATGTGCAGGATTTGAGAAAATTCTTTGAGCGACTGTGTAAATATGATCTGAAGCTGAATCCGGCCAAATGTGCATTCGGGGTTCCATCTGGCAAACTTTTAGGATTCATAGTCAGTCGGAGGGGCATCGAGTTAGACCCAACCAAGATAAAGTCCATTCGAGATTTGCCTCCTCCAAGAACCAAGAAAGATGTTATGAGTTTGCTCGGAAGATTGAACTACATCAGCTGATTCATTGCCCAGTTGAAATCCACATGTGAACCCATTTTCAAGCTGTTAAAGAAAGACACAGCAATTAAATGGACAGGCGAGTGCGAAGAAGTTTTTAACAAAATCAAAGAATACTTGTCAAACCCGCCAGTATTGGTCCCGCCTGAACCAGGAAGGCCTCTTTTCTTATATCTGACAGTCTTGGAGAATTCTTTTGGATGTGTCCTCGGACAACATGACGTGTTTGGGAGGAAGGAACAGGCAATCTACTATTTGAGCAAAAATTTCACAAGCTACGAGGCCAAATATACCTTGTTGGAAAGAACTTGCTGCGCTTTAACTTGGGTTGCTCAGAATCTTACCTGCTGGCCTACACCACCTACCTCATTACCAGGTTGGACCCTTTAAAGTACATATTCCAGAAACCAATGCCCACTGGGAGGTTAGCAAAGTGGCAGATCTTGCTCACGGAATTTGACATAGTCTACGTCACTCGCACGGCAATGAAAGCCCAGGCATTAGCAGATCACTTGGCTGAAAACCCAGTTGATGATGAATACCAACCTCTGAACACCTACTTCCCTGATGAAAAGGTAAATTCAGTTGAGGCAATATCCGAGGATACCAATGCTTGGAAAATGTTCTTTGATGGAGCGGTAAACGCAAAATGTGTTGGAATTGGGGCCATCTTGATCTCACCCAATGGTCAACATTATCCGGCCACAGCCAGGTTTCGGTTTTTCTGCACAAACAACACTGCCGAGTATGAAGCTTGCATTATGGGTATGAACATGGCAATCGACCAAGATGTCGAAGAGCTAGTAATCATGGGAGACTCAGATTTGATTATCCGACAAGCTCAAGGAGAATGGGAAACCCGATATGTCAAGCTTATTCCTTATAAGTAACATGTGGAAGAACTTGGCAAGCGATTCAAGTCGATAGAGTTCAGGTACATCCCTCGTTGCCACAATGAACTAGCTGATGCACTTGCCACTTTTGCCTCAATACTGCCTTACCCAGGCAATGCCTACATTGATCCCTTGGAAATCCAAATCAGGGAAAGGCACGACTACTATAATACGGTTGAGGCAGAACCAAATGTTCAGCCATGATATCATGACATTAAAAGATTTTTGAAAACCAAAGAATACCTTGAGCAAGCCAGTGGAGACCAAAAGAGAACTATTAGACGACACGCAAGTGGTTTCTTTTTGAGCGGTGATGTCTTGTACAAAAGGACTCCGGATCTCAACTTGTTAAGATGCGTTGATGCCGAAGAGGCTGGAAGAATCATGTATGAAGTGCACGCAGGAGTGTGCGGACCCCACATGAATGGGTATGTTTTGGCAAAGAAAATCCTCCGAGCAGGCTACTACTGGATGACCATGGAAAGAGATTGCTTCAGTTTTGTTCGGAAGTGTCATCAGTGTCAAGTGCACGGTGATTTGATTCATATACCTCCCACGGAATTGCATCCCATGTCAGTGCCTTGGCCATTTGTTGCCTGGGGCATGGACGTCATTGGGCCAATTAAGCCAAAAGCCTCAAATGGGCACAGATTCATACTGGTCGCCATCGACTATTTCACAAAGTGGGTTGAAGCAATCACTCTCAAATCTGTCACCAAGAAAGCTGTGGTAGATTTTGTGCACTCCAATCTTATCTGCCGTTTTGGTATCCCTACAACTATTATCACAGACAATGCTGCCAACTTGAACAGTCATTTGATGGGAGAGATATGCGAACAATTCAAGATAACACATCGGAATTCTACTCCCTATCGCCCTAAAGCCAATTGTGCCGTCGAAGCAGCAAACAAGAACATCAAAAAGATTTTGAGAAAGATGATCCAAAGTTCCAGGCAGTGGCATGAAAAGTTGCCTTTTGCATTGTTAGGCTATCGCACTATTGTGCACACATCAATCGGAGCAACCCCGTATCTTTTTGTTTTATGGCACTGAAGCCGTAATACCCGCAGAAGTCGAGATCCCTTCTCTCCGGATCATTGTTGAAGCTGAAATCGAAGACAGTGAGTGGCTCAAAACCCGTTTGGAATAGTTGACCCTGATTGATGAAAAGCGGATGGCCGCAGTTTGCCACGGGCAGTTGTATCAACAAAGAATGGCCCGTGCCTACAACAAGAAAGTGCGGCCTAAAAATTTTAAAGTGGGGCAACTCGTTCTGAGGCGTATTCTCCCCCCATCATCAGGAGGCAAAAAAATTTGCTCCCAATTGGAAAGGCCCATACATCATCAGAAAGATATTGCCAAGAGGAGCATTGTACTTGGGAGACATCGAAGGAAATGATCCCGAAGCAGCTGTAAATGCAGATGCAGTCAAAAGGTACTATGTCTAATCTTTCTGCAATGACAACATTGTTTGATTGGGATGACGAAGGCTTTCATTCTCGCTACTCCAAACACTCCAATCCTTTGCTAACCCTTTTGAGTCGGTTACTTTTCTTTCATTCCCCTCTTTGGAACCCAAGGATGCTTGTAAAAAAAAAAAGTTTTCCCTGAACTACGTTTGACTTGATTCCGAAAAGATACGTAGGCAGCCTCTCTCTGGGGTTCAGTCACACCAAAACATAAATCCAATTTCCCCAAAAAGTGAAACTGGGGCAGATGTTATAATGATTTGGCGGTGATCCCGCGCCGAACGGTTCCAAAGTTGTAATTCGATCCAAGTTCTTTTTACCCACACCTGGTTCAAGTCCTTCCGATCAATCGGCAAAAGGTTTTTCAAAATTGGAGAACGCGGTCGTTTGGATCCGGTGCATTCAAGATGAGAGAAATAAAATGAGAGAGTCTTATTGGTGAAAACCCATGGGCACCATAAGTCGACGGTGAGCAGAGAAATCAAAAAACGAGAGAGTCTTGTTAGTGAAAACTCATAAAAGAGCACTATAAGGCGATGGTGAGAAGAGAAATGAGAGAGGTCGATTGGCGAAAACCCGAAAAGGGCGCCGTTGATCGAAAAGAAAGAACCCCTCACCACCACTGTTACTGAAAGGGTCCTGGCAAGGTTTCTCGATTCAAAAACACGGGTCGCAATGGGTATGTGAGAAGTCGGATCAGTTGTGCGGATCGGGTATCCAGTCCAAGAAGCATGTCATGTCTATTGAAGTCTGCATGCATCCCAGATAAGTCCGTTTATTCTTCCCCGAAAGGGACACTTCTCCATAAATTCATTTCCTGTCCTTTGTTTACTTTTCCTTGAATCCCTTTCGGTCTAACATTGTTTCGAAGCTAATGCGAAGAAAAGGTGGCAAGATTGGTTTTACAGGGTTCTGCTTAATAAAAGTCAAGTCCAAATAAAAGTACCCAGCCTCAGCGGGTGCATCAAGTCGATCCTGACTGGCCATGATAGCTGATGCTTTGAAATCAGAGTTTATTGAAAATGAGAAGAAATCCCAAGTCAAAGCCCCTAGAGGCAGAATAAAATGAAAGGGCCAAAGCCTATAAGCCGTCATGAGAAATTTTGAAAAGTTGAGCTCCTCGGTTTTAGGATAGAGATCAATCTTCAGAAAAGCCAGCAAGCAGCAGAGGTTCTAACCAAAAGAGTTGAGCCAAGATCAAGTGATCAAAAACGATGAAGGCCATAAAACCAACCACCATTTCAAACTAACAATTGTTCTTTGTTTGAAAAGTTGATACAGGTGCACCCAAAGCAACAGTGCGAGAAGCAGGTGCAACCGAAAGGGAAAAGATGCGCAAGAGCTAGAAACAGCTTGCCGCAAAACCACTCCAAATAAGGGAAGTTTACTCCAAGTTTCTTTCCCGCATTTTATTGAAAAATGAAAATTGAAAAAAAAAGATAAAGAGAAGTAAAATAATAATAATAATAATACTCCCAACCTCAATCTTTTACGCTTTGACCAACATTAGGGCTCCAATCCCTGAGTTGAGTTTTTAGACATAGGGCCTCCATTCCCTAGTCGGCTTTTACCAACATTAGGGCTCCAATCCCTGAGTTGAGTTTTTAGACATAGGGCCTCCATTCCCTAGTCGGCTTTTACCAACATTAGGGCTCCAATCCCTGAGTTGAGTTTTTAGACATAGGGCCTCCATTCCCTAGTCGCCTTTTACCAACATTAGGGCTCCAATCCCTGAGTTGAGATTTTTAGACATAGGGCCTCCATTCCCTAGTCGCCTTTTTTACCAACATTAGGGCTCCAATCCCTGAGTTGAGTTTTTAGACATAGGGCCTCCATTCCCTAGTCCCCTTTTTACCAACATTAGGGCTCCAATCCCTGAGTTGAGTTTTTAGACATAGGGCCTCCATTCCCTAGTCCCCTTTTACCAACATTAGGGCTCCAATCCCTGAGTTGAGTTTTTAGACATAGGGCCTCCATTCCCTAGTCGTCTTTTACCAATATTAGGGCTCCAATCCCTGAGTTGAGATTTTTTTAAGACATAGGGCCTCCATTCCCTAGTCGCCTTTTACCAACATTAGGGCTCCAATCCCTGAGTTGAGATTTTATTAAGACAAAGGGCCTCCATTCCCTAGTCTCCTTTTACCAACATTAGGGCTCCAATCCCTGAGTTGAGATTTTTTTAGACATAGGGCCTCCATTCCCTAGTCGCCTTTTGCCAACATTAGGGCTCCAATCCCTGAGTTGAGCTTTTAGACATAAGGCCTCCATTCCCTAGTCGCCTTTTACCAACATTAGGGCTCCAATCCCTGAGTTGAGTTTTTAGACAGGGCCTCCATTCCCTAGTCGCCTTTTACCAACATTAGGGCTCCAATCCCTGAGTTGAGCTTTTAGACATAGGGCCTCCATTCCCTAGTCGCCTTTTACCAACATTAGGGCTCCAATCCCTGAGTTGAGATTTTAGACATAGGGCCTCCATTCCCTAGTCGCCTTTTGCCAACATTAGGGCTCCAATCCTTGAGTTGAGTTTTTAGACGTAGGGCCTCCATTCCCTAGTCGCCTTTTGCCAACATTAGGGCTCCAATCCCTGAGTTGAAATTTTAGACATAGGGCCTCTATTCCCTAGTCGCATTTTTACCAATATTAGGGCTCTAATCCCTGAGTTGAGATTTTAGACATAGGGCCTCCATTCTCTAGTCGCCTTTTACCAACATTAGGGCTCCAATCCCTGAGTTGAGTTTTTAGACATAGGGCCTCCATTCCCTAGTCGCCTTTTGCCAACATTAGGGCTCCAATCCCTGAGTTGTGTTTTTAGACATAGGGGCCTCCATTCCCTAGTCGCCTTTTGCCAACATTAGGGCTCCAGTCCCTGAGTTGAGATTTTTAGACATAGGGCCTCCATTCCCTAGTCGCCTTTTGCCAACATTAGGGATCCGACCCTAGAGTTGAGATTTTTTAGACATAGGGCCTCCATTTCCTAGTCGCCTTTTGCCAACATTCGGGCTCCAATCCCTGAGTTGAGATCTTTAGACATAGGGCCTCCATTCCCTAGTTGCCTTTCTTGCCAACATTAGGGCTCCAATCCCTGAGTTGAGATTTTTAGATATAGGGCTCCATTCCCTAATCTCTTCCTCTTAAACAGACACAATTTTTATTTTTATTGCTTTCAAAAAAAATCCTAGTGAAATAATTCAGGTTTTCATTACAAATAACTCACGAAATTTTCCTAGTGAAAACTGGGGCAGAAAAAATTTCATTCATTTGTTTGTTTTGGTGTCTGAGCAGGTTTGACCTCGAGGCACAGGATTCGAGATGACCAAAAGAATGAGTCTCAATCCAAAATAAAGAAAAGAAGAAAAAGAACAAAAAGAAATGAATTCAAAAGGTTGAAGCGGAGAAGATGCGGACTGTTCAAGATATGATTGAAGTCATAAGCTTCGCTTGTCCCGCCTTGATCCGAAGCTGAAGAAAAAACCACCACCTACAGTTGACGAGCATTAAGATTCAGATCGAAGTCCATAACAAGAACCAGCTAAGACTCAAGATCAAGCTTTAAGAGATTTATAGATAGGAATCTTGTAACTCGTAGTTGATAGGCTTAGCTAGCTTAGCTTTTTACTTTCCATTTTGGTGTAATAAGGAGCTCAGCAAGCAGCAACAGCAGTGAAATCACAGCTTTCTCGGTAGTCCCAGCTACCAAAACTTCCAGAACTACACTGACCTGCTTCGTTTATAGCCAAGGATATGTAGGCAACCTTTGAAGCAAGGTTCGGTTGAACTCTTTTTCAAAAATGCTTCTCATGGAGTTTCAAATGGGCCAAAATCCCTCATAATTGGTCATTTTATCTTTGCCCGAAAACCCTTCGTGTCTCCGAGCAAAGAGGGGCAGCTGTGAGCACGTGATTTTTGCCCCACATGGGTTACTCCTACAGAATTCCAATAATTAGGTTTCTTCTCTTAATTATTTGTTATTTTAGGATTTTTATTTAATTATTTACATTTTTGTGCATGTTTAAGTTTTATTTAAATTATAAAAAAAATACCAAAAATATCATGTAAATGACAATGCTCAGATAGATGTGTGGACATACCAAGAGAGATAAGATTAGAAATGAAGATATTTTGGACAAGATGGGAGTGGCCCCCAAGGGGGACAAGATGCGGGAAGCTAGGCTGAGTTGATACAAGCATGTGAAAAGGAGGTGCATAGATGCCCCAAGGTGATGTGAGCGGTTGGTCATGGTGGGGTTGAGGATAGGTTGATGTAGGCCAAAGAAGTATTAGAGAGAGGTGATTAGGCATGGCATTGCACATCTTTAGCTTATTGCGGACATGACCCTTGATAGGATGGTGTGGAGATTGGGAATTAGGGTAGAAGGTTAGTAGACATGTGGGAATATCTCCTTTTCATGATGGTAACATTAGTATTAGTCTCATATTTTCATACCTTCTTATCAGCAGATTCCATTTTCTATATGTTGGTTCTTTCGCTTGGTTATTCTATCACCGTGTCACCTTATCACCCTATCTTCCTGTTATTACTACTTGTCGTGCCGTTTCTTTTTTATTTTTCCTTTGAGTTATGGGTCTATAGGAGACAGCCTCTCTACCTTCAAAAGNCGTTCTCCGCCGCAAACCACCCACCGAAAATCGCCTCACGGCGGTTCCGGTGGTCCAATCGACCCCAAATTTACACCCTGAATTCCCCTTCACCTCCTCATTCCCAATATCCAATTAGCTTTCTTCGAATCCCCGCCGAGCTCTTCGAATCTTGAAGCGAAGAAGCCGGCCAAAATCCTAAGTCACCCAAAAATCCCCAAATTAACACCATGGGATCCCCGTCCTATCCTCATCCTAAATCCCCAACCAATTTTCTTCGAATCCCCACCGAATGCTCAAATCTTGGATCTAAGATTCAAACCAAAAACCCTAAAACTCTTTTTCCTCTTTTGCTGGTCGGAGTTTGGTCAAATGGACTTAAAACCTCCATTAATTGACTGTTCGCTTCAAGAACAGTCAATTAATGTTGGTCCAAAGTCCATATCACACTTCTAGAATTTTGCACGAGACCCTGTTTTGATCCTGGGCCAATTTTGATCGGGTAAGACCCTTTTCTTCCTTTCTTTTAATCATTTGATCTGTTTCTGTTTTGTCCCTTCTATGCATGTTTAATTTTTCTTTTTAGCAGCATAATTAGGCTTTTCTTCTTTTGTTTGCCCTTTTATGTTAGTTGATTAATTCCTAAAATTCCTATTAATTAGAGCATGTTTAACCTTTTTAAAATTCAGGCTCGTTTAGGTTTTTATGTTGGATTGTTGTTTTACTTTGTTGCTTTGATCCTTCTCTGCGTATATGAGCCTGTTTTGATTTGGCAGCATGTTTTAGGGACTTTTAGTTTTGGATTTTTCCTTCCTTTGTTCCACCTCGTTTGTTAATTCCTTCTTAATCGAAGCATATTTTAGTCAGCAAGTGCATAAGTTTACGCCAATTAGTTTAGTTGTCGTTGCATTATCATGTCTGTTTCTTTAATTGTCACCATTACTGCTATCAGTGTTGGTCCAAGTTTAGCTCTCATTTAGGTTTAATTAGAATAACTTTTTCATTTTTATGATTAGTTAGTTTTGGATTATATTATCATGCTTGTTACTTTTTGTCATTTCAATTCAAATTCTTGGGTCCTTTCTTTGTGTTTCTGCTTCTATTGGTTTGGAATTGTAGGTCAGTAGAACTTTAGGGGGCTTGTTTGCATTAGAAAGTTTAGGTAAAACCTTAAATAAAGGATAACTTAAAGGGTAAAGAGGGGTTTTTACTTAGGCCAAAATCAGAAGGTTCTAGTATTTAGGACAGCTGTCCCTATCCTTAGCAAAAATGCTGATATTGGATAAGAAAAAGGACATACAACTGTCAATAGATGTTGTACTACTCTGAAATTTTAAAATTAGTTCAGAATATTCCTTTTGTGATGCTTTTTTGTACCCTCTATAAAAGGGAAACATTTCCTCACTCACACAGGGATTCGGATGCACATTTTTCATTAGCAATTTTCCTGAAAAGTTTCATTGCTTCTCTGAAAAGTTCATATTCAAAACAACTTGAAAGCCCAGAATTTTTCTCTTAGCCCTCACAAATTTTGAAACCTGGTTTGAAGATAGAAGGTCCTTGGTCCATTAGCTGGTCTCTCTATTCTCAGTTGTTCATTTTGGGGCTCTAAAGTTCTGATTTTCTGGGGTCTTTGCTGTGCTATATCTGATGCTGTTGTGCTGTTGTTCTGTTTAGGGTTCTCATGAATCTTTTCTTCTACTTTTCTTTGTTGAATCCTTGCTATTCCAGGTACTATTTAGATCCCTATGTAGTTTCCTTGTACATGAATTTATGAAAAATGTCAAGTTTTTTTTTTGCAAATGGATGTGCAATGAATGGTTTGTTCTTTAGATACTGTTTGATTAGTGTTTGCTTTTAGATAGTGCAATGGCCAGTGTGTTAACATGAGCAATGTGTTTATTTAATAACTTATTTTTTTGTATTTTGGTATGTATTGCAATAGTGTGAAAGAATGATATTAAGGCTGAATATCAATAGCTTTGATTCATACTAGAACACTTAGTCGAGAATGTTGACCATATTTCTTTAAGTAACATTTCTTTTCTTCTCCATCTGATTTCTTCACTTAACCTTTTTTTTACTTGGTAATGAGCTATAACCTATTGGTTCAGCCACCAGTTGGCTGGATCAATTGGCCTAGAGGCTTTAAGGTGGGATTTACCTGATAACAAAAGAAGACGAGGCTACTATGGACAAAGCCATGTTCAAAAGGAGCAAGTATCTCCTACTAACATACAATTCTGTAATAATTAATAGATTAGAATTAGATTAGTTTGTTATTTAGCTGTACTTGTTTCAAAAAAGACAGTGGCATGAATTAACAGCAAAGCTGAACTCGTTACAGATGTAAAGTTTGTTATCCAATATTAAGAGTTGTGTAATAGGACTGTATAAATATTTGAATCTGAACTTACGTTTCACATGTTGGACTGCAATTAATGCGCTTAAGTGTGTGTCCTTAGTAAGTTTAAGGTTTAATTCTGAGAAATAGTTGTTCTTGAAATTAAGTTGTTTCCTGCTGTAATTTTGAGGATTCGAATGTTTGGTTTGGGCTTGTTTAAGTTTAAGCCAAAGCAGCCTGCTGAAAGTCACATTTAGGGTTGCTCTTTGTCTGAAGTTCACTCTTTGCCTTTAGGGCCCAATTTCAGGCCCATATAGTTTTGTGAGCTCATATCTCATTTCCTTAAGCTTAATGAATGTTTCTTTTGTTTAAGGTTGGGCTGGATTTGGTTTTAGTAAGCCGTGTCTTTTGATTTCTTCTTGTATGTTTTCATGAATAAGTAGTTGTACATTTTGAGTCTAGCCATGAATAGCTCATGATTGCGAACAGTAGTATCATGAATAGTCTTTAATTTATGATTGTAAATTCGAATCTCTTAATTTGGGAAAAGAATCTCTTTTGTAGTTCTTGATTTATATATCATGGTTTAAAAGGGTGCAAAGAAGTAGATGGGCCAGCCGGTGCCAAGGCACAACTGGGCCTGCCTAAACCAGCCAACGTGGTGTCTCTTTTGCAATTGCATCTTATACTTCTGATTTCTGGGTCATTCGTGAGCCCCATCTTTCAGCTCAAAGCTGACTCATAGCTGGGCCGTGTCTGGCCCATTCCGTTTAGCCCTCCCCCAAAAAATATTTTTTAGACTTTTCTCATGATTAGTTAGCTTTTGATGAATCAAATCCTAAATAAGAGTATTCTAGGTAACCTTGAATAATTAAGCTCTCTTGTAAAAGGAATTCATTTGAGGTATGCCATGTTAAACAAAACTCTTAAGCTCATGGCCCTCATATTAATCTCATAATTTAGACCTAACAAATATCAAATATTCGTAGTTTGCTTTAGGCTCGATTTAGGTTAGCATTGCGATTATGTATACGTTCGCGTAACATAATTGCAAATTTAATTCTAAAAAAAATGACTTGAGGGATGCGTTCGCACAACTTCAACCAAAACTTTTTCTTAATAAAATAAATAAAGCGTTATTAATTGTGGACACGTTCGCGTGACATGATTTTAACGCGCCAAAAAAAAGGGTATACGTACGCGTAACTCAATTCTTTAATTATTAATAATTCAAGTGATTAAAAGCGGTTAAAGAGATAATTGCACATAGGTCCTAAAAATGAGTAGTTAAACAATTAAGCCAAGTAATAATCACTAAGCGACCGTGCTAGAACCACGGAACCCGAAAATGCCTAACACCTTCTCCCGGGTTAACAGAATTCCTTATCTAGAATTTCTGGTTCGCATACTCTTTAAAAATAAAACTTCCTCGATTTGGGATTTAAAATAAACCGGTGACTTGGGACACCATAATTTATTCCAAATGGCGACTCTGAAAATAAATAAATAATCTCATTTCGAATAATGTCACTTAAATTGGAAAAACTCCCTTATATACTCTCCCTCTCGGGGTGTGTGTAAAAAAAGAGGTGTGATAGGGTTCATAGTAGACAATTTATAAGTGGGAAGAGACTGCAGGACATGTTTGATCAAGATCATTTTCCCCCAGGAGACATCATATTAGCTTGCCATCCATTGAGCTTTTTGATAATTTTGGAGAGCATACCATCAAAGAGACTGCTTGTCTTTCTCCCATGATACATAGGGCATCCCAGATGAAATGAGAAAGACTTATTCATAAAACCAGTGGCATCTCTAATTTTGTTGATTCTATTGGCACAAGTATGAGGAGCTGTGATAAAGAAACGCCTGTCATTGTTAACTTTCTGCCCCGATGCCTTTTCATATATGTCAATAACCTTCTTGATGAGCCTGATAGTGATATTCTTACCTCCACAGAAAATAACAATAGCATCTGCATAAGCTAACTGTTTAATGATTGGCCCTCTGTGATCCATACTAAAAGGAGTAAAGCTAATAAAATTATTCAGCTCATTGAGAGATCTGGAAAGAACCTCAACTCCAATAATAAACAAAGAAGGGGGTAAAGGGTCCCCTTGTTTGAGGCCCGGTGTAGATGTGAAGAAACCAGACTCCCTGTAGAAGCCCCCAGATAAGGTCAATCCAATTTTCAGAGAAGCCAAACTTCCTTATCACTGCCATCAGGAAGGTCCATGAAATTCTGTCATAGGCTTTTGCCATGTCAAGCTTTCATTGCCTCCTCTGTTCTTCTTGTTCACACCTTGGGCAATCTCTTGTGCTAGAAGGATGTTTTCAGTAATAAATCTTCCTTTGACAAAGCCACTCTGATTCTCATAGATGAGCTTCCCTAGAATATTTCAGTCTTCTAGATATGATTTTGGAGATAATCTTGGTCGTAAAGTTAATCAAACTAATAGGTCTCAAATCCGAGAAACTACTAGGAGAATCCACTTTAGGTATAAGAGCAAGGCAGGTATGAGAAAAGAACTAGGCAGGTATGAGAAAAGAACTTAGTAAGTCTCCTACCATTGAAGACATTTGAACAAATTCTGTAATGTCATCCTTAATGATATCCCAGCATGTTTGAAAGAATTTCCCATTGTAACCATCCAACCCAGTTAAACTAGTAGGACTCGTGCTGAATACAACATCTTTAATCTCTTCAATATCAGGAATGGCTGTAAGAATTTCATTATCATCATCATTAATACACTGAGGGATACAATTGATGATATCTTGATCCCTGAAATGGTGTTTGATATTAAAGAATTGTTGAAAGTGGTGAACAACTACTTTGCCAATGTTAGCATCACCTTCAATCCACTGACCTCTGTGGTCCTTTTCTGATACATCCAACTTGTTGTCTTTTTCATTTCTTTTTGCTTCTTCATTCTAATTTTCCATAGCTTTTTGAGCTTCCAATTCTCTAGCTTCAGCAGCTTTCTTCCTTTCTAAAGCTCTACAATTGATCATATTGTGCCCCAACTTTCTACAAAACTTGCAGTATTTTGGAACACCTTCAAATTCCAGTTTTTAAATAAAACCTTTTTGAGGAGCATTCTTGTATATTTGCCCCACATAAACGGAGTCTGGTTGGTCTTTTAGTAGGTCGATTTCAACTCTAACTTTTGCCATGCTTGGCCTAGTCCTTCCTCTAGTAGCCAAGTCCATTTAAAGGGGTGTACCAATTGCACTCACCACTTGTTTAACATAAATCCAAGTGTGCATATGGAAAGGCAGACCAGGAAGAAGGACTTATACCAGAGCAATAGGCAGGTCTTCTTCAGGTTTGAAATCAGGGGACCATTTTTGCAGCCACATCTGTTGGCCTTCAATTTCAATAACCCTTCTAAACCGAAGTTTTCTTCGTTGGTGAAGTCCAGAAAAACATTATAGTTATCACAAACCCCAATTTTTGCTGATCCCTAAATCGAAATCAATTCCTTGAATTTTGACATAATTTTGTACATTTCGGGGCGTGGCTTGAGAAATCGCCCAACAATGGTGTGAGCACGTGATTTTTGCCCTATATGAACTACTCCCAAAATTCAAACAAAATAATTTTTCTTTCATTATTTTACACTTTCGTGAGTTTTGTGTTATTGTTTGCATTTTATAAAAATATACGCATGACATTTGCATTTAGGATCTAATTTCATATTTTAGGATTATTTAGTGGTTAAGCTGTTTTTAGAACAAAATTTAAAGAAAATAATAAAAATAGTCCATTTTTGCATTTTTAATTGTTAATTGTTGAATTTTTCATGGGTTTGCTTTTAAATAGGATGTAATAGAGTTTTAGGAATTAATTAGTTTAATTTTCGAAACAAAGTGGGTCTTTGATTTTGCATTTTAATAAAGTTAGAAAAACATAAAATACAAAATAAAAACAAATAAGTAAATAAAATACAAAAAAAGGAAAAGAGGGAAAACAAATAAAAAGAAACTAAAATAAAGAAGCAAAGGGCTGGCCAACATTGGGCCATTTTTGTTCAGGCACTCAAGCCCAAACCCCAAATCCCTTTCAAACCAATCCCAGCCCAAAAACCCCAAATCCGGTCCCCAGCCCAAAGGTTCTCGATCCGGTCCTGCCTTAGAGCTCAAACGACGTCGTTTCCACGACAATCAATCCTGGCCGTCTAGGTTGTTTGATCTAACGGTCAAGAATCGATATTTTTTTGACATATAATTGTCTGAATCGCCCCCCCCCCACCCCCCATCTCTCATCTCTCAGAACACACCCCTCTCAAAACCCTAGAGACGCCGCCCTACTATGCTCCGTCGAAACTCGCCGGCGGCGATGACGGAAACCACTCCAATAACACCCAAAATCACACTGACNAGTCTCTCCCCTCAAATACCACTGGAACCCCTCGAATCTTTAAAATACTAGTCGCCGTCTCAGCCGCCTACGGCGGCGCCACCACAAACCGGTCCCAAATTAACACCCCAGGACCTCCTCAATCTCCTCATCTCAAATATCCAAACCATGTCCCTCGAATCATCGCAAGTCTTTTCGAATCTTCATTTGAAAATCCGGCCAAAACCCTACTTCTTCCAAATGCGGTCAAAATTACACCCCACAATCTCCCTGACTCCCTCATCCTGAATTCCAAGCCAAAATCTTTCAAATCCAAGCAAAACTCCGTTAATTCCAGATCTAGGGTTCAGAAGTTCGACCTGTTTTGGGGATTTCAAGTGCTCGATTAATTTTGAATGCGACAATTCAAGGTTAGCCATGTGAAGACCTAAAATCAGTGAGTCCATGTTCTTCTCTGTTTTTAGCTTTTTATTTTTCCTATTGTTGTTTGTTTGGAATCCTGTTATTAGGTTGTGATGATTTAAAATTTCAATTTAGGTCATAATTGTTCTTCCCCCATATAATTAGTGTTTAATCTGCTCATTGATTTCAGTAGTAAGGTTCCAAGTTCAACTGTCATTCTGTATATTTGATTTCTGGTCAATTAGTCTTCATAGCTGGTCACATTTTGGTTCTGCTTGATGTTAATTAGTTCATTGATGTGTTAGCTTCTAGATTTCTATTTGTTTAGAGTTAAATGTCAGTTAATTAGATTAATTACGTCAATTTTTGTTTAAGTTCTATTTGGTTGATCAATTTGCAGTGATTGTTTTGCTTAAGGTAGAATTAATCTCCTTTTAGTTCAATTTTAGGTTTTATTTGGTTTTTTGATTTTCAGAACTGCTGGTTAGTTAGACAACCATGGTTAGTCAATAAGGTTGGGGTTGAATTAGTAATTCCAGGCTAGTGAGGAGGGTAATTTAGGGAAATCTATTTAGTAACTGAACTTAGAAGCTACTAGAAGCATCTAGAAAGGGTTGAAATTGAATTTCAGTAACTTTTAGTGTATTAACTTGAGTAACAAGTCAATAAGTAAAGGACTATTTATGAAAATAACCTAGGGACTAGAAGGAAAACACAAAATCTGAGGGCTGCCCTCATTTTGCCTATAAAAAGGTATGCCAATGCCTTAAGTCACAAGTTTGGAGCCACTAAAAATTCCCTCTCATTGTCCACAAGCTTCAGGTCTGAAATTTGAAATCCAAACTCCAAATCTTCAAAAAAATCCAAAAAAAATTACTGTTACACTAGTGTTCCTTAGGTCATTTTCGAATCCAGCATTTAATTCAACTCTCTAGCTTATTTAGGATCCAAAACTATTTGAATTTCCCTGGTTCTGTTTGACATTTGAGATTTGAACGCATCTAGAGTCACTTGCGCATTGGATCTGATTTGTTCGAGTTAGCTGTGGGTTATCTGCCGAGTGTGTTGATTTACTGGGCTCATTTCTGGTTATTTTGGTGCTGTTTCGGGTTGATCTATTAGTCCCGTTTGATTTAAAGTATTTCTGGGTTGCTTCTGATTACCTGCTCGCTGTTGCTGACCTCTCATTCTTCTTATTCAATTTCTACTTTCAGGTACATGTTCTGAATCTCAACATCATATAGAATTTCAGCTGAAATGAAATGAAATGGAAGCATAATTTCATTAGAAGTTTCAGTTGTTGCAATATTTTCATTATAATCGATTGTAATGATTTGGATTGTAATTAGGATTTTTTTTGTTAAAAGTAATTTGGACTGGTTGAACTCTTAATTTGTAATGGACTTTATTGAAATGATGAACTGTTAAGCATGAGTGTGTTCATTTGAACAATTAGGTGTGTGTTCGTGTATTTAGAGATGTGTATGAGTTTTAGTAGTTGAGTACTAGTTGTAAGAAAACTGAATAAGTTCCTGTTAGCTTTAGTTGATTTCCTGTCAATTGTTTCATAAATTTGTTTAACAAGTGACTCAGAAACGTGATAGAGCCTTTGGTAGCTGTTCTCATTTTCACTCTATAATTAAAAATAACTTTGCTGAAACGTTTTGGACAGACCTGAGTACCAGTAGGACGAAAGCATTGAGTTCAGAGATAGTTGATCATTAGAGTTGTATGTTAACTAGGTGAAAAGTATAACATGTGTATTGTAATTGTTAAGCATGTATAAATTTGTTAGTTTAGATACTGGATTTGAACCTGATTTTTGGCACGTTCCTTCACAAAGTTGAGCTCACTTTTTGTGCTAATCAGTATTGGGCCTCGTCTTAATTCAACACCTGATTCTGGGCTCAAACGTGAGGCCCAGACAGCTATTGTCCAGCTGCACAACTAAATTTAAACAATGCTCTTGGGCCTTGCTTCCACAACAATGGGCCCAAACTGTCCAATCCTTTATGTTTTGAATGAATTGCTAAGTCCGCTTTGTCTTTACTTCATAAATTACTGAGTTGGGTCGATTGGAACTGGATCATAAGGACTTGGCCTTTTAGATATACTAATTAATTAGGGCCTTTAGAGACAATATTAAATAGAAAATCATAGTTTACTTTAGGTTGGAATAATAAATGAGATGAGCCTCGCTAAACAAAAACACATAAATTGCGGGGCCCTCGACAAATGTATACATAAAAATACTTAGAATTCGGGATGAGCCGTTTAGCGAATTTCACGGCTTTCCCCAAAGATAATAACACGCTAGCTACTTTAGGCGCGTATTTTAAATAATTTTACCTTCCTAAATACGGGTGCACATTTATGTGACCCAAATCCAAATCCCAACAAAGTCGAAATGTGTCAAAAATCGCGGGTGCATTTATGTGACGCGGTTAGAGACGTGTTTTCATGACGTTGCAATTCTCTTAAAATAATAATAACAAAAGCGGTTCAAAGTTAAAAAGCATAAGCTAAAACATGTTTTGAAATCAGATAAATAAGCTAAATATGACAGTTGAGCGACCGTGCTAGAACCACGGAACCCGGGAATGCCTAACACCTTCTCCCGGGTTAACAGAATTTCTTACTCGGATTTCTGGTTCGCGGACTGTTAACAGAGTCATAATTTCCTCGGTTCGGGATTCAACCGGTGACTTGGGACACTATTAATCTCCCAAGTGGCGACTCTGAAGTTTAATAATAAATCCCGTCCCGATTATCCTTTAAGTGGAAAAACTCCTTTACGCCCTTTCCCGGGTGTAGTAAGTAAAAAGGAGGTGTGACAGCTCTGGCGACTCTGCTGGGGACATGAACCCAGAACTTTGGGTTCAGGGTTCAAGAATTCGAGCTTAGAATAATTGTTGTATTTGGCTTTGTTTATTATCTGATATTTTTACATATTGGGCTTAATGTGCAAAATGATGCTTTTACCGCTTTGATATTATTTAAACTGTACATATAAACTGTTACGAAACCCTTCTCTTCTTATCTTCGGGGATGTGCTCGCTGGTCAAGACTCCCTATTCTGTTAGTGTCATACCTTGAAATAAGAAAGAGGCCGGACAAGTTACTAAGCCGGACGTTCCCGCGGGTCCCCGGTACGTAGCCCCCCTCCTCGACTCGAGTTGTCCGCTCGGGTACACAGTCTAGAACCTATACCCAGGTTTTGAACTTAGAATAACTTGACCACTTAGAATAACTTGACCTCATGCCGGATTCCTAGTAGGAACGCTTATTTGCATCACGTGTATTTTGACTTTGGGGACTCAGCACAGGGGTTGGGTCCGTCTAGGACAGGTGTACCCGGACTAATGGACCATCCTGATGCATCCTACTTGTGCATTTATCTGTTTTGGACTCGCATGCTGACCGGCTTTGAATATCTGGGAAAAATTGGAAAAACAAAAAGAGAAAAAGAGAAAATAGCACTGTAGAGAGTTAATTACCTATACTAGAAAAACCAATGTCCAAGTAGTGCCGAAATGCTGCCGGATTTTTGAGAAAATGAAATAAAAGAGAAGAAAAGTATTTTTTTTTAGTTTGTTTTGTTTGCCAATGGAAAAGAAAAACAAAAAGAGTTTTATTTTCAAATTAGTTTGTTTTATTTGCCACTAAAAAAGAAAATATCAAAAAGAGCCTTGCTTTCAGAAATAGTGTATTTGCCAACAAAAAAAAGTTTTGTTTTCGAAAATAGTTGGTTTTATTTGCCCGAACTACGCAGGTTTGATTCTCACCGGATGTGAGATACGTAGGCAACCCTCATCGGGTCCAACCTCCCCTTTTTCAAAAATAGCCAAAAATGCCAAAATTTTTAATTTCTTCATGAATAAGTCGGGTGCCGCCATTCTTATTTAAAATAAGCCGAATGTCCCCAAAAAGGGCGCCGGAAGGCTGTTTTTGCAAGAACAGCCACCCTGAATCAGTTTCAACGGTTAGCGGGCACAACCTTAAAATCTTCTCCCCGAAGTGCTGAAAGGCCGTAACTGCAAAACCGACCGTTTGTTTTAAAATTGGAAATTTGAACAAAAATAGTGTCATTTTTTCCTTTTAGGTCAAAATAAGTGATTAAATCACCTTAATAAATGTGCAGGATGAACATGATTCAAAATAAGGGGAACTTGCATATAGGCCCGCGGCGAGACCGAACGATGTCCCGCGGACACCAGGAGCTTTAATGTATTCATGATTGTCTTTTGAGTCTGTATTTCCTTTTCTACCAGAGTTTGTCTTTTGAGTCTGTATTTCCTTTTCTACTAGAGTTGGTCATTTGAGTCTGTATTTCCTTTTCTACTAGAGTCTGTATTTCCTTTTCGTTAAAAGTCAGTCAGTTGATTGAGTCTGTATTTTCGTTTAAAATGGAATAGGGATGGTGGAGTCTGTAGTTCTTTTCTGCATTAGAGTCTGTTAGTTGTTTAATCTGTCAGTTTTGAGTCTTTGTAATAGACGTATTTGCTATCAATAAAATTGAAAATCCCAAAAAAATATTTTGCTTCTACTTTACATTTATTCTGCAAGAACTACGCTCGGTCTGATTCACGCGGGGTCGTGATATGTAGGCAATCTCCATAGGATTCGACCATAACTAAATGAAAAAAAAGGAAATACAAGAAAAGAATGAAAGGAAAGAGGTGAAAAACAAGAAAGGAAAGAAAAACAAAAGAGGGAAAAAGAAAAACAAAAAGAAAATAAGAAACCGAACAAGAGAAAATAAAAAGGGAGCAAAGGAAAGAAAAGAGCGGAAAAACAATTTTGAGGAAAGAAGCGAATAGGAACAAGGAAAACCAAAGCAAAAGAAAAAGAAGAAAAGAGGGAAAATAAGAGAGAAAAGCAAAAGACAAGAGGGAAAGGCAAGAAACAAACAATGGAAAACACGAGGGAAGAATGAGAGGAAAGGCATGGCAAATAAAGAAAAATGAAAAGGCCAGGATGACGCATGCGACCGATCAAAAGCATAATAGGAACTGTTAACTGCCTAGGTGCATTCACTCCCCAAATGTGCGGGTACCAATATGTTAAATGCCCTAGCGCTAACGTGATAGTTTCATTTTGTCATGTCATTCCAGAAAGGTGGTTGGTTTGTGGTTTGAAAGTGGTAACTCTCCTTTACAACACAAGGACAAAAGGCAATGGCAAACAACAAGAGAACTGAATTGGTTGATACCGGTGCTCGACAACAGTGGGTGGAACGGGATAATGGGTTGGTTGAAGAGGTGCGGATGCTGAGACAACACATGACAGACATGTATCAAGCCTGGATGACTGGGAAGGAGCCACCCCCGCCACCACCAATTTTCCCGGACGCTACCCTTACCCAAACTCCCAACACAATACCAGATGATCCTCCATATTCTCCAGATACACCCGCTTATCACACTCGTCCCAACTACCCTAGTAGCTCCATCGCTCATCCTTCAGTTACTTCTCTCCAAAATTGCCCTCCTGTCATATCCATTACCCCAAATAATGAACACCCATTCAAAGCTCGCAATGCCAAATATCACTCCCCAGAGGTTGTCCGCAAGGTCCTCGATTCATACAAGAAGAGCTCCTAGGATGAGCAGTTTCATGCTAGAAATGCAAGGGTTACGGAAAGAGAAGGGCGAGATGAGGTACCCAGGAAGTTGACAAGCACAGAACAACCCTTAAGGGACAAGCGAAGAGTGGGAGGCCATGGTAGCATGACTTGCAAAGAACTGATTGTGCCACATGATGCCCGCCTGCCCGCAGGATTCAAAGTACCAAACTTTAACTTGTATGAGGGGCGTGGAGACCCGGTAGCCCACCTGAGGGTCTATTGCAACGAAATGAGGATTGTTGGAGAGAAAGATGACGTGATGATGGCATATTTCAGTAAAAGCCTAACTGGGGCAGCTTTAGACTGGCATGGTCGTCAAAATGTCGATGAGTGGCTCACATTGGGTGACATGGCTCAAGACTTTGTCCGATACTTTCAATGCAAATCAAGTGTTACCCCAGATCGCACCTCGCTATCCAAGATGGAAAAGAGGCTGGAGGAAAGCTTTAATGAGTTTGGGCTCAGATGGAGGGAGCAAGCTGCTCGAGTCAGTCCCCCGATAGCGAAGAAGAAATGGTTAAGCTTTTTCTACAGGCCCAAGGACCCACTTACTACAGTCATTTGATCCCGGCCTTGGGAAAACCTTTCAATGATGTGTTAAAAATGGGGGAACTAGTAGAAGAAGGGATCAAGTCAGGCAAAAT
>NC_031993.1:39063615-39066395 GCF_001879085.1 Nicotiana attenuata
TTTTTTACTCGTACGTTTTCTCGTTAGGAATCATCTCTTTCCTTCACTCTGTTCCTTTTGTTTCATTTACTTCCTCCTCTTGAGTCTGTGTGGTCAAAACAAGTGAGAAATGACTTCAAAATCTGCCACCAAGCTTTCCAATTGAACCAAACGGGATCTGGTGAACACATCAAAGCGTTAAGTCAGGAATAAACAACAAACACACTGAGCTGGTAACAGTCAACATGCTTTGGGATTCGTTTAAAATACGAAGGCTGGGTATGTATCAATTCATGGACAATGCAACAGAATGAGGGCTAAGGTAAACGGATCAAAGGTATTTTCTGTGAAAAGATTGACAAAAAGGGTAGTAAACCAGTGACAAGCGAGGTATTCCAAGCAGAAATCAAAGTTATTGTTGGAGTATGGCAAGTGAAGGAGCAATAGATCTCGAGGCCAAGGCCATTGATTCAAATCGGGAAAGAACAACATACGCGCTGAGTTAGTAACAATTAATATGCTTGGGAGTCCAGGTGAAACACAAAGGTTTGGTAAATGTCTGTACGAGCGGTGCAACAGATAGAGGGTGTTGGGTCTGAATGGAGAAGAGGTATTTTCAATAGTAAAGATGACAGAGGAAAGTGGTTAGTCACCAAACAAGCAAGGTCTTCAAATGGAATCAGCGATCATAGGAAGAAAAGGAGCAATCACCCTCAAAGTCAAGGCCACAAACCAACCACCACATTTTTAAACTGACAAGATTTTTTTTCTTTGATTGAAACAGGGGCAGAAAGTTTTCGTTGGTTTCGGAGAAACCCTCCTTAGGGAAAAAGCAAGCACCAAAACAGGTATGCCGGGAAATTCTCAGGACCCTCCTAGAAAATGGGACTTAGTTTAAATTTCAAAACAATCATGAGTAGCATAATTTAGCATAAATAGGAATATAAGTTGGTTTCAAAGTTTGCACGTTTATGATAGGATTCAATTAGGAGTTTTCAGGACCCTCCTGGATAATGGGATGTAGCTTTAAAGTTTGTTTAGATAACAAGATATAGTGGGAGTCGTACCTTCAGTAGATATAACTTAGGTTAAAACTATTTTTTTAACTAGAAGTCGTCAGGACCCTCCTGGATAATGGGGAGTAGTTAAGACCTATTAGATAACAAATGTAATGGGGGTAATACCTTTAGAAGATATAACTTAGGTTCGTAATTGTTAGGAGTTGGCAGGACCTCCCTGGATAATAGGACCTGGCTTTCAAATTCTTATAATAGTTGGTAGAATAATTCAGTTTAACACTTACCCATGTACCTAGCTACCAAACTGGGGCCGAAAATTTTCTTTGTTTTTGTCTATTTTTGTTGCTGTGAGGAGCCCACCTGGAGAACAAGGGAATACTTTTTCAAGTTCTAGACAGTCCGAGGTAGCCCACCTGGAGAACAAGGGAATACTTTTCAAGCTTCAGCAGTCAGGAGCCCACCTGGAGAACAAGGGAAGTACAATTCCAATTTTAGCTTTTAATATTTGATATTTGATAACATGTTGTACCCAGCTACCAAACTGGGGCAGAAAATTTTCATTGTTGTTTATTTTGTTGCAGTGAGGAGACCACCTGGAGAACAAGGGAATACTTTTCAAGTTCAGCAGTCAGGCGCCCACCTGGAGAACAAGGGAATACTTTTCAAGCTTCAGCAGTCAGGCGCCCACCTGGAGAACAAGGGAAGTGCAATTCAAATTTTAGCTTTTAATTTTTAATATTTGATAACATGTTGTACCCAACCACCAAACTGGGGCAGAAAATTTTCATTGTTGTTTTTTTGTTGCAGTCAGGAGCCCACCTGGAGAACAAGGGAATACTTTTCAAGTTCAGCAATCAGGAGCCCACCTGGAGAACAAGGGAATACTTTTCAAGCGTCAGCAATCAGGAGCCCACCTGGAGAATAGAGGCACATATTTCAAACTTCAGCAGTCCAGCATCACTTGGAGGAAGGGCGAAACATCTCCAATCACAATGCAAGGCAACAATGCAAGAATTCTAGTGGCAGAATACAAGTTCAAGGCAACACAAGAGCAAGTTAGAAGACATAGATAGGACCCTTTTGTAATTCATAGATCATAGCTTAGGCTAGCTTCTTTTTAATTTTAACATGGTGTAATAAGGAGGTCAGCGAGCAGTTGCAGCAACAACAACAGTGAAATCACAGCTCCTGGTAGTCCCAGCTACCAAACCTTCCTGAACTAGACTGACCTGATTCCTTTTTAGCCAAGGATATGTAGGCAACCTCCGAAGCAGGGTGCGGTCAATTCTTTCAAAAATGCTTCACACGAAATATTCAAACGGGCAAAAATCGCTCGTATTTTCTCACTTATCTTTGCCCGAAAACTCTGCATGTTCCCGAGCAAAGAGGGGCAGCTGTGAGCACGCGATTTTTACCCTATATGAATTACTCCCATAAATTCAAAACAAAATAACTTCTTTTCATTGTTTGCAATTTTATGGATTTTGTGGCATTTTTTGTTAATTGTTTGCATTTGTTTGTGCGCGTTTATTATTGCTTAATTCATGAAAAATACAAAAATACTTGGCATTTGCATGTAGGGTTAATTTCACATTTTAGGATTAATTAGTGATTAATTTTACAAACAAATAAAGAAATAACAAAAAGGGTTCTTTTTGCACTTATATTTTTAATTGTCTTAATTTTTTGGGAATTAGTTTGTTTGGAATTCAAGTAGTATAATTTTAGAGTCACTGGGTCTTTATTTTTAGTGTTGCATTTAACAAAAATCAAAAAAAAGGG
>NC_031993.1:39072731-39114449 GCF_001879085.1 Nicotiana attenuata
ATGTGGGATTAAGGAACTATGTTGGGGTTGTTCTTGTTGAAATTGGTTGAGGGAAGAAGGAATTTCCATTGTAGAACCTTGTAGTCTATTTCACATGTTAGGTGTTTGATTAAATTCCTAAGAGAGTTACACCATGGGAAATATTTCTAATTATTAATTGACTTTCGCTATCTTTCTATAGATTATTATTGCTAGACGGGTTGGTGCATTGTAGTAACTTAAGGAAAGCTCAAACAAGGTATGTTGGCTAAACTTTCTCTCTCGGAATTAAATTCCATAATGTTTCCATAAGTTTAAGTATGACCGGCTCAAAGTCCCTAATTTTTACGTTCCGGGTTATCCCCTATAAACTCATAAACTTGATCACTCCGAACGAGCCTTATATTGAACGAAGATGATTAAAGTATGGGTTACTTATTAACATGGTATGGCTTTGAGGTTTTTTTTATTTGAAAAGTGGTGTATCGATTAGGTAAGGAAAACTCGATATGTTTAATACTCCTAACCGCCCGTATGCGTACTAAATGTCTTGATTGAGTGTGTCTAGTAGTTGGTAAACTACGAAGATGCTTGAAAATGAATTAAATGAACTAGGGACATAGAGTGTGGACAACGTTTATAATTGTGCCTAATGATGCCTAGGAAATGAGGGAAATATATGAATCAGATTACGCAATAAGCCTCAACTCAACTGTCTTAAAATGACTTCTAAAAGTAAACTTTGCTTAAAATGTCTATTGAGGTAGGTATTGCCAACTCTCTTTTTCTTAGAATCAAACTCTTGGTGTCTGAATAATTGGTGTAAGTTTTGACTTGATCATGCTAGAATTGATTGCCTTAATGTGTTGGGTTGAAAGATTTATGTTCAGTAATTGTTCTAAATGTTTACCATGTAATCATGCTATTTGAGAACGTGATTATGATTTCCAAGCTCTTTTCCTTATGTGTGCAATGCCTTATGTGATAGGACTTATTGACATGAATGATACTGTTATTCGAACGTATAAAAAGGGAAGGATTTGAATTGTAAAATGCGTTCAAGTGCCGAGAAAGACTTAATAAATGAGGCTGTTTGTGCCACGTAACGAAATATGGGAAAGAAATGTGAATTGAGTTGAACAAATGAAAGAGGATATGTCTCAAGTGAGATGTGTTAGCCGATCGGGCGGAGATCGGACTCCGTGTAAGAACACGATGGCTTTGTGGATGAAATTGTGAATATAGTTATGTATCACTTGAGATGGCTTAGCCGATCTGGCCGAGATTGGACTCCGTGTAATAACACAGTGGCATTGTGGATGAAATTGTGAATACGATTAAGTCTCACTTGAGAAGGCTTAGCCGATCGGGCCGAGATCGGACTCCGTGTAAAAACACGGTGGCATTGTGGATGAAATTGTGAATATGGTTATGTCTCATTTGAGATGGCTTAGCCGGTCGGGCCGAGATCGGACTCCGTGTAAAAACACGGTGGTATTGTGAGTTGTGGCAGTTGGCACTGAGATTATCAACCTAAAAGGATGAAAAAAATTGAATCAGAAACTATGTGATCCTTACTTGGTATTTCTTTTATATTTCTGTGAAACACTTATTGATTATTATGACAGTCTTCTCTTTGTTTCACTGTTCATTCTACTAAGATTGGTGTTTGCCTTTACATACTAGTACCATTCGGCAGTACTAACGTCCCTTTTGTCAGGGGCGCTACATCTTTAAATAGATGTAGGTGGTTCCGTAGCATACGGTGTTGGTCGCATCTAGTGGCACATCCTCTTTTCAGCCGACTTGGTGAGCTGCACTTCATTTCGGGGTCATGTATCATTGTTTACCACGTACTTTGTATTTTGAGGTATAGCCGGAGCCGTGTTGCCGGCATTTCCATATTACTCTTCACTTGTATTTATAAGCTCCGTAGACAGGTTGTGGGTGGTGTTTGGTATGGGAAATTAAATTAGAAATATTGGTATTTGAAAAATATGTTTTTCTTCATTTCTATAAAAACTGTAATATTTTGGATATTATAGTTGAAACTACTAATGGAAACAAAATGGAAGTTGTTAATGAAATATTTTCAAAGTATGATAGATGGAGTTCATCTCCTCTTTATTCATGAATTAGTTTGGGTAGAATAAAACCTAACATGCTTGCTCGGTCGGGTTTACTCGGTTGAGCGTCGGTCGCGCTCCTTGGTTTTGGAGCGTGAGATCAAAAGGAACTCATAATGACCAGAACGGGTCCTGAAAGCTGTCTTTAGTATATTCGAGACCCGAATTATCAACTGGTGATACCCAGAACTCAAATCAATCTTGGAGACCACCCTTGCTCCCTGAAGCTGGTCAAATAGATCATCAATACGCGGCAAAGGATACTTGTTCTTGATTGTGACCTTGTTCAACTTCCATAATCAATGTACATACTCATAGTACCATGATTCTTCTTCACAAACAGAACCGGTGCACCCCAAGGTGACACACTAGGCCTAATAAACCCCTTATTAAGAAGTTCCTGAAGCTGCTCCTTCCACTCATCTGGTGCCATACGGTATGGAGGAATAGAATTGGGCTGAGTTTCCAGCACCAAGTCAATACCAAAGTCAATGTCCTTGTCGGGCGGCATGCCTGGCAGGTCTGCAGGAAACACATCCAGGAAATCATACACCACCAGAACAGAATCAATAGTAGGGGTCTCTACACTAACATCCCTCACAAGGCCAAATAAGATAGACAACCCTTCCCAACCATCCATTGGGCCTTCAAGTATGAAATGACTCTATTGGGAACATAGTCTAAAGAACCTCGCCACTCAATCCGTGGCAAACCCGGCTATGCTAGCGTCACGGTCTTAGTGTGACAATCTGGAATAGCATGACATGGAGACTACCAGTCCATACCACAGATCACATTGAAATCAACCATACGAAGCAACAAGAGATCAACTATAGTCTCCAATCCCCAATAGCCACAACACACGATCGATATACAAAATCCACAATAATAGTATCACCCACCGACGTAGATACATGAACAGATGAAACTAGAGACTTACGGGGCATATCAAGATAATGAGCAAAATACGATGACACATATGAATAAGTGGAACCAGGGTCAAATAATACAGAGGCATCCCTCTGGCAAACTAAGACAATACATGTGATCACTGCATCTGAAGCAATAACATCCAGTCTGGCGGGAAGAGCATAGAATCGAGCCTGACCGCAACCTGATCGGCCTCCCCATCTAGGGCGACCTCTAGCTGATTGGGCCCCACCCCGAGCTGGTTGAACGGGTGGTATAGCAACTGGTGCAGAAATTGCAGCCTAACCCCTCTACTATGCTGGACCTCCTAGATAACGAGGACACTGCCTCCACACAAGCCCAAACTCCCCGCACTCAAAGCAACTCCCCAGTACTGGTGATGGGACTGAAGGGAGCCCCGAGCACCGGAATAACTGGTAGAAAGACCTGGCATAGATGAGCCCTGAACCGATGGAGAATGGGATGAAATCTAAGCTTGAAGGTCCCTGAGAGATGAGTGACCCTGCTGAGAACTTTGTGAACCATGGCCACACGATGCACCATGGTGAACTGGGCGAGCCGTCTGAGCATGCGTGTAAGGACAACCCTTGCAGTGGTAGAACTGGCCTCTAGAAGGAACACCACTAAAATCACATGATCCACGAGACCTCTTGGCCTCCCTCTCAATGCGCTCCTGGTTGCGGACCATCTCAATATGCCGAGCAATGTCAACAACCTCATCTAAAGTTGCACCAGATACCCTCTCTCTAGTGATAAGCAACCGAAGTTGAAACATGAGGCCATCAATGAACCTCCTGATCCTCTCTCTCTATCAGTGGGAACCAACCAAACTGCATGATGGGCTAACTTAGAAAACCTCATCTCGTACTGCATCACAGACATATCATCCTGATGTAACTGCTCAAACGGTCTGCACAGCTCCTCTCTACGAGACTGCAGCATGAACTTCTCCAGGAAGAGAACGAAACTCCTGCCATGCAAGTGGTACTGCACCAACCAGCCAATGCCTCTCATGAGCCTCCCACCGACTGAAGGCAGCCCCAGAGAACTGAAAAGTAGTGAACGAGACCCCACTGGTCTCTAGAATACTTAATGTATGGAGAATCCTCTGACACTTGTCCAAGAAACCCTGGGCATCTACCCCCCTCTGTACCACTGAAAGATGGAGGCTGGAGTCTCCCAAACCTCTCCAATCTCTGCTGCTCATCATCAGACATAACATGAACCACATGAGCCTGAGCAGCTACAACCGGCTAGGCTAGTAGTGCCCCCGATGTCTGGAGTCCTTGCATCACCTGCTCTAGTGTGCGGGCGGTGGGAGTCTGAGTACCTCCCCCGGCCTGAGAAATGGCTGCTCGGCCGAAATAGAGACCGCCTAAGCAAGACTGGTGCACACGGTTAGATCTGAGCTAAGGCCTACTGAAGGCCCGAAATCACGATGGGCACAGCTGGTGCCTGAGCTGGCCCCACTGGCTCATCCACAACTGGGACCTGATCCTAAACTGGGCAACTGGTGGATTTGCAAGTGTTGCCCTAGCTGCCGTACGAGCTTCACCTCTGCCCCTACCGTGGCCTCTACCGTGACCTCAGCCTCTCGCGGCCTTGACTAGAGGTACCGGTGGCTGTCCATCCTGTCCAGTACTATGTGTCCTCGCCATATGTGAGAGAATAGTGTCGTGCCCCCTATTTCTCGTAAAATCGAGTTTCGATAGTTTGACAACTCTTTTGGGAGGGTAAGGAAAAGGAATTAGTTAGAGTCGCCACCTAATAGATTAATGTGTATTAAGGCAGCTAGAGCAGATAACTCATATCTTACAAACTTGCATCACCAGAGATCGGGTAAGGGCTCAAAATTACCTTAAAGGGAAGGTGTTAGGCACCCCTGGAGGTCCACAACGGTGGGTCCCAGCCGAACTTAATTTAGAATTAGTCTAGTAAGGAAGCTAGAGAATTACTTAATGGGGGTCCTCAATTTTTTAGCCTAAAGGATCACCCGTGCAACATAAATAATACTTCGTAACTCCTCGAGATGGGGTGTTACTCGTATATTCAGCGGGCACAGACTATCATCTCCTGCTATCCGATTACTATCTTTAAGTTTGTTACCTAGAGCGCTCTAATTGATTCTAAATCGTAACTTATGCATGCACTACACATCCCATGCCTATGCTCCAAGAGGCGTTTGGACCTCTATTTTGGACAGTTCAAGACTTAACTTAGGCTACTCAAAAATGATAAAACTAGGCGTCATACAAAACAAGTTGGACTTCACGTAAAGGTAATTAAGCGCTCAAGATAGCCTCCACACTTAGACAACAAATGCACGCGAACAAATTCTCATATTAAGCGTTAGACAGTTTTAGAATTGAGCTAAATTAAAACCATTAATCCCTATAGAGATGGTTTCTGTAACTATATAGTTTAGGGGAATCTGGTACTGCATGTTGATTATTGAAATTACAAATTATACGTGATTAAACCTATAGACATGATCTCTAGGTGATTTATGCAGTAGTTGGCAGTGATGACTATTGGAAATACTCAAAATTACTCAGTTTGATCCTATAGGCATGCTTTCTAATAGTGGCAGAGCTAAGCAATGAAAAAATGTTTGAAAGCTTAATACTAACACCTTAAGGCTAGTGATAATATCCTATGGGCAGGATTTCTAACGAATAGTAATTGAAATTGACTTTTTTATACTTAGCCCCTATAGGCATGTCTTCTGGCGAGAAGTATTATAACAATAACAAATTAACCAATTAAAGTCTTATAGGCATGATTTCTAGATGAGGATCAGTAGAACATAAGCTAATATAATCTATGATCATAGTATCTAATGAATATGCTGCAATTGAAATATTGGTCATTTTATTTCCTATAGGCATGATATCTAATAAAACACATATGAGCAGAATATGTTGAACGAATTAAACACTCAGGTCCTATAGGCAGGTTATCTAACAACACGTAGGAGCAGAACATGTTGAACAAATTAAACACCTATAGGCAGGATTTCTACTTGTTTCATGCAAACATTAGAATAGACCCATTTTCAAATTTTTACTAACACCCCAATTTTTATTACGACATTATTATAGGCCTAATGAATTAAATAAATTACAAAGTTACAAAATAACTAGTGGGCCTAAGACAGGCCCAAGGTATACCGAGCCCAGCCAGGCCTTTAATTTCGTAGCCATACAGGTTTCACCACAACCCAAAAGTCACAATCAATCCAACACAAAATAGCCAAAACCTAGTAGCCATCAAAGATTCAGAAAACAACCATTTACACAAGCCCATTGGCTTATTCAGTAGGTGAAAAGTGGCAGAATAAAGCAATTAGGATAAAGTGGCCAAAGAACCTTAGACCCTAGGGTGTCAGAGTTCACAAGGGTCTCAATTGGACCCCGAGAAGTGCTCACACTAGGGAGGTTAATGTCCTTGGCTTTCAGCCGGCTAAGAATGAGATCTCCAAAGAGCCCTCGGAACTGGTGAAAGAGAGTAAACTAAGGTTGAGGGACAATACTGAGGGATACAAGCATAGTAAAGTTGAACACATAGAGCAGATAATCGAATAGGCTTTAGGTTTTAAGAATAAACTTAGCAAAGATTCAGATATCAAGTTCAACACTTTGTGCATAAGCAATCACACATTAGCAGTGTTGAGGAAAGAAAAACTTTGCAAAAAGTTATCATACCCAGATTCATAATACCAAATGAGAGAAACCCTAAAAAGTTCCAAATTATACTAAGTATAGGTCCTAGTGTTACAAAATAGTCATGTTAATTTGATAGCAGAACAACATTTAGACAGGATAGGGAAGCAAATTATGACAAATATTGGTGAGTCAGGGGAGCCAAAAATATGCTAAAGGTCATATTGATAGAGAAATAGTCATAGTTGATAAAAAAAGTTGATATAGGATTTAAAACATGCTATATAGGCAAAATCACACCATAGAAACTCTGAATAGGATAAAAAGACAGACTTGTACCCTCCAGTAAATGTAAACATTCATATTTTAAACACAATTGACTAGTTAGCTAAAGAGAGTAAAGCATGTTCAAATAACAGAATTGACAGCCTGAAGCAAGAATAGACACCAAAGAGATGATGACAAGTGCCAAGGTTCCAAACAGCAGTAGTTCATAACACATTGGCTAAACAGACTTAAAGAAGAATCTATTTTAGAGCCTGTTTGGATAGGCTTAAAAGCTGGTCAAACTAGCTTTTAAGCCCTTTTTAACTTTTGAAGTGTTTGGCAACTAGAAAAATAGCTTAAAAAAAGCTAAAATCTGCTTAAAAAAAAGCCAAAATCAACAAGTTGGGTAAACCCAACTTTTTTTAAATTGGCTTAAAAGCCATATTGCTTTGACCAAGGATATTACATTCTTATCCCTTATAATTTTTCTTAATCTCAAAACCTTTCAAATCTAAGTAGAACCCCGTGAATTGCAGATCTAGGGTTCGAGGTCTCATCCTGTTTTAGGAGTTTCAAGGATTCGTTGATTTTAAATTAATGTTATATGTCTATCTCAGACGAGATAGACATGCAACATTAATAGAAAATCAAAGTTCAAGGTCAGCCAGTTGAAGACCCCAAAACCAGTGAGTTGCTTTCTTCATTTTATTTTCGAATTGTTCTCTCTTCTTGACGATTTTGCTTCATTAAATGATCTGGATTCTGTGGTCAGTAATCGAAGTTGTTCTTATTTGATTGTTGTTTGAGTTCTGTTAAATGTTAATTTTGTCATTAGTATAAGCATTAGTTCTTGTTCAGTGTTTAGGTTTAGTTAAAATTTTTGATGCTTCGTTTCTTCAAGTTGATTGATGTTGTTTTAAATTTCATGTACTATGGGAGTCTGTGTTGATAGGTTTAATTCTTGTTTTAGTTAGTTAATTTCTTCACTTTGATTTAGTTGTTAAGTGTAGTTCATTAATAGATTTAATTTCATGATTAGCTAAATCTGTCCAGTTAATTTGATTTTAAGGTCTGTTTGATTACAAATAATTGGTTTTAGCATTGATCGATTAACCATAGTTGAGTAGTTAGTTTGGTTATAGCTGATAGTTCAACTAGTGTTAGTAATTTTAGGTTGAATTCAAGGGTAGCTTAGACATTTAGGATTGGATAGCACATGGTAGTTGAAACTAGACTTTTCTAGAACCTTCAAAAGTAGGACTTTTGTGTAATTTCAGTAATTGTAGTGTATTAACTTGTGACACAAGTCAGAAAACAAGGGGTTAAATGAGTAAATAAGGAAGGACTAAAAAGAAAACTAAATATCTGAAAGCTGCCCCCACTTTTGCCTATAAAAGGCAGTGTATTCTGCCTTAGAGAACAAGTTTTCAGCTCAAAAATTCTCCCCAAAAGTGCTCTCTAGTTTTCAGATCTGAATTAGAAATTCAACATTCAAAAAAATAAAAAAAAAACACCAGAAAACCTTCAAAAAATCAAAAAAAATACTGTTTCATTGTTAAGCCTTATATTAGTTTCAAGTTTAGTTATGGATTCACATTTTCTAGTTTGATCTTTGGTTGCTGAAGTTCAGAGGTTCATTTCGAATGATTTCGGGTCTAATTAAGATGGTTGTTGGTTGAGTTTTGCTCCGCTGAAGTTTCAGAAGTATTTTGAGTTCAATCTCGAGTCTATTTGGGTGCATTTGAGTGGGTTTTTGGTTGTATTAAGCTGGTTTTGGCTAGTTTCATTGGTGCTACTCTTCTTCTGTTCATTGCTGGGTAGCTGTGTCCTTTTGAATTGAAAATTGACTCAGTTCTCTGGATCTCAACCGCTGTTCGTTTGTTTCTGCTGCTGACCTCTCCTTTTCTTATTTCATTTTAATTGCCAGGTACATACCTTGAGCCTCAATATCATGTGAATCCTCAGTTGAGAATGAATTGAAAGAGACGCATAGTTTAATTCCCAGTTGTTCAATGTTTGGACTGTTTTTAATTTGTGGACTGTTGAACTTATTCTTACGAGTATGTGCGGGGCCCTCTTTAAATGGCTATACTAAAATACTTAGATTTCGAGATGGGCTGTTTAGCGAATTTCATGGCCTTCTCCAAAGATAATAACGCGATAGTCTCTTTAGGCACGCAATTTAAATAATTTTACCTTCCTAAATACAGGTGCACATTTATGTGATCCAAATCCAAATCCCAACGAAGTCGAAATGTGTCAATAATCGCGGGTGCATTTATGTGACGTGGTTCGAGACGTGTTTTCACGACGTTGCAATTCTCCTTAAAAAATAATAATAACATGCGGTTCAAATTTTAAAAAGCACATAAGTTGAAGCATGTTCTAAAATCAGATATTTAGTCAAATATGACAGTTGAGCGACCGTGCTAGAACCACGGAACCCGGGAATGCCTAACACCTTCTCCCAAGTTAACAGAATTCCTTACTCGGATTTTTGGTTCACGGACTGTTAACAGAGTCATAATTTCCTCGGTTCGGGATTCAACCGATGACTTGGGACACCATTAATCTCCCAAGTGGCAACTCTGAATCTTAATAATAAATCCCGTTCCGATTGTCCTTTAAGTGGAAAAACTCCTTTACGCCCTTGCGGGTGTAGTGAAAAAAGAGGTGTGACAGCTCTGGCGACTCTCCTGGGGAAAAGAACCCAGAACTTCGGTTCGGGGTTCAGAATTCGAGCTTAGATATATTATTGTATTTGGCTTTATCTGTTATCTGATTTTACTACATGTTTGGACCTAATGTGCTAAATGCTTTACCGCTTTGATATTATCTGAACTGTATATAAACTATGCCGAAACCCTTCTCTTCTCACCTCCGGGGATGTGCTTACTGGTGGAGACTCCCTATTCTGTTAGTGTCATACCTTGAAATAAGAAAGAGGCCGGACAAGTTACTAAGTCGGACGATGCCGCGGGTCCCGGGTACGTAGCCCCCTCCTCGACTCGAGTTGTCCGCTCGGGTACACAGTCTAGAACACATACCCAGGTTTTGAACCTAGAACAACTTGACTCCATGTCGGATCCCTAGTAGGAGCGCTTATCTGCATCACATGCATATGACTTAGGGGACTCAACACAGGGGTTGGGTCCGTCTAGGACAGGTAACCTGAAATGAAAAAGACCATCCTGATGCATCTTACGTGTTGCATTTATTTGTCTCGGGCTTGCATGCTGACCGACTTTGGAGTATTTGGGAAAATTGAAAAAAAAAAGAGAAAAAAAGAAAAAAAAAGAAGGAAAAAAGAAATAGCAGTATAGAGAGTTAATAATAACCAATGTCAGAATAGTGTCGAAACTCTGCCGAATTGTTGAGAAAAATGAAAAAAAAAAGAAAAGGAAAAATTTTTTGTTTTCAAAAATGGTTTGTTCTATTGAAAAAGAAAATACAAAAGAGTATTGTTTCCCGAAATAGCGTATTTGTCAATGGAGAAGAGTCTTGTTTTCGAAAATAGTTTGTTTTATTTGCCCGAACTACGCAGGTTTGATTCTCATCGGGTGTGAGATACGTAGGCAACCCCTCGTCGGGGTCCAACCCCCCCCCCCGTCCCCCGTTGAACAANCAAATATGACAGTTGAGCGACCGTGCTAGAACCACGGAACCCGGGAATGCCTAACACCTTCTCCCAAGTTAACAGAATTCCTTACTCGGATTTCTAGTTCGCGGACTGTTAACAGAGTCATAATTTCCTTGGTTCGGGATTCAACCGGTGACTTGGGACACCATTAATCTCTCAAGCGGCGACTCTGAATCTTAATAATAAATCCCGTTCCGATTGTCTTTTAAGTGGAAAAACTCCATTACGCCCTTGCGGGTGTAGTGAAATAGGAGGTGTGACAGTCGCCTTGTTCCAAGACACAACCGATAGCCCCATCTAGTACAGACAAATAGAGTAGCAGAGGTCTCCCAGGTTCTGGCGGGACCAGGACTGGTGGTGTGAACAAATATTCCTTGATTTTGTAAAAAGATTTTTGGCAGTCTTCAGTCCAACTCGTTGCGGAATTCTTCTTTAACATTTTGAAAATTGGCTCACAGATCACGGTCGATTGTGCTATGAAGCGGCTGATATAATTGAGATGCCCCAAGAAACTCATCACATCTTTCTTGTTCTTCGGAGGTTGCAAATCCTGGATAGCTTTGACGTTTGATGAGTCTAGCTCTATTCCTCGGCGGTTGACGATGAATCCTAACAACTTCCCGGTAGGGATCCCAAAAGCATATTTTGCGGGGTTCAGTTTCAGATTGTTCCTTCGAAGCCGATCAAAGAACTTTCTCAAATCCACTATATGATTTGTACCCTTCTTGGATTTGATGATAACATCATCCGCGTACACTTCTATCTCATTGTGTATCGCGTCGTGGAAAATGGTTGTCATGGCTCTTATATAAGTGGCCCCAACATTATTTAGACAAAATGGCATCATTTTATAGCAATACACTCCCATGGCGTAATAAATGTTGTCTTCTCGGCATCTTCTTCATCCATCCAGATCTGATGATATCTCGCGAAGCAATGTACAAAGGATTGGAGTTCATGCTTGGCATAATTGTCGATTAGTATGTGTATATTGGGTAAGGAGAAATCATCTTTAAATCCTGATAGTCGGCACATACTCTGACCTTCCCATCCTTCTTTGGAGCTGGCAAGATATTAGCCAACCAGGTAGGATATTCGACCACTCTGAGAACCTTAGCTTCGATCTGCTTGGTGACTTCCTCTTTTATTTTCAGACTCATATCTAGCTTAAACTTTCTGAGCTTCTGCTTTACAGGCGGACACATTGGGTTGGTAAGTAGTTTATGAGCTACTATAGACGTGCTCAAACCGGTCATATCATCATAAGACCATGCAAAAATATCCTCATACTCTTTCAGGAAACGGGTGTACTCTTCTTTCTCTGATAGTGACAGGTGAATGCTTATGCGAGTTTCTTTGACTGTTTAAGAATCACCCAAATTTACTATCTCTATTTCGCCCAGATTAGACGTAGGCTTTTTCTGGAAAAAAAATTCCACTTCTCTGACGATATCTTCAGGTATTATATCTTCTTCTTCTTCTACTTACTCTGAATCACTATCCTTATGTTGCGTTGTCTCATTATATGTCACAGTTATTGGTTCATCAGGATAAGTAATAATAATGCTGTAGAGAATGTTAAGGATAATAATGAATACTAAAATGGCAATGCATTAAATAAATCTTGAAAACAAGTACGGCTCGATAACTCAAGCAATTATTTCAAAACAAAATACGTTCAAAATAAAATACTGAAAATGTCTTAAATGCTTAAAATTGCTTTTGAAAATAGATCATGCTATTTGCCAGGCTACCGTGGAACTCGACGGGCCCGGGACGGTGCAACAGTCCAATTCTTGAGAACAACTCCTTTTCCCACGGTCTGAATTGTAAGGTCATCCTCCTCCTCTTCCTCCTCAACTATTTCATTGCAATCCATGTCTTCCTCATCCAGAAATATATTCCTTAGGCCAGCTAAAGCTTCATCTTCTTCAGATCCCCATATTACGTAAGTTTATTGAAATGTCTGGTGCAAATGTGGTATTGGGTGCTCAAGAGGGTAGTAAGGACCATGCCATGGCGGCGACCAATCATTGTACTCCTGCCAGGTGTACTGATATCCAAGTCCAAAAGTCATACCATGGCGTTTTAACTGTACCAGCTTGGTAATCCCTTGGAGATTCTTGCCGAGACCCTTGCCGGGTTCATACCTTGTCCATAACAATATGCTTTCAATCTTGTTACTCCACCATTTTTCTTTCTCAATTCCATTGACGCGCTCAATGTGATGGTATGTTTCTCCTCCCAACTTCTTTCTATTCTCGACGACTAGAACAATCTGATTGGTATAAATGGGATAACTCCTGTCCCCATGGATGATTACTTTTTGATGATTCCATTCAAACTTCAGAGCCTGATGTAGAGTGGAGGATACGTCCCCAACATCATGTATCTAAGTTCGTCCAAACAGAAGATTGTATGTGGCAGATATGTCCAATACTTGAAATTCAATGCCAAACCAAGTCGGGCCCATCTGCAAGCAGAGGTTGATCTCCCCAATTGTGGCCCTTTGGGACACATTGAATACTTTCAGGTTCATAGTTCTTGCTCGTATCTTATGCAAACCTTTACCCAACCTCTTCAGAGTGGTCAGCAGACATATGTTGAGACTCGAACCCCCATCTATCAGGACCCTAGCAATGAATTCGTCCTCAAATTGCACTGTGATATGTAATGCCCTGTTGTGACTCAATCCTTCCGGCGGTAATTCATCTTTGTGGAAAGTGATCTCGTGGCTTTACAATACATGTCCTACCATATTGTCCATCTTTCCATTGGTAGTATTGTTGGGTACATAAGCTTCATTCAACACTTTCATCAATGCATTTCTATGCGCCTCAGAATTCTTTAGTAGTGATAGAATGGATATCTGAGCAGGGGTTTTGTTCAGATGATCAACCACATAATACCCTCTTGCTTGCACCTTTCTCCAAAGATCATCCGGGCCAGTTTCAATGATAGGCTGCTTGGAAGCGGCTTCTTTACTCGTTCCTCCCAAATGCTTGGGCGTGTAAACCCTACCAGTCTTGGTCATACCTTCTGCTACACTGGTTTCTTCCATTTTCCCCTTTCCTTTCCTTCTTGCTTCCGCAGCATAGTCCCAAGGTATGGCATTGGCCTTATAGGATGTTGTAGGTGCTACCGTCACGGTGAAGGGTGTGATCACTTCCACCTCAAATGGAGTTAGCGGAGCTGAGGGCGTTGTTACTTCAACCTCAAACGGGGTCGGTACGGTTACTTCAACCTCAATAGGTGACTAAATCTGCACCACAATAGGTGTGAAAATGACTGGAGGTATTTTAGGTTCATTCACAAATGAGCCCGATTGATCCTTCCGGATCCCATTCTTCATCAGTTTCGATCATATTTACCCCCTCGCCCATGTGATCTAGGATGGGATTGTTGGGGACATTAGGTACAACCTCTTTTGCTTGTATAACCTTGGTGTCAATCAATGTCTGGATCTTATCCTTCAAAGTGCAACTTTCATCAATAGTATGACCCTTCGTAGGCACATGTCTTATTCGGATTGACCCACTAAGAGGAATTTTCCATGGCAACGGCGAGAATGGGAGTGACATAACAAGCAGCCTTCAGTCTCTTATACAATTGGTAGATGGTTTCAGCAATAGGAGTGTATTGTCTGGGTGGTCTGTGGTCAGAATTTGGTAATTTTTGCGGGCTGGTAGGTAGTGGCCGCATGCTGGCTGGGTGTTATAAGTATGGTAAGCGGCAGCATGTTATTGGTATCTGGGAGGCGAAGGCTGATATGTGGGTAGGGGTGTTTAGTATGTGAGAGGAGACTTTGGACCTTGGGACACCATCACTGCCCCTATTTCCTTCTTTTTAGAAATACCGCCCGACTGCAAGGCTTTGTTTGTAGCCTGGAGTGCCTCAAACCATTCCGCTCTTAATCCCCTCTTCTATTATTTCTCCTAACTTGATGAAGTCAGAAAATTTATGGTTCTCAATAACCATCAGTCTCTCATAATACTGCGGATCCTTAGCTCGAAAAAAGAACTTGTTCACTTTTTTTCCAGTGCTGGCCTTACTTTCGCAGCTTCAGACCTCTACCGAGTAGCATACTCGCGGAAAGTTTCTGTTGGCTTCTTCTTAAGATTCTGAATGTAGAAAACGTCTGGCGCATTTTCTGTATTGAACCTGAACCGATCCATAAAATCTGACGCCATGCTTACCCAGCTAACCCATTTCTTTGGGTTTTAACAGATGTACCGGGATAGGGCATCTCCAGTGAGGCTCCTCATAAACAACTTCATATGGATTCTTTAATCTTTACCAACCCCTACGATTTTGTCACAATATGGTCTCAAGTGTACCTTCGGATCACTTGTCCCATCGAACATTTCGATCTTAGGAGGTTTGTAACCCTCTGGTATTTCTACGTTCGGCTGAATACACAAATCCTCATAATTCAAACCTTCGACGCCTTTACTGCCTTCAACACCTTGGACTCGACTAGTAAGTTTCTTGAGTTCCTCTACCATGTTCTTGATGAGCAGGTCCTTTTTGACGAACTCCGTTGTGTACTGGGTCTGTTGCGGAGTGTGGGGTATGGTTTCCACGTATATGGGGTTGCTTTGATGGACTCCAGGAAATTGGGCGTAGTGATGGTCGTTTGTTGAGTTTTGGGGATCAGGGTTAGGTTGTGGTGCATTTTGAGGAGTGTGGTAGGCGGTGGTTTGTGGACACTGGGTTGGATGGTGATGATATTGTGGAAGGGTCGGTACTGGCGGAGGTGCTGGGTTTTGAGCATTTTGCTGGTTGACCTGGGGACGTTTAGGGTAAGGGAAAGATTTTCCAAGTTCCGGACCTGCTCAAGTTTCCCTTGTAACTCCAATATCGTCTGTTCTAACCGTAAAACCAAGTCATTCTGTGTCGGAGTACTCCGACCATCCGAAGTCTCGACATTCTCTGCATGCGTAGCATTGTCTTTCCTGATACCGCTCATATCATCCATTCTGGCTTTTCCCTTGCTTTTAGGATCACTTGGAGGATGAGGAGGTGGAAGAACTCTAAATCTGGTATGATATGCTGCTGATGCCAGTATGCACGAACCAACCTTAGTGGATAGGAATAAACAAACAAAAAAAATAAGAAAACAAAAAGGTAAACAAGTCAGTAAGGGGTGTTAAAAGGATGTTTGCGGTATTTAAGCACATATTGCGGAGTTATAAATTCGCGTCCTAGTTTGGGGACCTCATTGTGCCCGAGTTAGGCCTAAGCGACATATATATTTGGAGAAGCCAATAATTGCGTCATTCCATTAATGTGAGAATAAATCAAATCATTGCTAAAACGAAAATAATAAGAGAGTTACTAATGGCATGTGCCTTATTACAATAGAAATCTAAACTAAACTAAAAAGCAGTAAAATGGTATTCTCCTAATTTATTCTTGTCTCAGAAGGACCTTCCCCGTGCTTGGCTCTTTTGGCTCCATCGATCAGATTCCCCAAGTCGCGCATATCCAGCAATAGATTTCAACCAATCCAGCAGCAATGGTGGTATGTTTTGGATCATGCCGAACCTGGGGACTTCGTGCTTCATTTTCTGCAAACAAATAGAGTTAGCCCTTCCCCCTCCGGATTTGGTTATTTACACATTAATGATCAATATATTGGCATGTTTTCCCCAAATAATGCACAGATCGTGATTGTGTCCATTGGGATCATGGAAATCCGGCGGACTTTGGACAAGGCTTGCCTTAGCGGATTATCACGCGGATAGCATTGTAACCTATACTTAGGTTTGGACATGATGCATGCACATTTAATATTAGAGTGGGGTTTTCTAGAAGAGTCTAGACCGGTAGCCTCAAGCGGACAACTTGAGAGGAAAAGGCACGGAACCGTCAAATGCACCGCTAATCGACTAGTTTTACTGCAAATAAGCCTTTCCAAATTTAAAGGGTGATTGAGGAAGAGCGTGGACACACATCAAGCGCCGCTATGGTATTAATTACGCACGAGTGGAATATGATGTGGAGCATGCTTTATGCAAAGATAAAACAACACAATTTCAAATATTTTGCATGATGAAAACAGTAAATGCAGTATTAAATGAAACGTAAAGACATAAAAAGAAAGGAAAAAAAGGAAGAAGTTAGTACGGGCAATGTGGAAATTGTAATAAAGTAAACGAAGGAGTGAGGGTAGGAAAAGACATGATGTAGCAATTCTTTAAAAAAATGTCTTGGAGCAAGCAGACATGAAAGGAAAATGCATGTTATGACCAAATTGAGCAAAGATTTGCATACTAATGCGAATTCAAATAAAAGGAAAACGAGGAAAAGGGTGTACATGCAATAATAAAAGGGAAATAGGAGCGGGATATTCATGTAACAACAAAACAATAAAAGACACGTTTGTCAGAGAAAACTAATTCATACAAATCAAATTTGCTATTGTAAAAGCCTAAAAATATCCCCAGCAGAGTCGCCATGCTGCTGCGCCCCTTTTTCTCGTGAAATCGGGTTTCAACATGTAACAACTCTTTTAAGGAAGATGTTAAAAGAGAGAGTCGCCACCTAATGGGTTTGGGGTGCGTTAGGGAACCTATTTGCAAATAACTCTTATTTAACCAGTTTGCGTCACCAAAGTTCGAGTAAGGGATCAAATTACCTCGAACAGAAGGTGTTAGGCACTCTTCGAGGTTCACAACTGTGGGTCCCGGCTGAACTCGAATTATATTAATTAGTCAAATAAATAGAGATAAAGACAAGAAGTTTGGGCAGTAATTATAAAAAAATCCTTGAATAAACACCAATAATTGATTTAAAGACAAGATGGCGGTCCTAGGTTTTTTAGCTAAAGGATCACTCCGTGCAACATAAATAATACTTCGTAACTCCCTCGAGATGGGGTGTTACTCGTATTATTCAGCGGGTACAGACTATCATTTCCTGCTATCCGATTACTATCTTTAAGTTTGTTACCTAGAGCGCTCTAATTGATTCTAAATCGTAACTTATGCATGCACTACACATCCCATGCCTATGCTCCAAGAGGCGTTTGGACCTCTATTTTGGACAGTTCAAGACTTAACTTAGGCTACTTAAAAATGTAAAACTAGGCGTCATACAAAACAAGTTGGACTACATGTAAAGGTAATTAAGCGCTCAAGATAGCCTCCACACTTAGACAACAAATGCACGCGAACAAATTCTCATATTAAGCGTTAGACAGTTTTAGAATTGAGCTAAATTAAAACCATTAATCCCTATAGAGATGGTTTCTGTAACTATATAGTTTAGGGGAATCTGGTACTGCATGCTGATTATTGAAATTACAAATTATACGTGATTAAACCTATAGACATGATCTCTAGGTGATTTATGCAGTAGTTGGCAGTGATGACTATTGGAAATACTCAAAATTACTCAGTTTGATCCTATAGGCATGCTTTCTAATAGTGGCAGAGCTAAGCAATGAAAAAATGTTTGAAAGCTTAATACTAACACCTTAAGGCTAGTGATAATATCCTATGGGCAGGATTTCTAACGAATAGTAATTGAAATTGACTTTTTTATACTTGGCCCCTATAGGCATGTCTTCTGGCGAGAAGTATTATAATAATAACAAATTAACCAATTAAAGTCTTATAGGCATGATTTCTAGATGAGGATCAGTAGAACATAAGCTAATATAATCTATGATCATAGTATCTAATGAATATGCTGCAATTGAAATATTGGTCATTTTATTTCCTATAGGCATGATATCTAATAAAACACATATGAGCAGAATATGTTGAACGAATTAAACACTCAGGTCCTATAGGCAGGTTATCTAACAACACGTAGGAGCAGAACATGTTGAACAAATTAAACACCTATAGGCAGGATTTCTACTTGTTTCATGCAAACATTAGAATAGACCCATTTTCAAATTTTTACTAAAACCCCAATTTTTATTACGACATTATTATAGGCCTAATGAATTAAATAAATTACAAAGTTACAAAATAACTAGTAGGCCTAAGACAGGCCCAAGGTATACCAAGCCCAGCCAGGCCTTTAATTTCGTAGTCATACAGGTTTCACCACAACCCAAAAGTCACAATCAATCCAGCACAAAATAGCCAAAACCTAGTAGCCATCAAAGATTCAGAAAACAACCATTTACACAAGCCCATTGGCTTATTCAGTAGGTGAAAAGTGGCAGAATAAAGCAATTAGGATAAAGTGGCCAAAGAACCTTAGACCCTAGGGTGTCAGAGTTCACAAGGGTCTCAATTGGACCCCGAGAAGTGCTCACACTAGGGAGGTTAATGTCCTTGCCTTTCAGCCGGCTAAGAATGAGAACTCCAAAGAGCCCACAGAACTGGTGAAAGAGAGTAAACTAAGGTTGAGGGACAATACTGAGGGATACAAGCATAGTAAAGTTGAACACATAGAGCAGATAATCGAATAGGCTTTAGGTTTTAAGAATAAACTTAGCAAAGATTCAGATAACAAGTTCAACACTTTGTGCATAAGCAATCACACATTAGCAGTGTTAAGGAAAGAAAAACTTTGCAAAAAGTTATCATACCCAGATTCATAATACCAAATGAGAGAAACCCTAAAAAGCTCCAAATTATACTAAGTATAGGTCCTAGTGTTACAAAATAGTCATGTTAATTTGATAGCAGAACAACATTTAGACAGGATAGGGAAGCAAATTATGATAAATATTGGTGAGTCAAGGGAGCCAAAAATATGCTAAAGGTCATATTGATAGAGAAATAGTCATAGTTGATAAAAAAAGTTGATATAGGATTTAGAACATGCTATATAGGCAAAATCACACCATAGAAACTCAAAATAGGATAAAAAGACAGACTTGTACCCTCCAGTAAATGTAAACATTCATATTTTAAACACAATTGACTAGTTAACTAAAGAGAGTAAAGCATGTTCAAATAACAGAATTGACAGCCTGAAGCAAGAATAGACACCAAAGAGATGATGACAAGTGCCAAGGTTCCAAACAGCAGTAGTTCATAACACATTGGCTAAACAGACTTAAAGAAGAATCTATTTTAGAGCCTGTTTGGATGGGCTTAAAAGCTGGTCAAACTAGCTTTTAAGCCCTTTTTAACTTTCGAAGTGTTTGGCAACTAGAAAAATAGCTTAAAAAAAGCTAAAATCTGCTTTAAAAAAATAGCCAAAATCAACAAGTTGGGTAAACCCAACTTTTTTTAAATTGGCTTAAAAGCCATATTGCTTTGACCAAGGATATTACATTCTTATCCCTTATAATTTTTCTTAATCTCAAAATTATCCCTCAGTACCAAACTTGAAATTGCTGCTGTCTTCTTCCTCCCAAAATTGCAGCATCTACTTTCTTCATTTACTCTTTTTCTTTCCATATTTCTCCAGATGGTAACGTTTTTTTGCTTTCTATTTTTTGTTTTTTACTAATTTTCTTTGAAATATTAATTATTGTTTTCGTTTGATTTCTTCATACCGAAATTGGGTTAGTTTTCGTTTGCTTTCTTCATACTACTTTTAATTTTTTAAATTAAAAGTGAATTAAAATATTAATCATTATGTATTTATATTATTTAAAATAAAAGATTATAGTAAAAGCTTCTTTATAAGTTTAACAGCTTTAAGGATATTTCAGTAATTTTAATAGAAAAAATGCTTACTAACACTTGTTTACCAAACACTTCAATAGCTTTTTTCCAGCTCCAGCACTTTTATCCAAACACGTAACTGCCTATTTATAAAACCAGCTCCAGCACTTAAAAAGTGCTTTTAAGCACTTTACTTAAAAGCTACTTTTTTTAAGCCAATCCAAACGGGCTCTTACTCGAATCATGCTTAGGCATGTTTCAAAGTACCAACATAATAGAGTCAAAGATTAAAGAGACCTAAAATTGAACTAAAGCAATCAGAAATGCACATAAGAGCAACCTAGAAAACACATTAAACTACGACCTCTTAAAGGAAAAACGTTGCAAATGACAGGTAAATAGGAATGAAATGGCAAAAGTCCAGTAACTTACCAGTTAACGAATAACAGTAAAGAATAAAATTCCACAAAAATCCAGAATCCCAATGCATCAAAGTTCCCAAGAGCTTCGAAGAACTCTAGACAGTGCTCGCACCAAGAGAAGGTTGAATAAAGAGGTCTTAGTGGCCTTGGGTTTCAGCCAGCCAAAACATAATACATAACAAGAGAATAACAAAACCTCCAATTTTTAGTGAAGAACGTGTCGATTCAATTCCCTCTTAAAGGAGAATGGGGAGGGGTTTATATAGTAGTAGAAATTAAACACCCAAACAAGAAAAATCATCTATCAAATGCAAGAAAGAAAAGAATATATTAGAATCGATTTTAGGGCATAAACAAAGGAGTTAAGTAAATCAACGGGGAATAACCAATAATACTAAAAAATAGAGGAATACAGAAGATTAAACAGAGAATAAGTAAAATATCATACCAAAATCATTTAGAGTCAGATTTAGGGCAAAATAAGGTAGAAAATAAGGAGACATGGCAGATTAAATAGAAATACAGAAAATAATAGTCAAACATGGAAAAGGAAGAGTATCAATCAAGAACCAGTAAGAAATAAGGGAAAATCTCAAACCCTAGTTGAGATTGACAACTTGAATCGGACCAAAAATGCAAGGACCGTTCAATATAACATGTATAGAGACGAAAAATCGTCCAGATCTTCACAGAACCAAAGTAAATCGGCCTATTCTTGAGAAGTAGTTCTTGCCAAAAATAGGGAAAGAACTAAGTGATGCCAAACATCCGTATAATAGCAGAATATCAAAAAGTAAGTAAGTGAATCAATGATTGATTCCATTTTAGAGCCGAATTTGGAGAGGTTTAGAGATACAACGGCTAGGGTTTCTACGAGAAGTAGAGATTGAGAGGATTTAGGGGTGGCAGATTAAAGAAAATGATAGGGTTTGGGGCGAGTTTGGTTAATTAAGAAGGGGGAATGGCTATAGGCCGTTGATCATTTGAGATCAACGGCCAGGATTAGAGAGAAGCGGGGCGGGTCGCGGAACGAGTCCCGACCAAGTTATAATTAAAGGTGTCAATTGGTCTTGGGCCAGGGGATTGGGCCAAGGGTTCTAGGCCAATTTCGGTCCAAAAATCAACTTAAAGCTGGGCTACTCTTTAAATGCACAAAATTCATCAAAGATAATTTATAAAAATGTTCAATAAATAAATAAAAATATTATTGATGCACCAAAATGATTAGCAATAATAACTTAGTATTATAAAAAAAATGCTACTTTGACATATATAATATAAATAAAGAACATTTGTGAATATAGGCTACTACTGCAAAGTTGTGCAAACAACTTAAAAACTATTAATGTAATCATAAGTAATGAAATAAAATGTTTGAAACATATATTATAGGTGCAAAAATAATTATTTTAGGTAGCTAAGTCATCAAAAAATAATTTGAGGAATAATTATTAGATATTTATATAATCAAAAATCTAAAAGAAATCAATTTTGAGCTTTAAAACTTATGAAAAATTATAGAAAATGCTTGTATAGGTTTATAAACCAAGTGATGATGAAAATATACTATTTTGAAAGTACATATACATAATTTAAAAATATGACGGCAAAATTGGGTATCAACAGCTACCCATCTTTACCCGAGAATGATGAAAGAGTTGTCGGGTAAAGAAATGAGACCGATTTTGACCGAATGGGGTGATTTGAAAATGGAAATGGGTAACGGACCGTGGTTGGTTGTATTTGAGATAGTTTCAAGATGTGAGCATCAAACGAAAACCGGAGCAAAGATTGCTCCTGTTATAAGAACGGTTACCTCCTGGGTTACGTGCAAAACTTAAATGCAATACATGCAAGTATATATGAGATTATTGCGAGAATTTAAATGTGATGCAAATTCCCTTTGGACCATGAAAATTTGTCTTTGGTCGATTAGGATGATGTCCTTAGACCATGATGTCCTTGGCCATGAATCGCGTGATAAGGGATTCACAGGCCATGAAATGAAGTTCTTGGGTCATGAAAATGGTCCATCTGAACTCTGACGCCTTTGAATAATGATGTGCTATATTGAGAGATCCTCAGGCCATGACATGGTGTCTTCAGGCTATGAGGATGAAGCCTTCGGACTATGACGCCTTTGGACAAGATGGCGATGTTTCAGCCCATTAGATGCAAAGACATGATGTTGGGTAATATGAGAAGCGACACAAGACAGAGCTTTGTCTTGCATAAGATTGAAGCTGAGCTTAGCCCCAGGAAAAGCAAAAAATAGTGCTTGATTTCAATTAGCATAGCATTCGGTATTATGCAAGGAAAGGCAGAGCTTAGCCTTATGTAGTTGAAGAGGCAGGGCTTAGCCTCATGCAAGAAAGGGAGACATTTCTTAGTCTCATGCAATTAGGAGACAGTGCTTAGTCTCATGCAAGGAAAGGCAATGCTTAGCCTTATGTAGTTGGGGAGGCAGGGATTAACCTCATGCAAAATAGGAGACATTGCTTAGTCTCATGCAGGGAAAGGCAGTGCTTAGCTTATGTAATTGAGGAGGCATGTCTTAGCCTCATGAAAAAAAAGGTTGGTTCGTGCTTTTGCCTTCTGCTTGCCCATGCTCATGTCTTGAGATTCTGTTTGAGTTATCCTGGGTAACATCTAGCTGTCATAGAAATAAAGTTTTCAAAATATGCGTGCATTTGATGAGTATAGTTATTTAAAAACATAGTAGTATGCAATATCAAGAAAATTAGATGAACCAATGATTGTGACACTTTAGAGACATTGCGACTTCTTTGCATTAGAATTTTGAGGGTCCTCCTCAAAATTCTGCCCAGTTTATTAAGCAATTCTTTGGTCGTTTCGCATATGATGAAATTGGGTGGATTTGCTCCAGAATTTTGAGGGTCCTCTTCAAAATTCTGCCCCAGTTTGTGACCATGGGGAAAATGAAGATTTTATTAAGATGTGACCGAACCCACAAGGCTGCCTACGTATCCCCTCTTAAACGAGAATCAGGTCAAGCAGAGTTCAGTTACATCAGATGAAGAAATGAAAACAATCAACAATCTAAACATAGTATCTTTTGACTACGTCTGAATTGATAGGCTTTGGCCAAATTTCTCCCTCCATTTCTGCGAGTATGAGTGATCCTCTTGTTAGTACTCTGTGAACCATGTAAGGCCCCTGCCAATTGGGTGAAAATTTCCCATTGGCTTCATCTTGATGCGGGAAGATGCGCTATAGCACCAGTTGCCCCGGTGTATACTGTCTAGGTCTGACCCTTTTGTTGAAAGCTCTGGACATTCTATTCTAATAAAGTTGACCATGGCATACCATATTCATTCTTTTCCCGTCAATGAGAGCCAATTGTTCATAGAGACTCCGTATCCATTCTGCATCATTGAGTTCAGCTGCTTGTATAATTCTTAAAGAAGGAATTTCTACTTCGGCGGGAATGGCGACTTCGGTATCATAGACCAGCATGTAGGGAGTTGCCCCGGTTGATGTGAAGACTGTGGTACGGTACCCCAATAAGGAAAGTGGTAATTTCTCGTGCCACTGCTTGTGGTTGTCTACCATCTTTCTCAATATTTTCTTGATATTCTTGTTTGCGGCCTCCACGACTCCATTCATTTGAGGCTTGTATGCTGTGGAATTCTTATGCTTGATCTTAAAGGTTTCACACATATATTTCATTAAGTCACTATTGAGGTTGGCAGCGTTGTCGGTGAAGATGGATTCTGGCACCTCGAATCGGCAAACAATACGATCTCTAACAAAATCTGCGATGACTTTCTTAGTTACAGCTTTGTAAGATGCAGCTTCGACCCATTTTGTGAAGTCATCTATGGCCACTAGAATGAATCTATGCCCATTAGAAGTGATGGGTTCGATCGGACCGATGACATCCATTCCCCTAGCGGTAAAAGGCCAAGGTGCACTTGTTGCATTGAGTTCATTTGGTGGTACCCGTATCATATCTGCATGTATTTAACACTGGTGAAAAGAATAGTCAATCAAGAAAAGGAAGAGTATCAATCAAGAACCAGTAAGAAATAAGGGAAAATCTCAAACCCTAATTGAGATTGACAACTTGAATTGGACAAAAAATGCAAGGACCGTTCAATATAACATGTATAGAGACGAAAGATCGTCCAGATCTTCACAGAACCAAAGTAAATCGGCCCCGTTCTTGAGAAGTAGTTCTTGCCAAAAATAGGGCAAGAACTAAGTGATGCCATAAACATGCGTATAGTAGCAGAATATCACAAAGTAGGTAAGTGAATCAGTGATTGATGCAATTTTAGAGTCGGATTTGGAGAGGATTAGAGATACAACGGCTAGGGTTTCTCAGAGAAGAAGAGAGAGTAGAGAGCATTTAGGGACGATGGATTAAAGCAAATGATAGGGTTTGGGGCGGGTTTGGTTAATTAAGAAAGGGGAATGGCTATACGTCGTTGATCATTTCAGATCAACGACCAAGATTAGAGGAGAAGCGGGGCGAGTCGCGCAACGGGTCCCGACCAAGTTATAACTAAAGGGGTCGCTTGGTCTTGGGCCAGGGGATTGGACCAAGGGTTCTGGGTCAATTTTGGTCCGAAAATTAGCTTAAAGATGGGCTACTTTTTAAATACACAAAATTGATCAAAGATAATTTATAAAAATGCTTAATAAATAAATAAAAATATTATTGATGCACCAAAATGATTAGCAATAATAACTTAGTATTATAAAAATATAACATGCTACTTTGACACAAATAATATAAATAAAAAGTATTTGTGTATGAATATAGGCTATTACTGCAAAATTGTGCAAATAACTTAAAAACTATTAATGTAATCATATGTAATGACATAAAATGTTTGAAACATATATTATCGGTGAAAAAATAATTTTTTTAGTTAGCTAAGTCATCGCAAAATAATTTGAGGGATAGTTATTAGATATTTATATAATAAAAATCTAAAAGAAATCAATTTTGTGCTTTAAAAATTATAGAAAATGCTTGTATAGGTTTATAAACTAAATGATGATGCAAATACACTATTTTGAAAGTACATATATACAATTTTACAATATGACGGCAAAATCGGGTATCAACAGTAAGTGCACGAGGTGTTAAACAGTGATTTCAGACAACTCCAGAGCAGTTCTTAGCGCGTTTGAGGACGAACGTATGTTAATGTGGGAGAGAACGTAATAACCCGACCGGTCGTTTTGAGCTCTACCACGTCGTTGGGCAGTTTGGGTCCATGAGTAACTTTACTTCAGGTATTATGACTTGTACGTGTGGTCGAAATTGAATTTTGGGAAGTTCGGAGTTGATTTGGAAGGAAAATTATAATTTCGAAAGCTTTAAGTTGGAGGAATTGACTAAGGTTTGACTTTTGAGTAAACGACCTCGGAATCAGGATTTGAAGATTCCAACAAGTTAGTATGATGATTTTGGACTTGGCGTATGTCTGGATCGAGTTTTGGATGACCCGGGAGCGTTTCGGCGCCTATTGTGGAAAGTTGGCATTTTGGAAGAATTTCATAAATTTGGCTTGAAGTGCATTTAAATGTTATCGATGTTCGTTTAGGATATAGAGCCTGGAAATAGCTCTGTATGGTGATTCTAGCCTTAGGAGCGCGCCCGGATATGGATTTAGAGGCCTGTAGGTCATTTGGAAGTCATTTGGCAAAAGGTAGAATTTGATGGTTTTTGAGAAATTTGACGGGGAGTGAACTCTTTGATATCGGTTCGGATTCCAATTCTAGAAGTTAGAGTAGGCCCGTAATGTCGAATGTGACTTGTGTGTAAAATTTGAGGTCAATCGAACGTGATTTCATAGGTTTCGGCATCGAATGTAGAAGTTTGAAGTTTTAAAGTTTATTAAACTTGAATTGGGTTGTGATTCATGATTTTGATGTTGTTTGATGTGATTTGAGGACTCGAGCAGGTCCGTGTTATGTTATGGGAGTTTGTGCGAATGGACGGGTGCCGGGGGCCTCGGGTGTGTTCCAGGGTGGTTTCGTTTCATTTTGAGCTGTTTTGCAACAGTTGATGCTGCTGTCTGGTGTTGTCCTTCACGAACGCAAAGGGTCTCATGCGTTCGCGAAGAAGAAATGCGGGCTGAGGATTTTTGTTCTATACGAACGTGAAACAGGGTTCGCAAACTCGGAAGAGGACTGGAGTAAGCTTACGCGCACACGTCGCAGTGGTTGCGAACGCGAAGAAGGAAGGAGAAGCTGGCCCTATGGGATTTTTAGCTTTCGCGTTCGCGAGGGGTGCAACGTGTTCGCGAAGGGGTCGCTTGGTTAAGCTACATGTTCATGAGCTGGGTATCGTATTCGCGAAGGGTGTTTTAAAGCTGAAGCTGGATTTGCTTCACGAACGCGAGGGTCTTGCCGCGTTCGTGAAGAAGGGCAAAGATGGGCAGTGTCATTTTAAAGACGTGATTTGGCCCATTTCCCTCCATTTTTCATTTAGTTGGAAGATTTTGGAGCTCTTGAAGGGAAGATTTTCGTTATCTATGTCAAGGTAAGTGATTCCCACCTATTTCAAGTTAAATACTTGCATTATATATGGATATTAACATGGAAATTCATGGAATTTTTTTAGAAATTAGGATTTTTGGTAGAAAACCTAGAAAGTGGTATTTTGGATTTTGACCACAAATTTGGGCATGGAATTGGGAATAAATTATATATTTGAGTTCGTGGGATTGTGGGTAAAGTTTATCTTCAAAATTTTTCGCAATCCGGGCACGTGGGTCTGAGGGTGATTTTTATCGACTTTCCGAACGGGGTTGGAAATTATTGTAAATTGGATTGTATTGAGTATTAGAGTATATATTTAAGGATTTTTACATTTATAGATTAGTTTTGGAGCGTTGGGCATCGGTTTGAGTTGTTGGAAAGGCTTGGGAGCCGGTTATGAAATTTCGGAGCGAAGTAAGTCTCTTTTCTAACCTTGTAAGAGGGAATTAACCCCATAGGTGAACTAAATTAATAAGTGCTTCTATTTGTGGGGGCTGCATATGCACGAGGTAACGAGAGTCCGTACGTAGCTACTAGTTATGCCTATGTCCATGTGGTTTTAATTTTACACCATGCCTTGTTGATATTGTAATTTGATTATGCTTAATATTTGCCTTTAAAAGAGTTGAGATTGAGTATACTTATTAAATTGCCTTGAAAAGAGTCAAAATTGAGGAAATTGAGATTTTAAAATCTTTCACTTGATTTTTTGAAAAGAATTAAGGAATATTATAATAATTTGATAAATCTATGTTCAACCGCATCGCAAATAAATTCCGCAAGCGGGGTAAATTTCCACTACTCTCATGGGAGCAGGACGATCGCCTCGGCAAATTAAATAAATGCATCTATAGTTCGTGTCGTTCAACCCTCGGCAGTGCAATGTTTATATTTATATGTTGGATCGGGTTGTACGACCTTGGCATGACTTGCGCATGATAACTCTTTGGAACTAGTAACAAATTGACATTTGATTTATCAGCTTGAGATATAAATTGTTGAATGATGAAAAAGAATTTGGGAATTTCTATTAGTAAAAAGGATTTTTGATTATTTTCGATTAAATGAATTTTCAGCTATGTTATGTAATCCATGCTAAAATATATTACCGGCATTTTATTGTTAGCCCATAGTAAGTGTTGGAGTCGGCCCCTCGTCACTACTTCTTCGAGGTTAGACTGGATACTTACTGGGTATGCGTTGATTTACGTACTCGTACCACACTTGCTGCACATTTTTGTGCATGTACATAAGTCATGATCCAAAATCCACTAGTCGTGATGGCACCTAACACAACCCGCTAGGTAAGCCAACTTCTAACGATTCAATTTCAGTAATATTAATTAAGCAATTAAATAAAGGAATTTTCTGAATCTTTTACATTTCCCCAAGGACTGGTAGTACAAATCATGAGCTTCTAAGAATTGAGTTTACAAAGCTGAGATAAAGAATATACATGTTCTGTTTGAAAATTACATAAACAAGTTTATAGATCTAAGGCTATTGTGAACAAGAGGCAGCTACAGCAGGAACACAAGTACGCCTTCAAATCCAGCAACAAACGATCGCAGCAACATCAGCATCCGGGATTTGCACGCAATGTGCAGGAAGTGCAGTATGAGTACAATTGACCCCATGTACTCAAAAAGTAACAAACCTAACCTCAGGTTGAAAGCAGTGACGAGCTGGAACATAGGTCGGGTCCAACACCAATAACCAACATTAGTTCATACAACGTAGAGCATATAAACAAGGAAATAATCTCATAGAATGAAATGTTCAGCCTTTGCACAGTTTTTTTCCGAAAATGGTTTCGCTTTTCAAGAATATCAATGAAAACCTAAATCCTTTATCGAAATCAATCAAAATATTATGAGATAGTTTGAAAACTGTAGGTTTCTTGAAAAATCCTTTCCAAATAACAAGTGTGAAATACCATTATATGCCCACATATCAATGTGTGTAAAAAGTCATGAATGATTTGACACCTTACATCATGTGGAAAATGTGTCTCTATGCATGTATATCGTATATGCATGCCAATGCCATGTATCTCATAGATAAATCATGTACTCACACTCTCAGAGTACTCAACCTCACTGCATCCCACTCAACCACTCGGTGTTGTATATGGCCCAAAAAACCCAGGGAAATCCATCCCGGAACATTTATACAACACTGAATATAAGTCGCCCAATACCGAGGATACAGCGTAATCCAATCCTGTAGAGAAATCCATCTCCAGGTATCAAGTACTTCGGACAAATCCATGCCCAAGGAAATCCATCCCTCAATAATATATAACTATTCAACCACCCGGTACCGTATATGGCCCATGCGGCACAGGGAAATCCATCCCGGAACATACTCAACAATAACTATACGTCACTCGGTACCGAGGAAAAAGGGAAATCTATCTCTGTGGAGAAATCCATCTCCATATATCAATACTTCGGACAAATCCATGTCCACGGAAATCCATCTCTCAATAATATCATCCGCGCTCACTGGGGGTGTGTTACAGACTCCAGAGGGGCTCCTACAACCCAAGTGCTATCATAATCATCAATATAACCGTTGTGGCATGCAGCCCGATCCCATAACAGTCGCTCATAATCAGGCTCTCGGCCTCACTCAGTCATCACTCTCCAGTCTCACCCACGGGCTCACAATGTCATGAAAACTGGACCGGAACAATGATATGATGTAAGAATAAGTAACAACTCAGACTGAGATATGATATGAATGCATGAATGCGACTGAGTATGAAATATCAATGAAATCAATGAGATGACAGCAAGAAACAACCACTATGGGGCCCAACAGTATCAACATAAAGCCTAAAAATTATATCTAGCATGATGTACAACTCAATTACTTTATCACATGGTGAAAACACAGATATCAACAAGAATAGGGCGACTATTCAGTGCTCTGGGAACAATAGAGTCCCAATTCACAGGGTGCACACCCACACGCCCGTCACCTAGCATGTGCATCACCTTAACACCAATCACATAGCACATAATTCGGGGTTCTATACCCTCAGCACTAAGTTTAGAATAGTTACTTATCTTAAGCAAGCCATTTCCGACACAGAGCAAGCCAAGCGATACTCCAAGAATGTCATCACGCACGTAGAGACCTCTGAACGGCTCAACACTAATAAAAAACAACTCAAATACATCAGGTAAAGCCTAAGGAAACAATTATAATTGATAAAGATCGAATTCTACATCAAATCACAAATCCGGCCAAAAAATTTCACACCCAGGACCATGCCTCGAAACTTGACTAAACTCCCATAATCCGACAACCTGTTCCATTACGAGTCCAACCATACTAGATTTACTCAAATCCAACTCCAAATCGGTGTTCAAAACTCAAAAATTCATATTATGAAACTTTAGGCCATAACCCCCAATTTCCTCTTTCAATTCATCAACCAAAAGCTAAAATCGAAGATAGATTCATGAAATATAACCAAGACCGAGTAGATAACACTTACCCCAATTCATAAGCTGAGAATTGCTCCAAAAATCGCCTCAATCCGAGCTTGGAAATGTTGAAATGAAGCCAAAATCGCGAACCCTTGTATTTATCATTCTGTCCAACACTTCCGCATCTGCAGACACATTAGCCGCTTTGCGGCATCGCTTTTTCCACAAAACCTCCGCTTCTGCGGAAAACCACTTAAATTTGTATCTCCACACATGTGCTCCCTATCCGCTTCTGCGACCTCGCTGGTGCAGAAAAGACCTCGCACTTGCGGCCACTGCCAAACTTCCTCTCTTCCGCTTCTGCGGGTTCGCAGATGCGTACGACCAATCCTACCTGTGGTCTTCCCCAATCCAACACACATCCGCACCTGCGTCCATCCTACCGCACCTACGGCATCGCACCTGTGGCAATACCCTCGCAGGTGCGATTACACCAGCAATAGGCCAACATCAGCAAATTCTCAAAACTTCAAACTTGATCCGTTAACCACCCGAAACACATCCGAGGCCCACGGGACCTGAACCAAACATGAAAACAAGTCATATAACTCCATACAAACTTAGTCGAACCTTCGAATCACTCGAAACAACATCAAAAAACGATGAATCACACCTCAATTAAAATCATTGAACTTTGAAACTTCAACTTCAACAATTGATGCTGAAACCTACCAAATCACGTCCGATTGACCTCAAATTTTGCAAACAAGTCACATTTGACATTACGGACCAGCTCCAACTTCCGGGATTGGAATCCGACCCCGATATCAAAAAGTCCACTCCCGGTCAAACTTCCCAAAATTCATTACGGACCTCCAAATCACGATCAGGACGCGCTCCTAAGTTCAAAATCACCCAACTGAGCTAACAAAACCATCAGAAATCCAATCCAGGGTCAAATACTAAAAAGTCAAACTTGGTCAAACCTTTCATATTTAAAGCTTCTAGCTGAGAATCATTCTTCAAAAATCACATTCGGATAACCTGAAAACCAAAACTGATGATTCACATAAGTCATAATGCATCATACGGAGCTACTCATGCCCTCAAACAACCAAGTGAAGTGCAATTGCTCAAAACGACCGGCCGGGTTGTTACAACATATATGTCTAGTGACCTGGTGGGCGCAGAGGTGTGGTTAAATCAGGGACTTAAGTGAGCTGCATTCCATATTATGATCCGCAGCTAGCAGAGTCTCCTTCAGAGTTATTAATATTTTTCCTTTCTAATTTGTGTTCCGGACATATGCTGTATTTTATTTTTACTCCCTAGTTGTTGCTCATGCACTTGTGACACCGAGTTTTGGGGGTACTTAAGAGTTGTTCACTATTATAGTTGGGAAAATATTATCAATTACTTTGTAAATTTTATTTCTTATTATTTGGTAGAATGAAAAATTATGATTTCAACGAACTAAAATAAGTAATCAAGTTAATTAATTATTGTCGGCATGCTTGACAACGATGTTAGGCACCATCACAACCTATAATAGATTTAGGTCGTGACTCTAGCCTCTGATCTCCAACGAGTAGCATACTTGCAGAAAGTTTCTGTTGGCTTCTTCTTGAGGTTCTGAATATAGAAAACATCCGACACATTCTCTATATTGAACCTGAATTTGTCCATGAAGTTTGATGCCATACTTACCTAATTCAACCACTTCTTCGGGTTTTGATTGATATACCTGTCGAAGCCCCCTTTTTCTTTAAAAGGCGAAATCAGGTTTACGACATTTGGGAGGACAAATGTCTTCCCTTTTGGGAATTGGGTTTTGGAGTTTGAAGAGTCGCCACCTAATGATTAAGTGCATTAGGACACTAAAAAGGGTTTGAGTTGAATAACCAGAGTTTGGGTAATGGCTAGAAATTATCTCGAGGGGAAGGTGTTAGGCACCCCTCAAGATCCACTAGTGTAGTTCCTGGACATGCTACAATTGTGACTTTAAAGCAAATAAGCATACAAGATAATTTCACATAAAGACTGCAGGTAGGTATGTATAACGGTTACTAAACATGCTGAAATTTGAATAGGTGACTTCCTAGTTATTGTGACGACCCGGCCGGTCGTCTTAAGAATTTACCCCGATCCCCCATTAACTGCTTCCCCTAAGTTCATTTCTGCTATTTTGGTTTGCCGGGACGTTCGGTGTTGAGCTTTGGAGAGTTTTGGGACACATAGTCCCTAAATGAGAGCTTAAGTGTGGAAAAGTGGTCCATAGTCGGAACAGTGTGAAGACGACCTCGGAATGGAAATCTGATGGTCCCGTTAGCTTTGTTAGGTGATTTCGAGGTTGGGAGCGTGTTCGAAATATATTTTGGAAGTCCGTAGCTCATTTAGGCTTGAAATGCACGAAGGTTGAATTTTTGAAGTTTCCGGTCCGATAGTAAATTTTTTTATCCGAGGGCCGGAATGGATTTCTGGAAGTTGCAGTAGCTCCGTTGCATCATTTGGGATGTGTGTGTAAAATTTCAGGTCATTCGGACGTGTTTTAGTTGGGTTTTTGATCGAAAATGCATTTTGATGGAATTTGAAGTTCTTAGGCTCAAATCCTTGAATTAATCGTGTTTCCGGCGTTGTTTTAGGTGGTTTAAGGATTGGTACAAGTTTGAATGAGGTATTAAGTGTTATTGGTGCTTTTGGTTGAGGTCCCGGGGGCCTCGGGATGATTTCGGGTGGTTAACGGAAGAAATTTTGAAGTGTTGCAGCAGCTGAAGTTTTTCCTCTTCTGGTATTTTCACTTCTGCGGCTTGGGAACCGCAGAAGCGGAGCCGCAGAAGCAGCCTTGCCATCGCAGAAGCGGGTTTGGGAAGAGTTTTCAGGTATCGCAGATGCGGAGGAAATTTCGCAGGTGCGGCCTCGCCTCTGCGAGAAATGAACCGCAGATGCGGAACTTGGAATTTTTATCAGAACCGCAGAAGCGGCTAGAACTCCGCAAAAGCGGAACCGCATAAGCGGTTAATGGTCCGCAGAAGAGGACATTGGCTCTTTAGTGAAAGTCGCAGAAGCTACTCATTTTTCCGCATAGGCGTGACCGCAGAAGCGGTCCCTTGTCCGCAGAAGCGGAAATGCCTATGCAGATATAGAAAAATTCGAGGGTTTGATTTCATAAGTTAGAAAAACCAAATTGAGCTCGGGTAAGGGCGATTTTTAGAGGATTTTGAAGAGAAGACTATTGGGTAACGTTCCTTTAATCCCTTCTTGTTATATTTCATCATTTTGTAGTTAAATCCATCATTAAAGTTCGAATTTGGGATCAAAATTGGAAGAAATTGGGTAAAACTTCATAGGCTAAACCATTGGGTTTTGAGTGAGCGTTTGACCTCCGATTTGGGAGATTTTTATATGGTTAGACTCGTGAGAGTACGAGGGTTCTGAAAATATGAAAATTATTCGATTCCGAGGCGTTGGCCTGAAGGGAATTTTGGTCATTTTACCTAATTTCACGCCGTAGCTTTGAATTAAATAGCAAAACCAGTTGGTTCGAGGTAAGTGGCTTGTCTAACTTTGTGTGGGGGACCTCTTCCCCTTAGGACATGATATTTGAAAGCCTCGTACGTGGGGTGACGAGCGCGTACTTGAGCTGATTGTTGGAAATCCGTTTTTACTCGAAGTATTTAAATTGAGTTTTTCTTGCTTACCTATTTATTTGAATTGAAGTCTGTCCTATGCTAGTTTAGAGAAGCATGTTTAGTTGACTTACTTGCTTAAGTGCTTAAACTGTCTTGTTGTACTCCGTGGAGCATGTTAGGCTAGGATTTCTGTTACTTGTTCTGAGTTTAGCATTTATCCTAATGTGTTGGGCTGTTATTGTGTGTTTTAAATTGGGACTACGGGACAGCATCCCGGGAGATCCCCCTGTACTTGTTACGTTCTGGATTGAGGTGCGGGATACCAAGAGATACCCGACACATGTAAATGTAAGATTTGAGGATAACAAGAGATCTCTCGTGTAAATGATGAGGATACCAAGAGATGCTCGGGATACCAAGAGATCCCTAGTGTATATGATGAGGATACCAAGAGATCCTCAGGATACCAAGAGATCCCCCGGCTATTACTTCCTGTTGTGAGCAGTATTCCTTATATTGTTTTGTTTCTGCTTCCTATTACTGTTTCCCTTATTTATCCTATTTAGATTCTTGCTGTAGACTTTATCTATACTGTTTTACCTTAATCTATTATATATTGTGTTTTACCTCAGTAGGGCCCTGACCTTTCCTCGTCACTACCCAACCGAGGTTAGGCTTGGCACTTACTGAGTACCGTTGTGGTGTACTCATGCCCTTCCTGCGCATGTTTTTCATGTGCAGATCCAGGTACCTCCACTCAGGCGCACTATCCTTGAGGCGAGGAAAGCTACAGAGACTTCGAGGTATATCTGCAGCGTCCCCAGACCGAAGAGTCTCCTTCCTTATTCTTTTCTGTAGTATTTAGATTCTATCATACTTTTGATGTAGACATTCTGGAGATTAGAGCATGTACAGTATTTCTATTAGCCTGTGGTACCCGTGAGTTTCCGGGTTTTGGGGATTGAGTTGTAGACTTCCGCATTTCTTTTGAGTTGTATAGGCTGAGCGGCCTTGAATGCAATTATTATTTTAATATGTCTAATTTTATTTAACCATTTCGCGAGTTAGGTTGTTATTTCCGCATTGTTAGGCTTACCTAGTTGTAGGAACTATGTGCCATCACGACATGTTCATGGAGGGTGAACTGGGGTTGTGAAAAGTTGGTATCAGAGCATTAGGTTCATAGGAGTCACAGAACACAGGCCGGTTTATTAGAGTCTCGCTGATCGGTACGGAGACGTCTGTACTTATCTACGAGAGGCTATGTAACTGTTTAGGAAAAATCTTCATCTCATTTGAATTCCTTGTCGTGCGATATTTTGACATCAATTCTAAACTTCTGACTTCTATTCTCTCACAGATGGTGAGGACACGTGCCACTCGAGATGATCAGGCACCCGCGCCCCCTACTGCAGCCGTCAGAGGCCGAGGCCGGGGGAGAGGTCGAGGACGCGCACGTGGTGCAGCCAGAGCACCTGCGCGAGCTGCCACCGAGGTACCACCAGCAGATCCAGCCAGGGCCCAGGCACCTGGTACACCTACTACTACTCCAGCGCTCCAGGAGACTTTAGCTTAGTTCATGAGTATGTACACTACCTTGGCTCGGGCAGGGTTGCTTCCCCTTGCTGCAGCTACATCCCAGGCCGGGGGAGGAGCACAGACTCCCGCCGTCTGCACTCCTAAGCAGCGAGTGCAGGTTGAGCAGGCTCCCGAGATTATTCCCGCACCGCCTGCAGCACCAGTTCAGCCCGAGGATGGGTAAGCTGCTTCAGAGGACGAGCAGCGCAGACTTGAGAGGTTCAAGAAGTATGATCCCCCAGTGTTCAGTGGATTAGCATCAGACGATGCCTTGGGATTTCTAGAGGAGTGTCATCGTATTCTTCGCACTATGGGCATAGTGGAGTCCAGCGGGGTTTCCTTCACTGCTTTTTAGCTTCGGGGAGCCGCCTATGATTGGTGGCGCACTTATGAGATAAACAGTCCAGTCGAGGCTGCTTCACTGACTTGGACCCAGTTCTCGGATATGTTCATGAGAGAGTTCGTCCCCCAGAGTCTCAGGGATGCATGGCGCGCAAAGTTTGAGTATTTGCTCCAGGGTGCTATGACCATTTCGTAGTATGCTATCCGTTATACCAGGTTGGCCAGGCATGCACCGGCTTTGGTTGCTACAGTTCGGGAGAGAGTTCGCAGGTTCATTGAGGGTCTTATTCCACCCATCAGATCTAGCATGGCTCGAGAGTTGGAGATGGACATTCCTTATCAGCAGGTAGTGAGCATTGCTAGGAGGATTGAGGGTATGCTCGCCAGGGAGCGAGGGGAGAGGGAGGCCAAGAGGTCTCGAGAGTCAGGTCACTACTTTGGTGCCCGTACCCCATCAGCAGGTCATTATTGTAGAGGTTATGTGGGTCGCCCTATCCATTCAGCTCTTTCAGCAGCCGGCAGTGCTCCAGCTCCACCTACACCTCAGGAACCTTACTATGCACCTCGAGTTTCTAGCGCGCCTCCTGCGCGGGGTGCTTCCAGAGGTCAGTCCAGCAGACATGGCCCTAGTCAGTCACAGCCACCGTGTCCTCCCAGAGCTTGTTTCGAGTGTGGTGATACCCGCCACGTGGTGAGGGATTGCCCTAGACTTGGGAGGAGTGCGCCCCACAGACTTCTCAGCCACAGCGCACTCAGCAGAGTTCTCAGGCCATGGTCACAGCTCCAGCTGCTACCCCACCTGCCCAGCCGGCTAGGGGCGGAGATCGGGGAGATAGAGGTTGCCCTCGAAAGAGGGGCCGGGCCAGATATTATGTTATTCCTACTCGTACTGAGGCTGTTGCCTCCGACTCCGTCATTACAGGTATTATACTAGTTTGTCACAGAGAGGCATCGGTTCTATTCGATCCGGGCTCTACTTATTCTTATGTGTCTTCTTACTTTGCTCCGCATTTGGGTGTGCCTCGGGATTCTTTGAGCGCCCCCATTTATGTTTCCACTCCTGTGGGGGATTCCCTTGTTGTGGACCGTGTTTATCGGTCATGTTTGGTTACTATTCGTGGTTTTGAGACCAGAGCGGATTTATTGCTACTCGGTATGGTTGATTTTGACATTATTTTGGGCATGGACTGGTTGTCGCCCCATTTTGCTATTCTTGATTGTCACGCCAAGACCGTGATGCTGGCTATGCCAGGTATTCCACGTATTGAGTGGAGTGGTAGCTTAGATCACACTCCCAGTAGAGTTATCTCTTTCCTTAAAGCTCAGCGTATGGTTGAGAAGGGGTGTGCTGCGTATTTAGCTTAGATGAGAGATGTCAGTGTTGGCACCCCTTCTGTTGATTCAGTTCCAGTGGTGCAGGATTATCCTGTTTCCAGCTGATCTTTTGGGTATGCCGCCCGATAGAAACATTGATTTTGGCATTGATCTATTGCCGAGCACTCAGCCCATTTCCATTCCTCCGTATCGTATGGCTCCTCCTGAGTTGAAGGAGTTGAAGGATCAGTTACAGGAATTACTTGGTAAGGGTTTTATTCGACCCAGTGTTTCACCGTGGGGTGCTCCTGTTTTGTTCGTGAAGAAGAAGGATGGTTCTATGCGTATGTGTATTGATTATCGCCAGCTGAATAAGGTTACAGTGAAGAACCGTTATCCTTTGCCTCACATTGATGATCTGTTTGACCAGCTTCAGAGCGCACAGGTGTTTTCTAAGATTGACTTGCGCTCAGGTTACCATCAGTGAAGATTCGGGAGCCAGATATCCCGAGGACTGCCTTCAGGACTCGGTATGGTCATTACGAGTTCCTTGTTATGTCATTTGGGCTGACCAATGTCCCAACAGCTTTCATGCATCTGATGCATAGCGTGTTCAGGCCATATCTTGAGTCATTCGTTATTGTTTTTATTTATGATATTCTGGTGTATTCCCGGAGTCGGGAAGATCATGAGCAGCACCTGAGGACCGTGCTTCAGACCTTGAGGGAGAAGAAGTTATATGCAAAGTTCTCAAAATGTGAGTTTTGGCTGAGTTCTGTGGCATTCTTAGGCCATATGATTTCGAGTGAGGGTATTCGGGTGGATCCGAGGAAGATAGAGGCCGTGCAGAGTTGTCCCAGGCCGTCCGCAGCTACAAAGATTCGCAGTTTCCTTGGCTTGGCGGGCTACTACCGTCGCTTCGTGGAGGGATTTTCATCGATTGCTGCCCCTATGACTAGACTGACCCAAAAGGGTGCCCCATTTTAGTGGACAGAGGAGTGTGAGGTGAGCTTTCAGAAGCTCAAGACAGCTTTGACTACAGCCCCAGTCTTGATGTTGCCTACCGGTTTGTGTTCTTATACTGTCTATTGTGACGCCTCGAGAGTTGGCCTTAGAGCGGTGTTGATGCAGGACGGTAGGGTGATTGCCTACGCGTCCAGACAGTTGAAGGTACATGAAAAGAATTACCCTGTCCACGAGCTTGAGTTAGCTGCCATTGTTCATGCCTTGAAGATCTGGCATCATTATTCGTATGGGGTGCCTTGTGAGATCTATACTGACCATCGGAGTTTGCAGCACTTACTCAAGCAAAAGGATCTTAATATGCGTCAGAGGAGGTGGTTAGAGTTGCTGAAGGATTATGACATCACTATCCTGTATCACCCGTGCAAGGCCAATGTAGTGGCGGATGCCTTGAGTTGCCGGGCGGAGAGTTTGGGGAGTTTGGCATATCTACCAGTTTCAGAGAGGCCTATGGCAATGGATGTTCAGGCCTTAGCCAGCCATTTTGTGAGGTTGGATCTTTCGGAGCCCAGTCGGGTTCTAGATTGTGTGGTTTCCCGGTCCTCCTTATTTGATCGTATTAGGGAGCGGCAGCATGATGACCCTCATTTGCTTGTCCTTCAGGACAAGGTTCAGCGTGGAGATGCCAGAGATGTGACCATTGGAGATGACGGGGTATTAAGGATGCAGGGCCGGATTTGTGTGCCCAATGTTGATGGTCTTCGAGAGTTGATTCTAGCGGAGGCCCATAGTTCGCGGTATTCCATCCATCCGGGTGCCGCAAAGATGTATCAGGACTTGAGGTAGCACTATTGGTGGAGGCAGATGAAGAAAGATATAGTTGGTTATGGGTCAAGATGCCTCAACTGCCAGCAGGTGAAGTATGAGCACCAACGCCCGGGTGGGTTGCTTCAGCAGATAGAGATTCCGGAGTGGAAATGGGAGCACATCACCATGGATTTTGTATCGGGACTCCCACGGACCTTGAAGAAGTTTGATGCCATTTGGGTCATTGTGGTTCGGCTGACCAAGTCCGCTCATTTCATTCCTGTGTGTACCACTTATTTATCGGAGCGGTTGGCGGAGATTTATATCCGGGAGATTGTCCGTCTGCATGGTATTTCGGTTTCTATTATTTCGGACAGAGGTACCCAGTTTACATCGCGGTTCTGGAGAGCCGTGCAGCAGGAGTTAGGCACTCGGGTGGAGTTGAGCACAACATTTCACCCCCAGACGGACGAACAGTCCGAGCGCACTATTCAAATTCTTGAGGATATGCTCCATGCGTGTGTGATTGAGTTTGGAGGGTCTTGGGATCATTTCTTGCCATTGGTGGAGTTTGCTTACAACAACAGTTATCAGTCCAACATTCAGATGGCGCCGTATGAGGCTTTATATGGTAGGAGGTGTAGATCTCTGGTGGGTTGGTTTGAGCTGGGTGAGACCAGGCTATTGGGCACAGAGTTGGTTCAGGATGCATTGGAGAAGGTTAAGATGATTCAGGATAGACTCCGTACAGCCCAATCCAGACAGAAGAGTTACGCGGACAGGAAGGTTCGTGATGTTTCATATATGGTTGGTGAGCGGGTTCTGCTTCGGGTTTCGCCTATGAAAGGCGTCATGAGGTTTGGGAAGAAAGGAAAGTTGAGTCTGAGGTTTATTGGCCCTTTTGAGATCTTGCGGCGAGTTGGGGAGGTTGCCCATGAGCTTGCCTTGCCTCCCAGTTTGGCCGGAGTTCATCCGGTATTTCATGTTTCGATGCTCCGGAGGTATCAGGGTGATCCGTCTCACGTGTTGGATTTCAGTTCAGTCTAGTTGGACAAAGGATCTATCCTATGTTGAGGAGCCAGTGGCTATATTGGATAGACAAATCAGGAATTTGAGGTCAAAGAACATTGCTTCAGTGAAGGTTCAGTGGCGGGGTCAGCCGACCGAGGAGGCGACTTGGGAGACCGAGCGGGATATACGCAGCCAGTACCCTCATCTTTTCACTACTTCAGGTATGTTCTCTATGCTCGTTCGAGGACGAACGGATGTTTAAGTGTAGGAGGATGTGACGACCCGGCCGGTCGTCTTAAGAATTTACGCCCCGATCCCCTATTTACTGCTTCCCCTAAGTTCATTTCTGCTATTTTGGTTTGCCGGGACGTTCGGTGTTGAGTTTCGGAGAGTTTTGGGACACTTAGTCCCTAAATGAGAGCTTAAGTATGGAAAGTGGTCCGTAGTCGGAATAGTGTGAAGACGACCTCGGAATGGAAATCTGATGGTCCCGTTAGCTCCGTTAGGTAATTTCGGGGTTGGGAGCGTGTTCGGAATGTATTTTGGAAGTCCGTAGCTCATTTAGGCTTGAAATGCCGAAGGTTGAATTTTTGAAGTTTCCGGTCCGATAGTGAATTTTTGATCCGAGGGCCGGAATGGAATTCCGGAAGTTGCAGTAGCTCCCTCGCGTCATTTGGGATGTGTGTGCAAAATTTCAGGTCATTCGGACGTGTTTTGGTTGGGTTTTTGATCGAAAATGTATTTTGATGGAATTTGAAGTTCTTAGGCTCAAATCCTTGAATTAATCGAGTTTCCGGCGTTGTTTTAGGTGGTTTAAGGATTGATACAAGTTTGAATGAGGTATTTGGTGTTATTGGTGCTTTTGGTTGAGGTGCTGGGGGCCTCGGGATGATTTCGGGTGGTTAACGGAAGAAATTTTGAAGTGTTGCAGCAGCTGAAGTTTTTCCTCTTCTGGTATTTTTGCTTCTGCGGCTTGGGAACCGCAAAAGCGGAGCCGCAGAAGCGGCATTGCCATTGCAGAAGCGGGTTTGGGCAGAGTTTTCAGGTATCGCAGATGCGGAGGAAATTCCGCAGGAGCGGCCTCGCCTCTGCGAGAAATGAACCGCAGATGCGGAACTTGGAATTTTTATCAGAACCGCAGAAGCGGCTAGAACTCCGCAGAAGCGGAACCGCATAAGCGGTTAATGGTCCGCAGAAGCGGACATTGGCTCTTTAGTGAAAGTCGCAGAAGCTACTCATTTTTCCGCATAGGCGTGACCGCAGAAGCGGTCCCTTGTCCGCAGAAGCGGAAATGCCTGTGCAGATATAGAAAAATTCGAGGGTTTGATTTCATAAGTTAGAAAAACCAAATTGAGCTCGGGTAAGGGCAATTTTCAGAGTATTTTGAAGAGAAGACTATTGGGTAACGTTCCTTTAATCCCTTCTAGTTATATTTCATCATTTTGTAGTTAAATCCATCATTAAAGTTCGAATTTGGGATCAAAATTGCAAGAAATTGGGTAAAACTT
>NC_031993.1:39116210-39118508 GCF_001879085.1 Nicotiana attenuata
ACAGCATAATGGTTTGCTTTACGTGATTTCTTACTGCTCAGTTGTTATTTACCTTTATTACTCACTGAGTTGGAGTACTCACTTTACTCCCTGCACCTCATGTGCAGATGCAGGTATCTATTCACTCGGTAGCGGGTTTTGGCCGATCAGAGGCAGAGTTACATGAGTTAAGGAGGTGACTGCCAGCGTTCGCACCACCATGTTTCTCTCTTTTGTTCATTATTCTGGTTTTTTATATTTTAGGCCCTGTAGTGGTTTACATTCTGATAGATGCTCGTGACTTGTGACACCCCGGTTTGGGCTGTGTCGGGATGGTTCTACCATTATTATCTAAGTTTTCCGCAAATCATTGTTATTAAATCATGCTTCATAATTGGTTAATGGTGATTAACTGCTTAAAAGAGGTGTTCTGTATTGGTCTGGCTGGCCTTGTCTTCACGAGAGGCGCCATCACGATCGGGTTCGGGAATTGGGTCGTGACAATCAGCCCCTGTGTGTCACTACTATAATAAAAGTGGACATAAATATTCCTTTCGTCGATTTCGTAAATCTAATGTTTCAGGGTGGATTTGGAAACCCAAAAACAACCTTGATCTTAGTATACTAACCAACAAGGACCCAAGTAAGCTTGGGTACCTAAAATGAAGTGATAATTTTAATTTTCAGGAACACCACAGGAAGAGCCGCATAGGAAAATGCTATTTATATAGTGCGTGTTCCAGTCACATGACAGGTGACAAAATCCTGTTCAAAGAATTTACGAGGATAAATAGAGGAAGTGTTAAATTTGGTGATGACTCAAAAGGGAAGATAGTCGGCACTGGCACAGTTCCATTCAATAACAACTGTGATATTACTGAAGTTTACCTTATAGATGGACTCAACTACAATCTTCTGAGTATAAGTCAGCTATGTGATTCAGGGTATGAAGTCAAGTTCAGGAGAACATGCTGTGCTATTGAAGATGAGACATGTAAAATAATCCTCCCAAGAAAAAGGTATGGAAATGTTTATATTCTTGATGATTTTGAAAATCTGGATGGTCACATTTTCTTAACATCCATATATGATGATCCATGGTTATGGCATAAGAAACTTGGTCATGCAAGCATGCATCTTATAGATAAACTCTCCAAGCATGATTTAGTTATTGGTCTCCCTAAACTCAATTTTTCTAGAAATCATGTATGTGATGCATGTTAGATTGGTAAACAAACCAGGAACTCTTTCAAAAACAAAGACATTGTGTCTACATCAAAGCCTTTACAATTGCTTCATATGGATTTAATTGGACCCACCAGAACTGCTAGCATAGGAGGAATACAATATGTTTTTGTTATTGTTGATGACTACTCACGTTTTACATGAGTGATTTTTCTATCTCACAAAGATGAAGCTTTGAAAAACTTTGAGATCTTCTGTAAAAGAGTTGAAAGAGAAAAGGGGCGATCATGGACGAGAATTTGAAAGCAGAGCATTCGAAGACTTCTGCAATGATCAATACCCACAACTTCTCAGCTAGAAGATCACCCCTATAGAACGGAGTAGTTGAGCGGAAAAATAGAACCCTGGACGATATGGCGAGAACTGTGATACTAGAATATTCCTTGCCAAATCACTTTTGGGCAGAATCAGTAAGCACATCTTGCCATATTCTCAACAGATGTCTTATAAGACCTATCTTGAAGAAAACTCCATATGAACTATGGAAAGGTAAACGACCCAACATAAGTTATTTCCATCCGTTTGGGAGCAAGTGTTTCATCCACAACAATCATAAGGACAATCTTGGAAAATTTGATCCAAGAAGTGATGAAGGTATTTCTCTAGGTTATTCCATAAACAGTAGATCTTCTAGAGTCTATAACAAACGCACTCGATCTGTAGAAGAATCAGTACATGTTATATTTGATGAAAATAACACTACGGTCGAGAAAAGAATTATTGCAGGTGATAAAGATCAAAATCAAGAAACACTTTAGTCAAGCAAACCTCATGTCACGACCCAATTCCCCAAAACCCGGTCGTGATGGCGCCTCTCGTGAAGACAAGGCCGGCCAACAGAACAACAACGCCTCTTTTAACAGTTACTTAGCATGAATAAGTCTGAATCATAGATAATGAAATCATATTGCACAATAAATGTGATAAAAACAGAGAACCCATCCCGACTCAGCCCGAAATTGGGGTGTCACAAGTCACGAGCATCTAGAAGGATCTTTGATACAACTACAAAGCCTGTAATACATAGAATACAATCTGGAACCAAAAGGAAGAATCCGGTGCCGCGAACGTTGG
>NC_031993.1:39118608-39255247 GCF_001879085.1 Nicotiana attenuata
AAACTCCTGCGCTGCAACTCATGCAATTAATTCTTCCAGGCTTCTTCTGAGCGTCAACACATGCTTAGCAAGTTAGAGAGGTCCGGGTTCTTCTATACAAAACATCACCACTTAAAAAAGAAACCACTCGCAATTCGGTCCTAATGGTTCTCTTCTGATCTCTGCGGTGGCCTGCTCAGGGCTATTCCTGTGTTTTCAGAAATCTCTCGGATAATCATCTTACCAGGGCTGACCACTTGAGTTCCATCCAGCTGTATTCAAATACCCGTGCTTTTCTTTGATTTGAACTCTAAAGGGTCAATATGGGCACTTTGCCAGGGTAAGGCCAACATTGAAGCTAGAGTGGCAAGTGCATTCGGCTAGTTCATTATGACACCGAGGATATATACCTTGAATTCTACCGGTCTTGAAGCGTTTGTGAGATCTTCCACATGCGTCGAGAAGGAAATGAGCTTAACATCTCTGAGTTTCCCATTTCCCTTGTTGTCGATAATCAAGTCAGAAATCCCCCTTGATTAAATAAAATCTTCAACATCTTTGGCTCAATGCCATGTTCATAGCCCATGATGCAGGCTCGTATCCAGCTGTTATTGTTTGTGGCAAAAGAAACGGAGGCCTGGCTGTAGACCAGGGTAGTATTGGCCATTGGGTGTATTTAAGACGCCCCCAATAACTACACCTCTCGCATTACTGCCTCCATCAAGAAGCATTTTCAAGCCGAGTGTCCTCAAGAGACTGGCTCCACCGAGTTTATTCCTATCATCTGGGAAAATTAGGTGCTTACACGGTCTGATCATTCCTCGTTTTTTCGGAAAACCGGGGTTTCAGCCAAATGATCCGCCATAAGCCTGGGCTTTCACTGTCCGTGCATAACATAGGACTATGTCAAAACTTTCAGTGAGCAAGATTGCCTTGTTGCCAACCTCCCAGTGGGCATCTTCGTTATCTGGAATATGATTCAAAGGAATCCAAGCCGTTTATAGAATAGGTAGGATGGGCTGAATGATTAATGTCTCAGCTTGGAGCAACCCACGTCAGGTTCGCAGGCTTTCTTCAACAAAAGTGTATTATGCCTCAGTAGCCGTAAATACTTCTGCTTAGGATGAGTAAATTGCCTGCTCTTTCCTTCCGAGTTATGTCATGCTGACCGAGAGACACAGCCAAAACGAATTTCCAACACTGTCAGATACAAGAAGATGAGGTCTCCTGTTCTTCGGTGGGACCAATACGCGAGGATTTGTACAAATATCCTTGATTTTTGTCGAAGGCCCTCTGACATATCAGGACGCATCCAACATGATAGCGAACATCTTTCTTAATAACTTGAATATAGGGCTCACAGGTGAGTAGTCAATTGAGCGTGATAATGAAACCGACCCTGATATAGTTTTAACCTGCCACAATAACTCATCACCTCCTTCTTAGTTCTTGGAGGAGTAAATCTCGATGGCCTTGTATCTTTGTGTGGATCCAACTCAATACCTTCTCCTGCTGACTATGAAACCCAGAGCTTGCCCGATGGGACTCCGAAAGACATTTAGCTGGATTCAACTTCAGATCATACTTGCGCAACCTTCTAAAAGAACTTCTCAAAATCTCGAACGCATGTGATCGTTCTGCAGTTCGTGACTAACGATTATCATCTCCACGAACACCTCTATTTTCTTGATGGCATCAGTATCGTGAAGATGGTGTCATGGCCCTCATATAAATGTTTGCCCAGCATCTTTCAGGCCCACAAACGGCAAGACCTGCGATAACAGTTAGGTTCACCCATGGTGTAGTGAAAGCATGTCTTTCGGCATCCTCTTCATGTCCATTCAAACCACTATGGTGATATTCCTGCGTAACAGTCTACGAAAAGAGACTTATTTCATGTTTGGCGCAGTTATCAAACAAGGATGTGAATGTTAGGTAACGGGAAATTTATCTTTGAGGACTTGCCTGTTCAAATCTCGGTAATCCACAGCACACCCGGGTTTTCCCGTCTTCGTTTTGGTTACTGGACCACATTACCAAACCACGTGGTATATGTACCAACTCGGATTACCCCCGCCTTCAACTGTTTTTGTGACTTCCTCTTTGTCTTGTTCCACTGATATCAGTTTGAAACTTTCCTTTCTTTGTGCTATGGAGGACAATCGGGTGGTTTGGCAAGCTTATGCACCACATAAGTCCGATATCAGTCCTGGCATATCGTCGTATGAACAAGCCAAAACACATCTTGGAATGATCGAACAGGAGCGGATTATTGCATCATCGAGTGTGGTTGATCGTGCTATGAATGCTTATATTTTGGTTCCCTATTTCCTCGGCCGTCCCAAATATACCGGTTTCAGTGATTATTCAGGTTTTGCTTGTTTGTTCATCGAATTGATTCCAATTCTCGGTTTAGCTTCCCTAAAAGCCCTTCCTTCATCATATTCCGGTTCTTGGTTCATTAATTTCACCAATTAAAACAGCGTATGTTGAAGTCCGGGCATGGGAGTCCGCAAGCAGTGTCATGTTTTTTAAAGCATGGCCATTATTATAACTAAAAGAAAAGATGAAAAAGGGAAAACAATCCAAAATTAGAAAGAAAAGAAAATTGAAAGAATATATGATTTCGTTTCTTGGAATTTGGAAAGATAACAGGGTTACATCTCAGGAATTTAAAAAGACATGAAAACTTAAAAAGGAACAACCGCGAGCTTACAACCTGAAAATAACTCGCAGACTGTAGAAAAAGGTGGACCAGAGGCTAGTCTACCGACTACTCGCTCTAATCGGAATGGCGTATAGCTATCCAGTTATATTAGTTAGCATCTTGGCCCCACAATAGAGCATTTTCAGCGGCTGCTAGTCCCTTACCCTGGCGAACCATGGTTGGTTTCATAAAAGCATTTCTTCTCATAGCTCCACATTATCGTTCTTCGATTTCCTCCAACTGGGAACAAACTCAGTCATTCTTTTCTTTTGCCATTATTGGTCTTGACAAAAGTACGTAAGATTTATGTGCAATGGCTGTGAGAACCCATCCTTCTTTCTTTCTTTCTTCAGCCATTTCATCGGATCATCTGGGGTTAGGGTGGAAAGCCTACTCCGAAGAACTTTTCTGTTGCGGGATAGAGTTACTGGCCTCAGATTATTCCATTGTATAAGGGCGTTTTCCCAACCCTTTCCTGCCCTGAAAACCACTGTCTAATCATTTTCTCTGGCCACCATTGATTGAAGCGTTAGACAGGAAAGGAGGGACAAGGATTTCCTTCCTCGTGCTGGATCTGCGATACACAATCTCAAGGCTTGTAAACATATGCTCACTCCCTTTCCTTGCCTCCAAAACATGAATAGATGATTCACGCATAGATTAGATTGCTCGTCTTCCTGGACCACCGATTTCCATTGACCTTCATACTCGGAATTTTACCATTTGGTTGGAGAAGTAGAGGGCACAGCTCCAGGCAGCATGATCCAAGGACCTCCCAGAGGAAATTGTAAGATGTATTCCCATGAATCCAAACACCGGAAGGTCACCTCAGAGTCTAACGGATCCTATTGGAATGTTTCAAATGTGATTTCACGGATGGCTATTCCCTCTGTAATACCATCAAACAGCCTTACACAAAACATTATTCGGGCGAATATTTTCTGTCCCGATCTCCTCTGCAATGTGGGAAGAGTGAGGCAATGTCAACCCCGATACTCCACTTCCACCATGACTCGTTTGACATAGTACACCCTCCACTTGACCGTCAATTGCAAGCTTTGTTGTGTGGCTGCGCCTTCAGGATGCAATCATTCTTACTAAAAGAGAGTTGGTGATGGCAAATATCCTGTTCCGTCATCCTTTCGAGCCTGCTCAGACTTGAAAGTTTTCGTTTGGCACGTTATGCTTCATTACAAGTTTTCCATCAAGATCTTCTGATTTACGCGGATTTGTCACTAATGAGAGCAGGGACACCTGTTCGGTACATTTCTTAATTGTCCACTGTCGATCAGTAATCAGGCATCTTCCATTTTCTGGAAGAAGGTTCTCTTTCTTTAGCAACTTCACGTCGCTCTTGGAGGGAAAACCCAGGGTTTCCGAGCGGCATTGTCACTTCCTGCACCAATTCGAAGTATTTACTAACAGCCATCGCTCCTTCCCTGGGAGTTCCCCCGAAATTTCTTGCCCTTGTATGTGGACCAGACTGTTTGCTGATAGTTCCATGGTTACGCAGAGAGGGTCTCTCATTGGCTTCTTTGTTGTAGCGGTTCCAATGAACCTGGCTCAACTCACCGAGGGCGGCATTTAATTGTCCCCGTACCACATAGGCTCGCTTTTGGTATATATTGTGGTTTCCCCTTTATCTCGGCTTCCTCGGAACTTTAGTGACAACCAACGGTATTCTTGGGTCCTCCGCGGGAACATAGAGAATATCCATTCTGTAAGAGAGTCACATTCTACTTGTGTCTCAGGTTTATTTTCAAGTTCAGTATTGTTTGACAGTTTTATTCTCCTTCTTTCCTTTTCCTCTCGGGTCTTGTTCCGTTTCTGCATCAGCAAATAGCAACTATGGCTTTCAAATCGGATCAAATTCCCTGTCTATCACAAATCATACCGATTTACCGGCCCATTTGTTGTGGAGCGGGGCAACGGTTATTCGTCAATTCGGGGTTCTTATCCTCAGACACTATTTTCCCTTGTTCAATCAAATCTCGCCACAGCCTTCTTCAAATGTCCAGCATTATTCAGTTACTATGCCCTTCGGCTCCGTGAATGGTAAAGCCAATGGGACTTCCCTCGTTTGATAAGATGGAAAGAGCTGGGATTTTGCCTGTTTTTGGGAATAGTGCGCAAGCAAATTCAGTCTGGAACGAATTTCGGAACAAAACTGGAATAAGGTTCACCGATCCGGTGTAAAATTTTGGTCTCCTTGGAGCGTTCTCGGGGCGAAAGTTATTTCTGCCGTTGGTTCGTGGGGATTATATTGGTTCTGGTAAGGAGGATTGATTTCTTTGGAATGGAAGGTGATTCGGTTAGCTTGTGGTTGCCGGTCGGCCGAAAGGTTGTGCATTCATGAACCGCATAGAGGTGCAGGAGATCATAGGCCATACTCAGTTATGAGGGTAATAGTTGTTTGAGGGTTTCTTTCGAGAGAATACCCGGTCTAGGAGCCCGTACCTTCTTCCCGAGGCCCCACTCACATTGTTCTCTATTCTCTTTCTGTCGTTTGGCCATTTCCTCCAGACCCCTTGGATGGTTGGAGGTGGCCATATGGCTTGACTGGCTTCAAGATTCTACCTCGTTTTCGAACCCATTCTCTACTATCTCTCCGAATTTTATTGCCTCGCAGAAAGGTTTAACCCCATGGCGGACATCATATTTCTAAAAATAGTCTGCTTCCTGGCTGAGGAAAACAGTGGACCATCTGCTACCTCACCATTGGAGGTGTTCACTCTCGACGCCTGCGTTCGCGCCACATTAATGCATATTCACGGGAGCTTTTGAAGGCTTCTTTCTAAGATTTTGCCAAGAAGTTCCTGTCCGGCGCGATTGTCTATGTTGTACTGAAGATTTGTTCGAACAAAGTCTTTCGGCAGATCATTCCCCAAATAATGCCAACGCGAGGCATTCTTGATCCATGTCACCATTCTTGAAGCAATACCTACCAACTTCTTCCCAAAATATCCATCACAAAGCTCTTCATTTTGCACCGGCTCCCCCGTAACTGATTGCAATCTTCTTCAAGTGTTGAGCGATGGGTCACCGTGTCCGGTCCATATCTTCCTTCAAAATTTTTAGGGTTTTGAAACCCTACGGAATGTACCATTGAGGAACATACATAGATCCGTGATGAGACACTCTTTTGCCCGTTAATCCTTGCATGTTCTTTAAGCTCTGCTCGAGGCTCTCTTCTCTTGCCATTTCATCCTGCTTTGTGTCTTTGGGTTTGTCCTAGCCCTGGTGTAAGCCGTTATGGGAGGGTGGCTGGGAGTACGTTATATTACGGATATTGAAGGGGAGGGATCTATGTGGGAACAGGGTTTTGGAAATGTGAATGCTGAAGATCCAAAGGAGGCCTTGCAGCAAAGGTTGTGTGCGTAAGCAGGAATGGTGGAGCAGTGAAGCTTATTAGAACTGTTCCTGACTGGGAACACGCTGGGGCGGACCTCAGGAAGGTGTCCGACGAAGGTGGGCGGTCATGGTAGGTTGTCCAAAAAAGGGGTTAGGGGGTGGACTGATAGGACGAGTGAGATGCACCTCCATTCTGGAAACCAACTCTGGAATCCGGGAATATTGCTTGAGGTCCTTTCCATTTGTTCAAGCATCCCACATTCCATCGATCGCAGGCGCAGGATCCGATTCTTCAGCGTAAAAGATATCAGAGGCCGGGACCCTGAGATGGGGGCTATCTTCAGGAAATGGGACGCGGGCAATTCATTCTGAGACATTTCTACACTCCGTTTGATCTGGTGAAAGTATTGATGCCGAGCCAGATTTACCCACAACCAACCACCGTCTAAAAGTGGGACTGGAATCAGCAACACGACGGTTAGTTTGAGACAAGATAACAGATAGGTAATCGCACATTGGGGTGTGATCACCTTTACAGTTAAACGGTTTGTCTACATGTTTGCACTTGTATGCATGCGTCATCCCGCGCTTTTTCTTTTTCCTTCTTTTGATTTTCGCTCTTTGTTTTTCTTTGCTTTTCTTCTCTTCTATTTTCTTTTCGCCCCCTTTTTTTTTTTTTTTTTTCTTTTTCTTTCTCTGCCAGGTTTTTCTCTTGCATTTCTAGTTTCTTTTTTTGCGTTCTTTTCCTCTCTTGTCTCTTTATTTTCCTCTCCTGTTTTATTTTTAGGAGATACGGTCGATCCTATGGAGATTGCCCTAGTATCAGTGAACCCCCATGAATCAGACCAGCTAGTTCTGCAAATATAATGCGAACTTAAATGCAATAAATAAAGAAACAATCTTTGTCTTTTGGAATTTTCACATTTTCATAATTAACAAAAAGCAATTACAAGCACTAGACTATTAAATTCTTTTCCTTTTTTTTTTTAGATAATAAAAAGTACACATCCAGACACGAAAAACTACAGACTCAAGATACATCAAAGCTTCAAATCTGGGGCCGCGGGGCATCACTCGGGCATCGCCGACGGCGTGCGGCAAGACCCTTTTGCAACTTAGATTCTAGATGTCATAATCTGAGCGAACAAAATATCATCAGGAGGCAAAGATTGGTATGACCAAATCCGTTCACCGGCTATGCACTTCTGACAATGTAGTTGCAATGTTCTTGATTCTTTCCTTATTTGACCTTCTCTTGGAGTAGCGGCTTATTGTTGAGTGCGAGCCTCTAGTACCTGAGTAATCCTTGGAAGTGAAGGTCTTGTAACAATCTTTACTTTCCTTCTCCATATGCGGCGATTAATTCATAAACATTTTTCCCTCTCAGCCTGTAGCTCTTTTCTCCACGGCTTGCCTTTTCTTCAAGAATGTTCATTTTTCCTTTTCATCTGTTAGCGACTGTTCCTCATAGTTTTTCTTCATTTGCCTGTACAAACTGGGCCCTTTCCTCGGTCTTCTTGGCCCATTGGAGCCCAAGAGTTTTGCACTGCTTCCCTCGGCTTTTTCCAATTCTTCCTGACAGTCTGGACTCGTTCTTCAACCCTCTTTTACCAATCTCTCGTCGGATAGACTTCTTTCTCGATTCTATGCAAATCTAATGTTCAGTTGTTGGAATTTGGGCCTTGAGAGCTCATTCTCCTGGGCCAATTGCTGTTTAATCACCTTTCGTCGGCTGCGGCTTGGCAGCGTTTCGAAAACCGAAGCTCCTGAAACCTGTTTTTCCCAATGTCCAATTCGAGCTCTGTACTCCTTTCTTTAGCCAACCGAACCCACTGTACCTGAGCCTCGCTTAGTAATTGGTTGCACATGTGGCCTTTTGGCGGTCTCTCGGGAATTTGAAACCTTTTACCGAACCAAACCGAGTATTTTGGCGATCTGACCTCACCTCTGGCCCGCGTCCGTGTACTACTCAGCTTTTGGCTCAAGGTACCTGCACTCATTCCCAATCTTTCGGATTCGGCCTTTCAGGAATGCAGCCTTTGGCCCAACTTCAATGAACTTGCCCACTCAGGTCTTTCATCGTTGGGCCCCGTCTGAACTTCCAAATGTTTGTCGCAAACGCAAGGGTAAGGAGCATAAGGTGAATGCTTCGGAATACCATCTAAAAGATATAGGGACCTCTGTGATTGATACACAACTCCAAGGAGAAGCATCATTAAGCCATCCACATTTATATCGCAGTGAGGATCTTAAAATGAGACCAGCCTCAGTTACTGCCGGGAAAACTCAATACCTGAAACCGGGTAATCGAAACTTATGCACATACAACTCACAACCCGGATTAAAGCCGTAGTTCATATTATCCTGTGCGGGACAAAGATGCCCCTGATCCACAACATGCCAAAAGCAAATGCACCTTGAAAGAATTCTCCCCTTTCTTCGACATTTGGTCAGAGCTCGGTATATTTCTGCTACATCTAGGGGAAACCACTGTGCTAGATGTTCTTCATAGCAAATCTCTAGCATTCCTACTAGGCAAAGGTCTATGTGACCATCCTTTCTAGGACAAATTACCACTCCCAAAAGAAGTCCACCCATGAGGCAACCCAGTGGGATTCCCATTTATATTTTGTTGCCAGCATGTGTTAATCCTGATGGGTTCCTCAACCTTTGGGTACCATACCGGGTGTTATAGGAATGTAGTTACAACACCCTTCCGCCTAGATGGAGGTCTTGAATATCCCGACTGATGCTCAACAAAATCTAAAACCTCTGTGAAGAGTTAGCTGCCGTGGAGCCAAAGGGTATTCTACCCGGAGGTTCCGTTGAGACCCTGCGTATCGGGGGGCCGGGGGGGGCCAAATTTTTTCTTCCAATTTTGGTTTGGGTGTGAGTTCAAAATCTGAAAACCGAATTACATTACGGGTCGGTCCCAAATGTATCAGTGCCTTCAATAACATCCATTCTTTGTCGTTATTTTCAATAAATCTACAAGACCGCCAGCTTTTTAACCACAGATCCCTGCTTCCTGTTTCCCAAGTACATTGCCCACCACATTATGGAGTTTCCAAAGATCGTTTCTCAGGACTGAGAAGGTTTCGATGTCACTGAATTCAATCCTGACAATTATTTAGGGAAACTTAATGATTTATTTTGAAAAATGGCTATTGTGTGCAAAATTTGTATTCAGAAATTAAGGATTTGGATTTGCAAAAGATACGGCCTTCCATGACTTCTGGAGGAAGCTTTTAAGCTGCTTCCCAGCAAACCATTCTTATAAAAGACTTCAGGGTGGCTATTCTTGCAAAAACGGGCTTCTCGAGCGTCCTTTGGACATTCGGCTTATTTTTAAACAAGAATGCAACCACCGCTTTTATGACAAAAATTAAAATTTCGGTATTTTGGCTATTGTTTGAAAAAAGGGAGTTGGACCCGATTGAGGGTTGCCTTTACGTATCTCACATTCGGTCAGAATCAAACCGGCGTAGGTTCGGGCAGTTTGCCAAAATTCAAAACTATTTTTTGAAACACGATTTCCTTTCTATTTTTCCAAATATTTTTCTTTTTCTCTTTTCATTTTTCAAAAATCCGGCAGCATTTCGGTACTATTTGGGCATTGGGGTTTTTCCAAAACAGATAGTTACCCTCACTTAGTCCTAACACTGCTTATTTTCTCAATTTAGACGAGCCGGTCAACATGCAAATCCGAGCAAATAAATGCGCAAGTAGCACGTAAGATGCATCAGGATGGTCAATTTATTTCAGGTCACCTGTCCTAGACGGACCCAACCCCTGTGTTGAGTCCCCTAAGTCAAATGCACATGATGCAAACAAACGTCCTACTGGGGATCCGACATGAGTTTTGTTCTTCTAAGTTTAACCCTAGGTTTATTGGTCTAGACCTGGCTTACCCGAGCGGACAACTCAAGCCGAGGGGGAGGCAGCGTACCGGGGATACAGAAGCTCCGCCGGCTTTGCAACTTATCCAACCTCGTTCTAAATGGGAAAAGACTCTAAACAGAAGAGAAGCTACACGAAGTGCACCCTTCTCCATGATGTAGATGACTCAGAAAGAGGAAGGGATTGGCGACAGTTTATATATACAATTTCAACAAATATCAAAGCGGTAAAACATTTAGCACATATAGCATGGAACATGTAGAAAATCAGGTAAAGCCAAATATAACAATTGTACTAAGCTCGAATTCTTGAACCCTGAATCGAAATTCTGGGTTCATTCCCCAGCAGAGTCGCCAGAGCTGTCACACCTCCTTTTTACACAACCTACCCCGAAGGATAATGTATAAGGGAGTTTTTCCATTTAAAGTGACATTATTCGAAATGGGATTGTTTATTTATTTTTAGAGTCGCCACTTGGGATAGGATTGGCTTTTGGTGTCCCAAGTCACCGGTTTAATTTAAATCCCAAATCGAGGAAAAATTCGACTTCCCAATTGGAGTCTGCGAACCAGAAATTCTGTGTAAGGAATTCTGTTGACCCGAGGGAAGGTGTTAGGCACCCCCGGATCCCGTGGTTCTAGCACGGTCGCTTAAATTATCATAAATGGCTAAAATCTGGTTTTTATACATATTTAAACCTATAGTGCAATTTTAAGATTATTTACCGCTTTTAGTTTATTTTGTTTTTACGAAAGTGAACGCCGTTTAAGAGCGTGTTTTGGGATCACGTCACATGAAATGCACCCGGATCCTCGACACCTCTCATTCAACGTTTTGGGATTTGGATTTGGGTTGCATGAAATGCACACCCGAGTTTAGGAAGGTAAAATTATTAAATAACACGCCTAAAGCGACTAGCGTGTTGGTATCTTTGCGGGGAACCATGGGAATTTGCTAAATGGCTTACCCGATTTCTAAATATTTTAGCATAGTATTTAATAAGGGCCTCGCAATTTGTATGTTTTATGCGGCGAGGCTCACCTCATGTTTTATTTAAAGGCCAATCCTAAAGTAAACTAAGATTTCCTATTTATTTTTGTCTCTAAAAGGGCATAATTAATTTACAATTATAAATCCGGGGCTCGAATTCAAGTCCGAATTCAAACAAAAGGGAGAACCCTCTTAATTTGAGTCCGCCACTTAACTCGAGAACCTAAATCTATATTTGCAAATTGATTCCCATGTTCCTAATGTGATTTTAACGGATTTCGGCTTCCAGCGATTTTGGGCCTGAAAGATTGGCCCAGGAAAAAAGGACAATACAGCTCATGTTAAAACTTGCCCAGTTTTGGGCTTAAAATTGAGTCCAACTTCAGTGGCTTAAACAAGGGACTCAGTACTGAATTTCTGGGGGGCTAACACAAGTATCCATAATACTTGGGCTTGCTTGTTATGCAGCTGGGTCAACGTTGAACCCAGTCTTTCAGCACTTTGGGTCCAAGGATGAGCCCAATTTGAAGTAAAATTGAAGTTGGGGGCTCAAGATCGAATCCCCTTCAGGCCCCAAACTTAATAAAATAAGGCCAGCCCTTTCGCTTTACTTTTAAATTGTAAATAAGTGGACAAACTATATTAATTAACAGGTTAAAAACTAAAGAAACGGTTGGATTTTCTTTCATTTGTTGCATATTCAAAGCTCTAGTCCGATGCCCTCAAAACTAAGACTATGGGAATCAGATATTGAACTGTTTCAAACATCTATTAGGTGTATAATTAACCCCAGCATCAGCACATACACATTAGTCCTAAAATCGTTTTCCGACTTATACAATATTTCAAATCTAACAATTAAATTAATATGACAGTAAACCTTGAGAAAAATTCAACATAGATTACTGAAATTAAACTATACTAAAGCTATCACTACCAAATAGAATATATATATGAGTCCAACAGTCCATGTACACAATTTCTCGAGTATTCTACCATACTAACGAGCTATGAGTTTCCAACGGAATGACAAGCAACATGAATTAACATCACTACTATGAATGAACTAGATTACATGCCATCACACTACACTACTAACTTCAGGAATTTTAAAGCAGACGATTGATAGAACAACCATTCATTCATGTATTCTTCAAACAATTACAGCTTCCTATTTTTCATCTCAACCCTTAGAGAATCAAGGAATACCTGGAAATTGGGCAAAGAAAATGAGCAGAAGTGAGGCAACAAGCAGAAGCCAACAGTAGTCAACAGCAGGAAATACCCCAGCAAACCAGTCTTAAAACCAAAACAGTATTCAAACAACCTACTCCAAAACAATTTCACTTAAGTGCAAACCCAAAACTTCAACATCAGACCTTAGAACCAACTTCAATCTATTTTTTCTAAGCCCTAAATGAACCAAAAATGTTCCAGAATTAGAGAAGTTTAAAAAAAAATCAGAGCATCAGCAATGGAACAGTCTTTTCTAGCAATTTTGGCCGCCTAGAACTTTTAGGAATTTTAGCCCTTCCAAATCTGAATTGAGCCTCAAGTAACAATGCCTTTATAGGCAAGTTACTAGGGCAGCCTTAGGGATTCAGTTATTTCATTTTAGTCCCTCTCCAACTTTCCTTTTTGCTACTTAATCCCTCATTTTCTGACTTGTGTCACAAGTTAGCACACTACAATTACTGAAATTACATTGAAGTCCTACTTTGGAAGGTCCTAGAAGATTCTAGTTTCAACTACCATATGCTATCTAATCCTAAATGTCTAAGCTACCCTTGAATTCATCCTAAAATTACTAACCCCTGAACCTATTTTGCAATTATTAACCCTTGATCTTGGTCTCAATTTACCAAATTACCATTATCATCTATAACCCAATCGATTAAACTAATCAATGCCAACTAATCAAGCTAATCTTACTAATGAATTGAAAACTAAACTTAAAGAATTATTGATACAATTACTGAATTAAACTAACTATCAGATTTCAGCTATAACCAATTCATTTAACCAATATAAAAGTCAGAGTTCCCACTCAAACAGTCCCGCAAAATCAAAACATNAAGCCATGTTTAGATTTGAGAAGAATTGAAGAGAGCATGATCTTAACCCTTAGGGGGAGCGGATTTGTGGTTAGGATAGGAATATACCTAGTCACCGTGCTTAATTAAATATCATAAACTTAATGCGTTCTTAATAGATTGATTTAATAGGAATATAGGAATTAATCTATTGAGAATAGGTGAGTAGTACTTCGGGAGAAGGTTATGAGAGCATTTATCGATTAATTAGCAATCATGGGTGAATAGGAAGGATTGGGCTGCAAAGATAGTAAAGATAGTGAATAGCAATAATTATACAATATTTAATTGGACAGAGTATTCACATATGGGTTCCAGGCTCGATATTTGAGGTCCAGTAGCACCAAACTATCCTGAATTCTTGTATGTGTTAGTTTTATTATTTTACATATTAGTTTCACAATTTTATATGTTTGTTTTAAAAATTAAATAATTAATTTTTATAATTATACAATATTTAATTGGACAGAGTGTTCACATATGGGTTCCAGGTTCGATATTTGAGGCCCAGTAGCACCAAACTATCCTGAATTCTTGTATGTGTTAGTTTTATTATTTTACATGTTAGTTTCATAATTTTATATGTTTGTTTGTAAATTAAATAATTAAGTTTTGTAAATTGGACAGAGTTGTGTTTGATCTATCAGTATAAGAGACACTTAAACTATAGGGATGCTAGTTAAAAGGCTCTACATTTTACTACACTAAAAGGGCACTCTATTACTAGTCTTTAAACAAATAAATAATCTAAACTAGATAAAAACAACAAATATATTTTAATCACAAAGCATTCACGAAAATACATATAAAACATTTAAAGTAATTTATTAACAAATAATAATGATTTCTCAATTTTTACATTTTTTTTGTAGAACATTAATATCTTAGTCCGGATATAAATAACATACCAGTTAAATCGCAAAAAAAAACACAAAACAATATGGAACACATTCAAAACAACTAATATGCATTATTTATACGAGTTTCGACATAAACTAAATCGGAATACCTCGATTTATATTTTTCGGAAAGTTGAAGAATTGAAAATTTGACTCTGAAACAAGCAACCCACAACAATAGAAGGCTTGGCTAGGATGTGGGACCAACACTCTTTACTTTTTGTGAGACGGGTGGGGTCCACTCGCGTTTTTATCGAGTTAATGGGGGGGGGGGGGGGGTAGGGGNACAAGAACCCACATGATTAGGGAAATTACGGTCAAAAATCCCTAAATTTTTGAGCTAGGGTTCTGCCGGTTTTAAGATTTGAAATTCGAGGAGTTATGGCAAGATTCGAAAGGTTTTGGTCAGGGATTAATGATGGGGAGGTCATGGTGACTGTGGGGTGTAAATTTGGGCCGGTTTGGACAGGTTCATGTTTGGCTCAACTTTTGATTTAATATTCGAGGATTTGGGTCTGATTCGAGGGGAGTTGTTTTGGTGGTTGGAAAGGGGAGGAAGAGAGGAGTAAGGGGTGTATTTTTTGGGTGGTTTGGAGCTTCGCCGCCGGCGGCGGCGATTTCCGGCCGGCGGCGGACGGTGGAAAAGGGGTAGAGATACAGTGGGGTACGGTGGGGCTACGGTGTGGCGATTTCCGGCGAGATGTGAGAGTGGGAGTGCGGGGGAGATGAACGAGGGGGTAGGGGGTGTGTTTCGGACATATATGTATTAAGTAACACCAGCTTTAGGACCGTTCGATCAAGGAACCTCGACGGTCCTGATTGAACGAGTCCAAACGACGTCGTTTCACATGGGCTGGGGAATTGGACCAGGCAAGGTTGGACGGGTATGGGACGGATCAGGCCTATTTTATTTGGGCTCAGCCATTTGGGCCCAATTTCTGGCAGCCCCTTTTGCATTTCTTTTGTATTTCATTTTGTATTTTTGTGTTTTGTATTTATTCATTTTTCCTTAATTTTAATAATGCTAAAACAAGACAAAGACTCAATTAAACTATTTAAACTTCCTAAAATTACTTAAAACTCTATTTAGAAATAAAACGCAACAAATAACAATTAAGAGTGCAACAAGACTTGTTCTTTATTCTAAATCTAATTAATACCTAATTAATACTAACAATTGTGAAATTAAAATCCTTAAATGTATGTGCATATTTTCTGTATTTTTTATGAAAAATGCAACCAATTAACACAAAAACTCAAACAAAAATTCACAAAAAATTGTAAAATAATAAAGAAATCAATTACTTGAAACTTTTGGAATTAATTTGCTTAGGGCAAAAATCACGTGCTCACACTATCAATATGATTAATATGTTATGTCAAGTTGTCTCTCATAGTATCAAAGTTACTGATTACACTTACTTAGGATAATTATGTCTAGTTATTTTTTAAATGATTTGATAGTAGTAAACTTTTGTTAGGCCATCAATAATACTTCGTAACTCCCTCGAGATTGGGTGTTACTCATATTATTCAGCGGGCACTGACTATCATCTCCTGCTAGCTACCCGATTACTATCTTTAAGTTGTTACCTAAAGCGCACTAGTGGATTTTAAACCGTGCCTTATGCGTGCACTACCCCTCCCATGCCTATGGTCCAGGAGGCATTTGGACCTCTATTTCAGGGTGGTTCTAGACCTTAACTTAGGTTGCTCGAAAAGGGAAAATACTAAGCGACAGACAAAAACAGTTAGGAATGCAGAAACCTATGGACAAGATCTCTATATGAATCTGGATTTAATGGACGGATAGTTATACGCAAAAGCCATTATACTTTCCAAAAACCTATATAATTTGCCTACTGATTTTAAGCATAGGGATTGAACCTATAGGCATGATGTCTAGGTGTTTTATGCTATAATAAATAGTGGCAATCACAGAAACATATTCAGAAGTATCTGTTTTAATCCTATAGGCATGTTTTCTAATGAGAGTAATAGCACACTGTTTGGAGACTCATGAATAAACGGGTAGAAATTAGGTTGATTCAAACCTATAGGCATGCTTTCTACAATTTGTTCCAATTTTAGATCATGTAGACATGATCTCTATAATTTGTAAACAGAACAACATGTGAATGAGGTTTTGCACACACATTGAATATACAATTCCATATAGGCATGGTTTCTAATACGATTAAACCAATTATTGAACCTATAGGCAGGATTGCTAACATATAATGGCTGAACATAATAGGATACCTATAGGCATGATTTCTAACACACGATAACTGAACATGCAATAGCACACTGTTGAACCTATAGGCAGGATTTTTACCCAATTTGTTACAAGTATACGAAAATTCCTTTCCCAATTTCACTAACACCCCAAAATGTTATTACAATACTTATTACAGACCCAGAAGTGAATGTAATGAATTACAGAATAAGTATAACTATAGGGAGCCTATAGAGGCCCAAATACACCTGGATAGGCCAGGCCTTCAACCCACAACAGCTCCAAAATTCATGTTTATAGATACAAGATAACCAATTGTTGAGTGATTCACCCATATATCAAAGCTGAGCATGCAAAACCCAAATCCCTAGTGTGTCAGAGTTCACAAGGGCCTCACATGGACCCCGAGCAGTGCTCACACTAGAGAGGTCAAAGGACAGAACCTAAATAGCCTTGGCTTTCAGCCGACTAAGAATAGGATTCAGAGAAACTTAAGCAAGAAGTGAATGACAAAGACCAAAGTTGAGGGACAGGACTTGAGGAATTTAAACAAACACGACCAAGTTGAACATATTAGGCAAACAGTTGACCAAATCACATAATTTAAAAGTCAGCTTAATGTAATCTTAGGGAAACAGATTCAACACTTAGTACGAAAACATTGACATACTGATAAGAACATGTTTGCAGGATTGATTGGGGTTAGTATCACTAGACAGGTTGAAACATGATTGGGGAATTATGCTAAGTATGCAGGCAACATTGTGCTAAACACATAATCATAGAAAGGGGAGGGCACCATGTTAGCAATGGGGCAAGATCACAAACACATATGCCAAAAACATGTTTCAAAGATTTTGGATAGCATGAGAGGCACACAAATAGTAGATAAGCATTCGAGCATTGTTATAGAGGTCTAATTAACAGAATAGGATTCAGCTTGTGCCCAAAGTTTAGCGTAACACCTTAAAGTAACAATGAAAAACATGCTGAGATCACAAACAGATACTAAAGGGATATGGGATCCCATAAACATGCTGAGGGCCATGATGACCAACACTAAATGTCTCAACACAAACTACTGCAGGGATTCAAAAGGGGGTGAATAAACATGTTCATAAGCATTCATGAGTCAATACACTAACTGAATAGGCCCCAAAGAAGCTTAGATTACCCATATAGGCACAGATAATCTTAGAACTAGTAGCATTAAGAGTGAGTAGATGCAAGAGTTAGCAAAGTGATGCCTAAAAGTAAACCAGGAACATGTAAAGCCAGAGATTCAGAGATGAGAACACATAAGGATGAAATTGCGAGAGTTAAGTAACTCACCAGTTAAACGAGAAATGCAGGAAAAGAACAAAAACCACAGTGTTCTGAATCGACAATGAGAAGCAAAACCCAGAAACTTAATGGCCTTGGCTTTCAACCGGCCAAGACCACAGTATAAATAACAGAGTAAAGTTTAGATCTAGTGAGGCTATAACGACTTCCAAGTCTGTTCTAAAGGGAAAGGGGGAAGGGGTTTATATAGTGGCAGAAATTAACAAGTAAAAAAGGAAACTGTATAAAATTGAACATAAATAAGGAAATCATAGCATGGAGAATTAATAAAATCGGATTTAGGGGCAAATAGGTAAACCCTAATTTCAGGGAAAGCAAATATTGACAGAAATATAACAAAAATTGGTCTGAAAACCCTAGTTTTAGGGTAAGTAAGAATCTCAAAGATACACAGAGATTCATAGAGATTCATACCATAAAAGAACAAGAACGAACACCGACGGAAAAGGTCAAAGAACTGAACCAGTTTTTTGTTCGAAATTAAAGAGATCCACTTGCCATGTTTAGGCAAGCAATTATGTAACACCATAAATGAGTAACCAGTGGTGAGAGGTGGTCAACAAGGTAAGGGAATCATTGATTGATTCCATTTTTGGGTCGGAATTGGAGGGGATAATAAGTTAACGGCGCTAGGGTTTCTTCAGAGGAAAAGAAGAATATAAAGCATTTAGGGGCGGCGGGTGGTGAGAAATGGGTTAGGGTTAGGTTTTTTGGGTAATTAAAAGGGTAGGGTTAGATGTGGGCCGTTGATCTTACAGATCAAAGGCCATGATTTTAAAGGAGATTGGGTCGGGTTGGCTTGGCAGGTACCGACCTGGTTTTAGTAAAGGGCTGTTTGGTTTGGGCTTAGGGTAATTGGGCAAGGTATTTAGGTAATTGGGCTGGAGGTTAGTCCCAAATTGGTTATAAAATTGGGGCCAGATTTTAAATACCCAATTTAATAAATGAAATAATTTATAAAAATAATAAATAAATAACAAAAATGTCATTTGTGCATAAAAATAATTTAAAACAATTATGTAATGTTATAAAAATATAAAAGGTTATTTTTTGCATAACTAATATAATCATAAGTACATATGGGCTATTATTGCAAAATGTCCAATTTAGCCTTAAAAATACAAATGTAATTATAAAAATGCATTGAAAAATATTTAAACATTATGTTGGTATAAATGATAAATTTAGATGATTAAATCATCATAAAAAATAATATGAAGGATAATTATTGGATATTTATATAATAAAATGCAGAAATAAATTGATTTAAAGCTTTTAAAAATTATGGAAAATTATGAAGAAAAAACTTGTGCATGCTTGTAAATCAAATGATGATGCATGTGCACTATTTTGAAAGTACATATATATATTTGGAAAATATAAGGGAAAAATTGGGTATCAACATCATGAGTGGCTAAAACCCACAGTTTTGGGGTTGTGATTTGGCCATGAATATTGTTGTTTAACGTTGACTTAACCTTGATTACAATTTATTAATATATGGTTGTTTCTTCAATTCTGTGATTAATTGCTTAATTGTTTGGCCAACAGTTATGTTCTATTTACTATCTATGCTATGCTTGGGAAAACCATGTTTAGATTAGAGAAGAATTGGAGAGAGTATGATCTTAACTCTTGGGGGGGGGGGGCGGGATTTGTTGTTAGGATAGGAATATACCTAGTCACTGTGCTTAATTAAATATCGTAATCTTAATGCATTCTTAATAGATTGATGTCATAGGAATATAGGCGTTAATCTATTGAGAATAGATGAGTAGTACTTCGGGAGAAGGCTATGAGAGCATTTATCGATTAATTAGCAATCATGGGTGAATAAGAAGGATTGGGCTGCAAAGATACTAAATATGGGTTCCAGGCTCCTCAATATATGGTTGTTTCTTCAATTCTGTGTTTAATTGCTTAATTGTCTGGCCAACAGTTATGTTCTATTTACTATCTATGCTATGCTTGGGAAAACCATGTTTAGATTAGAGAAGAATTGGAGAGAGTATGATCTTAACTCTTGGGGGGGGGGGGGCGGATTTGTTGTTAGGATAGGAATATACCTAGTCACTGTGCTTAATTAAATATCGTAATCTTAATGCATTCTTAATAGATTGATTTCATAGGAATATAGGCGTTAATCTATTTTGAGTAGGCGAGTAGTACTTCGGGAGAAGGCTATGAGAGAAATTATCGATTAATTAGCAACCATGAGTGAATTGTATGAAAAGAGAGTTAACTAGAACACAATAGGATTGGTGAATCGATCACAACCTTGGAATATTTGTCTTTATTGAATACACAACAATCAATTTACTGCTTGATAAATTAGTTATTAATTAGAATTATGGTTAGTATAATCACATTCTTGAACTCGAATTTGGCTTAACTGAATAACACTCTTGGTGATTTTAGTGAGTAGTTGATACAAGTCTCTGTGGGTTCCACACTTGACTTATCATCTTATTACCTGTACGACCACGTATACTTGCGTGTGCGTATGGGAGACATAAGTTTTTGGCGACATTGCCGGAGACTTGAATATTGGCTACTTTCTAGTTTTTGCTTTTATTGTTTATTTTGTCAAGTCTAACGTTACTTGATGTTTCTCTGATCTCAGGAAATTTGATTGAATGCGCAGGGTCAGAAGCCAGGACAAACTTCAAGGCTTTGACCCCGAACCTGAGAGAACATTTCATAGGAGGTTGAGGGAAGCCAGGGATACTAATAATCTTCAGGCACTTGTTCAATTTCCCGTGAACATGGCAGAGGAGCAACATATGGATGTTCAGGAGGTGGCAATGCCCAGCATTGCTAATGTCACCTCCAGCATTGTGAAGCCCAGGATGACTGGGCACTTTGAACTGAAACAGAGCATGATCCAGCTACTTCATGCAAATGGGCAGTTTATGGGTCTTCCACACGAGGATCCACAACAGCATATCTTGAACTTCTTGGAGATTAATGATACTTATATCACTAACGGAGTCACTCCAGACTATGTTAGGCTCACACTTTTTCTATTCTCTCTGTTGGGCAAAGTACAGCGATGGCTGAAGGTAGAACTAGCTAATTCTATTACATCATGGAATGATTTAGCAAGGAAATTTCTGGCAAGGCTCTTCCCTTCAAGCAAAACTGCAAAGATTAGAAGTGAGATAGTTTCCTTCAAACAGAAAGCGGGAGAGTCTTTATACTCAGCTTGGAAGAGGTTCTAGGGGCTACTCAGAGACTGTCCTCATCACAATCAGACAAACGAAGTGTTAGCTTGCACTTTCATAGATGGGCTCCATCCTGAAACAAAAATTGTGGTAGATGCTGCAACTGGAGGTCAAGTGTTGGAGAAAAGCTTTGACGAGATAAATGCATTATTGAACAAATTATCCAAAAGCAATCCGGATTGGCAAGGAGAAATGGGAAAACACACGGTGCAAAAATCTACATGGGTTCTCGAGTTAGATGTCGTATCGGCATTATCAGCACAAATTTCTACACTAACCAACCAAGTCAATCAGATGACCTTGGTTATCAACAAGAAACAAGCACAACCGGTACAATAGGTTCAAGTGTTTTGTGAAGTATGTGGAGAGGGTCACACGAGCGATTATGCCCAGTTAATCCAGAGTCTGTCTGCTTTGTGGGTAATGCAAATAGGGGCCAGACAAACCAATATGGGAACACTTATAATCCCAATTGGAGGAACCACCCAAACTTCTCTTGGGGTGGAAATCAAGGTGCTCAAAATCAATACCGACCACAAGCACCTCAACAACAATATAGACCACCTCAGACTGAACAACAGGCAATCTCAACAACTCACATTGAGGAAATGATGAAGAAATTGATGGCTGACCAGCAAGCCCACACCGCATAGATGATAAAGAAAGTAAGTGATGGTTGACCAGTAGGCCCAAGCCACAACAATGAGAAATTTGGAGCGCCAAGTGGGACAACTTGTCAGTTCCCCAAACACTAGACAGTTGGAGCTCTTCCAAGTGACACTGAATCTAAAACTAAGGCATCCCTTAATGCCGTGTCACTGAGGAATGGGAGACAATTAGAAGAAGTCCAGTCAAAAAAGAGAAAACAGGTGACTTCTAATGAGAGGCCAACCACTATAGAATCAACATCAAAATCAAAAAAGTCAGAGAAACCAGCTAAAGAGGCGGTGGCTGAGCAACCCCCACCATTGGTTGCGACGCCACCACCCTCATTCACTCAAAGATTGCAGAAAGTGAAGAATAATGCTGCGTATATAAAGTTTCTGGATATTTTGAAGTAGGTGCAAATTAATATTCCATTGGTAGACATCTTGCAAGTAGTGCCCTAATATGCAAAATACATTAAGGACATAGTGGCAAATAAAAGGAGGCTGACCGAGTTCGAAACTGTGGCACTCACTGAGGAGTGTAGCTCAAGAATTCAAAGTAAGCTACCTTAGAAATTGAAGGATCCAGGTAGTTTCACTATCCAAATCTCGATTGGTAAGCAGGCAGTCGGGCGAGCTTTATGTGATCTTGGAGCAAGCATCAATTTGATACCGATATCTGTGTTCAGACAGTTGGGGTTGGGTGAGCCACACCCAACAACGCTAATCTTACAGTTGGCTGATCGCTCCCTTGCTCATCCTGAAAGAGTGATTGAACATGTGTTAGTTTAAGTGGGTTCTTTCATATTCCCTGTTGATTTCATTATCTTGGACTACGAGCCTGATCAGGAAGTCCCATTTATTTTGGGGCGTCCATTCTTAGCCACGGGCCGAGCTATTATTGATGTATGAGAAGGAAAGATGACGATGAGAGTAGGTAATCGAGTGGAGGTATTCAATGTTTATAAAGCACTCAGGTTGCTAGCCCACATGAAGAGCTATCCATGATTTCTGTGGTGGAAAGTGATGCTACACCATTAGTGCCTTATATGAGCCCTATAGATCCTCTTGAACGAGCTTTGATTGGGGATGAAGAAGACAGTGAGAATGAAATGATGGGAGAAATTGAGCAAGTACTTGATATGTCCTGCACTTATGTCCATGGGTTTGGAAAATTTGAGGAGTTGGACAGGCCTGTCACTCTGACCCCTCCTAAGCCATCTATTGAAGAAGATCCAAAGCTAGAACTTAAGCCCCTACCAGCGCATCTGCGCTATGCTTATTTGGGAAACTCTGAGACATTGCCCGTCATTATCTCATCCATCTTGACTAACACTCAAGAAGAAAAATTGCTCAGAGTACTCAGCGAGCATAAAAATGCTATTGAGTGGATAATTGCTGACATTAAGGGAATCAGCCCATCGTTTTGCATGCATAAGATCTTCTTGGAAGATGGACACCGCCCTAGTGTTGAGCAGCAAAGGAGGTTAAATCCCATTATAAAAGAGCTCGTGAAAAAGGAAGTAATCAAGTTGCTCGATGCAGGTATCATCTTTCCTATTTCTGACAGCAACTGGGTAAGCCCGGTTCAATCTGTGCCCAAAAAGGGGGGATGACTGCGATTATGAATGAGAAAAATGAGCTAATTCCTACTCGCATTGTGACAAGGTGGAGAGTCTGCATTGATTATAGAAGGCTCAACAAATTAACCCGTAAGGACCACTTTCCACTTCCATTCATTGGCCAAATGTTGGACAGATTAGCGGGGCATGAATATTATTGCTTCCTTGATGGTTATTCGGGATACAATCAGATTGTCATATGCCCAGAGAACCAGGAGAAGACCACTTTTACTTGTCCTTATGGTACTTTCGCCTTCAAGCGAATGCCGTTTGGTCTTTGTAATGCACCAGCTACTTTCCAGAGATGCATGATGGCTATTTTCACTGATATGATGGAAAAATTTGTGGAAGTTTTTATGGATGATTTTTTCAGTCTTGGGTCTTCTTATGATGATTGTTTGAAGAATTTGAGCAAGGAGGTAGCCCGTTGTGAAGAAACAAATATGGTATTGAATTGGGAAAATTGTCACTTTATGGTGAAGGAAGGCATCGTTTTGGGTCACAAAGTGTCGAGGAGCGGCATTGAAGTTGATAAGGCGAAGGTGGAGGTAGTTGAAAAATTACCTCCACCTATTCTGTGAAGGGTGTCCGGAGTTTCTTGGGACACGCGGGATTCTATCAGCGCTTTATTAAAGATTTTTCTAAAATTGCTACTCCTTTGTGCAAGTTGCTTGAAAAAGATGTAACTTTTCAATTTTGATGACGCCTGCCTCAAGGCATTTGAAGAACTCAAAAAGAAGTTGGTGGCTGCTCCCATTATTGTGGCACCATATTAGTCCTTACCATATGAACTTATGTGTGATGCGAGTGACCACGCTATTAGGGAAGTGCTAGGCCAGAGGAAAGACAAGGTGTTTTATTCCATCTACTATGCGAGTAAGACTTTTGAAGCAGGTGCAAATTAATATTCCATTGGTAGACATGTTTCAAGAAGTGCATGAATATGCAAAATACATCAAGGACATAGTGGCAAATAAAAGGAGGCTGACCGAGTTCGAAACTGTGGCACTCACTAAGGAGTGTAGCTCAAGAATTCAAAGTAAGCTACCTCAGAAATTGATGGATCCGGGTAATTTCACTATCCAAATCTCGATTGGTAAGCAGGAATTCGGGCGAGCTTTATGTGATCTTGGAGCAAGCATCAATTTGATGCCGCTGTCTGCATTTAGACAGTTGAGGTTGGGTGAGCCATGCCCAATAACAGTAATCTTACAATTGGCTGATCTCTCCCTTGCTCATCCTGAAGGAGTGATTGAAGATGTGTTAGTTCAAGTGGGTTCTTTCATATTCCCTGGTGATTTCATTATCTTGGACTACGAGCCTGATCAGGAAGTCCCATTTATTTTGGGGCGTCCATTCTTAGCCACGTGCAGATCTATTATTGATGTTTGCGAAGGAAAGATGATGATGAGAGTAGGTGATCGAGTGGAGGTATTCAATGTTTATAAATCACTCAGGTTGCCAACCCACTATGAAGAGCTATCCATGATTTCTGTGGTCGAAAGTGATGCTACATCAGTAGTGCCTTATATGAGCCCTATAGATCCTCTTGAACGAGCTTTGATTGGGAATGAAAAAGACAGTGAGGATGAATTGATGGGAGAAATTGAGCAAGTACTTGATATGTCCTGCAATTATGTCCATGGGTTTGGAAAATTTGAGGAATTGGACAGGTCTGTCACTCTGACCCCTCTTAAGCCATCTATTGAAGAAGCTCCAAAGCTAGAACTTAAGCCCCTACCAGCGCATTTGCGCTATGCTTATTTGGGGAACTATGAGACATTACCCGTGATTATCTCATCCAGCTTGACTAACAGTCAAGAAGAAAAATTGCTCAGAGTACTCCGTGAGCATAAAAAGGCTATTGGGTGGACAATTGCTGACATCAAGGTAATCATCCCATCATTTTGCATGCATAAGATCTTATTGGAAGATGGACACCGCCCAAGTTTTGAGCAGCAAATGAGGTTAAATCCCATTATGAAAGAGGTCGTAAAGAAGGAAGTAATCAAGTTGCTCGATGCAGGCATCATCTTTCCTATTTCTGATAGCAACTGGGTAAGCCCAGTTCAATGTGTGCCCAAAAAGGGGGGGGGGGGATGACTGTGATGGAGAATGAGAAAAATGAGCTACTTCCTACTCGCACTGTGACGGGGTGGAGAGTCTGCATTGATTTTAGAAGGCTCAACAAATCAACCCGCAAGGACCACTTTTCACTTCCATTCATTAACCAAATATTGGACATATTAGCGGGGCATGAATATTATTGCTTCCTTGATGGTTATTCGGGATAAAATTAGATTGTCATATGCCCAGAGGACCAGGAGAAGACCATTTTTACCTGTCCTTATGGTACTTTCGCCTTCAAGAGAATGCCGTTTGGTCTTTGTAATGCACCGGCTACTTTTCAGAGATGCATGATGGCTATTTTCGTTGATATGGTGGAAAAATTTGAGGAAGTTTTTATGGATGATTTTTCAGTCTTTGGGTCTTCTTATGATGATTGTTTGAATAATTTGAGCAATGTGTTAGCCCGTTGTGAAGAAATAAATCTTGTATTGAATTGGGAAAAGTGTCACTTTATGGTGCAGGAAGGCATCGTTTTGGGTCACAGAGTGTCGAGGAGCAGCATTGAAGTTGATAAGGCAGAGGTGGAGGAAGTTGAAAAATTACCTCCACCTATTTCTGCGAAGGGTGTCCGGAGTTTCTTGGGACACGCGGGATTCTATCGGCGCTTTATTAAAGATTTTTCTAAAGTTGCTACTCCTTTGTGCAGGTTGCTTGAAAAAGATGGAACTTTCAATTTTGATGACGCCTGCCCCAAGGCATTTGAAGAACTCAAAAAGAAGTTGGTGGTTGCTCCCATTATTGTGGCACCAGATTGGTCCTTGCCATTTGAACTTATGTGTGATGCGAGTGACCACGCTATTAGGGAAGTGCTAGGCCAGAGGAAAGACAAGGTGTTTTATTCCATCTACTATGCGAGTAAGACTCTTGATGATGCACAACTGAATTACACCACCACTGAAAAGGAGTTGTTAGCTGTTGTGTGGGCCTTTGAGAAATTCCGGACATATTTGGTGGGAACAAAAGTCATAGTCCATATCGATCATGCAACAATCAGGTATTTGTTTACAAAAAAAAAAGATTCTAAGGTTAGATTGATGCGCTGGTTTTTGTTGTTGCAGGAATTTGATGTAGAAATACGAGATCGAAAAGGCACAGTGAACCAAGTAGTTGACCATCTATCAAGGCTAGAAAATCACGACCACGTGGAGGAGGATGGCCAAATTAAAGAAGTATTTCCTGATGAGCAACTTTTTCCTATCACCCAAGACCCTCCCCCATGGTACGCAGACTATGTGAATTGTCTTGTGAGTGGGGTACTTCCTCCTGAAATTGAATCTAAATCTAGAAAGAGGTTTCTACATGATGTGAACCTCTACTATTGGGATGAGCATAATTTGTACAAGCAATTTGCTGATAAGTTGATGAGGAGATGCATTCCAGAAAAGGAGGTAGAATTAGTGTTGTATGATTTTCATGCATCATTTTATGGGGGCCATCACGGAGGAGATAGAATAGCTGGAAAGGTATTAAAATCCGGTCTCTTTTGGCCAACTTTATTCAAGGATGCCCATGCATTTGTTAAGAAGTGTGACCAATGTCAGAGAACAGGAACAATCACAAGGAGGCATGAGATGCCTTTGAATAACATCCTGGAAGTTGAGATTTTTGATGTGTGGGGGACAGAATTTATGGGACCATTCCCATCATCCAGAGGAAACAAATACATTTTGCTAGCAGTTGACTATGTGTCAAAATGGGTAGAGGCAATTGCATTGCCAACAAATGATGCCATGGTGGCAGCTGCGTTTGTGAAAAAGAACATATTTTCGAGGTTTGGGACTCCACGTGCCTTAATTAGTGATGAGGGGACTCATTTTTGCAATCGGTTGTTGAATAATCTTCTAGCTAAATATGCAGTCCGCCATAGAGTTACTACAACATATCATCCTCAAACAAGTGGGCAAGTTGAGGTGTCGAACAGAGAAATAAAGCAAATCTTAGAGAAAACGGTGAGTGTGAATAGATAGGATTGGGCTGCAAAGTTAGATGATGCCTTGTGGGCATATAGAACTGCATACAAAACGCCAATTTGGACGTCACCTTATAAGTTTTTTTATGGGAAGGCATGTCACTTGCCTGGAACTTGAACACAAAGTGTATTGAGCCTTTAAGAAGTTGAATATGGACCTTGACGCCGCGGGTGAGAAAAGACTCTTGCAGTTGAATGAATTAGATGAGTTCAGGTTGCACTCTTATGAAACTGCTAAGCTATACAAAGAGAAGACGAAATGATGGCATGACAAGCGTATCAAGCCACATCACTTCGAGCCAGGAAAACAGGTATTATTGTTGAATTCTAGGCTAAAGTTATTTCCTTGGAAGTTAAAATCGAGATGGTCAGGCCCTTTTGAGGTGGTGAGAGCCACTCCTTATGGTGCAATTGAGCTGCGGGCTTTAAATGGTGAAAGAAAATTCTTGGTGAATGAACACAGAGTTAAGCACTATTGGGGATGAATAATTGATCGTGAGAAGACCAAAGTTGCACTAGCTAATGAGTAAGCGAGGCCCTGCGTCGTGCCGCGACGTTAAATCATAGCTTGTTGGGAGGCAACCCAATTTTTATTGCTTTCATAGTTTAGCTTCTTATTTTTTTTTAGTTAGAGTAGAATAAAGTTTGTATTTTCTTTGTAGGCATAGAAATTATAGGTAGAATAGTGTAGGACATGTAAATTGGGTATATAAAAGGCTCAGAGGATCAGGATGTATAAAAAAACATTATTGAAATCAGCGCCCAGGCCAGCGCCTAGCGCTGCCTGGGGTGCTGAAGGCAGTACGCAAAAAATCCCCCAGCGCCGACATAGCGCTGAGCTCTGGGCAGGGGTGGCCAGGTATTAATTAATTAATTAATTAATTTTTGTTTATTTAGTACGTTAATAACCCATACCCATTAACCCAACCCATCTACCCATTTACTCTCACATTAAAACCCATCTTATTACCCATACCCACCCACAACTTGAATTAACTCAAACACCTCCCTCCCAAAAATACCCAAACGCACTCTCTCTCTCCTTTGCTTCTGCTTCTGCCTAGTTTCTTCTTCTTCTCCTCTCTCAAATTTTCTCAAGTTTTCTCTTGCTCTCATCCTAAACTCTACAGGTATGTTCTTCTTTCTCTTCTTCTTCTTCTTCTTCTTCTTCTTCTTCTTCTTCTCTCTCTCTCTCTCTCTCTCTCTCTCTTTCTTCTTCTTCTTCTTCTTCTTCTTCTTCTTCTTCTTCTTCTTCTTCTTCTTCTTCTTCTTCTTCTTCTTCTTCTTCTTCTTCTTCTTCTTCTTCTTCTTCTTCTTCTTCTTCTTCTTCTTCTTCTTCTTCTTCTTCTTTTTAATTAGTAGATAACAATGTACCCATCTCCCAAGTGCCCTAATCCTCAAATTTTTCCCTATGTTGTTTCTTAAGAAATTTTTATGGTGGGTGGTCCACATTGGTCGAAAATTGTGTGGTTATTATGTATACGGAGTAGTAAACTAGAATTTCCTCTACTTCTTTGAAATTTGGGAGGGCCACCATGTTCCACCATTGATAAACTAGAATGCACACACTTTATGCCCACAAGGTGTTTGTTAAAATGCTTGAATGAAGATTTTCGTGTACCGGTGAAGTCTGAGTAACCGAGTATATTTGTGTATGAATTTGGGCTAAGTGTGGGGTATGTGGGGATGAGTTTACATGCTAGGGAGCTTGGCTTCGATGCAAACATGTTCCTACACCATCTATCTTATATAATGTATGTTGTAGATTATTGTAAATTTAGCTAATTTAGTGTAGTGTAGTAGTTGTAGAAAGGTGAGTAACATATGCCTCTTGCTTACGTTAAGGTGAATTCACTAAGCCATGATCACTCACTTGTGTGTGTGGCATTGATTGGTTCCTTTTAACTATTGTATGGCATGGGGAAGTCTTGAGTACCCATAGCTTCGGAGTGCAACACTTGAGCATTTTAGATCAAAGTTGTGAAGTATTGTACATTGTGCCTTCGGTTTTAAGTGTGGGGTCGTTTTTGACTTGCGCGACAACCTTAGGCATATTTCTTGATTAGTTATCACATTCATGCTTATTTGTGTTGCAGGATATTATGGCTTGTGATAGTTCTAGCAAAGGCAAGGGCATTGGAAACTCCTCCACCACTTCCCCCGTGCCCAAAAAGCGAAAGCAAGGAGAAGGATTCTTACGGCAAGCTAAAGGCAAACAAATTGCCGAGGGATCACAGCACGCGCCATTTAGACCGAGGCCTCGCTTGGATTTGGTCAATGATACGGCTATTTTATAGCACAAGGACTTCGTGCCATATGGACGGTACGTCTCCGAGATGGAAATTAATACCAAGGCTTTAGAAAGAAACTTCCCGGAGGTACTTGGCCGACTACGCTCACTAAATATGAACATGTTCCTAGAATGCCCCAGGCATGCAAATCTGAGCATGGTTCGGGAACTACATGCCAACTGGGATGCAGGATGGGGCACTGCATGTGTACAGGGGAAGAACGTGCCAATTGATAGAGAGTCCTTATGTGCATATTTGGGGGTTGAGAATGCTGACCAGAGGAGGCTCCAGAAATTTTTTCAGAAGCCCAAAATACACATTGATACGTCACACTCTTTGTGGCGTGGATTCAAATGCTAAGTGGACCAGGAAGCAAGGCGATATTCACCTTTCCATGGTTCGCTCTGATTTCAACAAGACTGCAAAAGTGTGGCATAATTTTGTGCAAGCCAGACTCATGCCAGTGGAGCACAGCAACGACTGCACTCGAGCTAGAGTGTGTGTCATATTCTTTTTGATGACTGGCAGACCCATTAATGTGGGTGAGATTATGCTCGGTGAGATGGACCGCACGAGATTTAGGCGGTAGATTAAAAAGTTCTTTTTCGGCAAGTTACTCACACAATATATGCTATTCTGAGGAGTGCCGGAGTACCCAAGATATGATGAGGTGGTGGAGGCTCCATCAGGGATTTTTGACATCACATCTCTGTTGGAGACGTCGTCAAAGCTCACTCCAGCCGCAAGGAACGAACGAGACGAGAACTTCAATAGGTACCTCTATAACTCTTTGAATTTACTCACGAGCAGGGCTGGTATTTCAGACGAGGAGCATATGCATTTACGCAGTGACTTGTCGAGCATGTCCAAGGAGATCTTGGGGATTGCACCTGGCAGCCTCGTTCACTCATCCGAGGATGCAAACTCTGTCAAGGGCTCAGACACGGAGGACGAGGTTGGTGAGATGTTACGGGGCCCATGGCTTTGGTGCCTCTAGGACCGGATGATGATGTGCCCAGAGTTGTTGATGGAGGGAACGCTGTGGAGGAGGACTCCGACTGACAGGGAGTTTTCTTTTCACCCTACTCTATTTTACATTTTTATATTCATCGAGGACTATGCATAGACTAAGTGTGGGGTGGGAGGTATACTACCTGTGATGTAGTTGTATATCTTGTATCATTTTGTTTCTGTCATTAGTTTTAAGATGTTTCTTTTATTATTTTTATTTAGTCTAGTTTAGTTTAGTTGCTTTAGAGAAGAGAAAAAAACAAATGAAAAAATATATAAAAACACAAAAAAGAAAAAAAAATTGAAAAAGCTCGGACTTTTGCCGACGATGGATCTTTTGAACAATTTTCTTGAGGGATAAAGTCCAATTAAAAATACCAAATTTTTTTTAGGATAGTTAGGTAGTATTCCTTGGTTTTTCTTTGGGTGCCGATTCTATTCCAAGGATGTAGCTCGAACCGGGTACTTTATTTTTGGTTTAGGAGTAGTTAAGGAAGAAACTGAGTTGCTCTGAGATACTGACATGGTTGACGCTGGCACATTAGGCTATGACATACATTCTATCTTCCCGTGTATTTGGTTTGAATTGTGACGTCTAAGTAAAGTAAATAGCCTATTTTGTGACGCTTTTTCTCAGTTGTTCGACTTGTATGCCACATAGTGCAATATTGCTTAATTTTTCTCAAATATGTGTGCTTGCTTGACTTGAGAGTTGAACAGAACCGTCGTGATTGAGTCATGTGCAATGTGTGTGGAAGGATTTGTGATCTTCTGTGCTATCATGTGTAGTCTAGAACTTGCCCTTTTTGTTAATCGAAGCGAATTGTAAGTTGTGCTAATATAGGAGATGACATAGGCGTTTATTGCTTGGTCATAGATGTGCTTGTCACATAAAAATAAAATTTTCCGTTGCTAGCCCCTTTGAGCCTATAGACCTTTCTTTTGGAACCCACATTACAAGCCATACCCCTGTTTTGTTCTTAATTTGATATTGTTGAACCTTTACCTCCTAAGGCACTTAATCACTAAAAGAAGTAAAGTGAGAGGTTTGGGGAGTAGTTTTTGAGTGGAACCATGGAAGGGCCCGTTGGTGCACTAAAGTTGAAATCAAAAGTCACTAGCCGATGAACTCTAATATAGGGAGTGTGTGAAGAAAAAAAAAAGAAAAAGAGAGAGAGATAAAGAAAAAAGAAAAATTGCAGGAAAGAAGAAGAAAAGAAAAAAATGATAGTGAAAGTACGTAGAAAAATACACACCTCCAATTCTTAATAATTTGTGCTAGTGGGAGTATAGAAGTGCTTAATGAAAGTAAGGGCTATGTTGCATATGGTTTGTGGCAAGTGAATTGGTTGAGAAGAATATGTGCTTGAATTGCGAGTGTAGTGTATTAAAGTGCTTAGGAGGGTTAGTCACTATTTCTGAATGTATCATACCCGTCCCTTAGCCTACATTACAACCTTAAAGTCCTTATTGATCCTAGATTTGGCTAGCTCAAATTAGTAGAGATATACACTACGGGAAAGCTTATGGTACGACCACGGGATGCATATAGATTCTTTGTGAGAGTGAGCCTATTTTTGTTTAATTGTGTGATGTCCTTAATTTATATTCAAAAGCATATTTGAGTGTGTGGACTAGTCTATATTCACTCTTTTGTTTGTTGGTGAGGGCACATGATCTCATGAATGATTGGTAATGTTGTAAACTTTCTTGTTGGGCGAGTACGTGAGTTAAGGGTACTTAGTGCTTAAAAGTCAGCTTTTATGGTTGGTTGGTGACAAATAGGTTATTGGAATTGATTGAATTGAAATGTTATACTTGGGCATGCTTAAACGAGAAGAATGTGAAATTTTGTATGTTCATGCTTGTGTGCCGGTATTGATCATAGTCAAGGGTAGAGGGTATGGTTAAAAGTTGAATTGTTCCTCTATAGTTGAGACTTGTATGTAGTTGGGCGTTTATTGGATAGTCCCATTGCCCGAGGACGAGCAAGAGTCTAAGTGTGGGATGTTGATGTTTAACTTAAAGTTTATATATTTACATGTATATCGCCTCATGTTTTACTTTTGTTTCGTGGATTTAGGATGTAAAATGTGTTGATTTATATTAATTTGAGGTGTTTTTATGTGTAGGAATGATCCGGGAGCGATTGGGGGCGAAAAGTGCGAGATTAGAGCCAAAACGGACGAAAAAGCAAAAAAGGGAATTTCCAGCGCCTAGCGCTACCTGTGGCGCCAGAAACAGTATGCTTCAATTAATAGCGCCAGGGACAGCGCCTGGCGCCGGGCTGGGCGCTGGTGGCGTGAATCCTGTCCAATTTTGCCCGGGACAAGGTTATTTCGGCTTTAGACCTACCCAACACGTATAAAAGCAAGACTACTTATTTTTAGAGGGGAGACGCCACTTTGAAGGGAGAATACACACGAGAAACGTTCGGGAGCGAAGAGATCTCAGTTTTGTTCATCTTTTCTTAGTATTTTCAATTATCCAACACTTATGAATTTGTTTGATACTATCATGAGTGGCTAAAACCCATAGTTCTGGGGTTGTGATTTAGCCATGAATATTGTTGTTTAACGTTGACTTAACCTTGATTACAATTCACTAATATATGGCTGTTTCTTCAATTCTGTGATTAATTGCTATATTGTCTGGCCAGTAGTTAGGTTCTATTTACTATCTATGCTATGCTTGGGAAAGTCATGTTTAGATTAGAGAAGAATTGAAGAGAGCATGATCTTAACTCTTAGGGTGGGGGGAGCGAATTTGTTGTTAGGATAGGAATATACCTAGTCACCGTGCTTAATAAAATATCGTAATCTTAATGCGTTCTTAATAGATTGATTTCATATGAATATATGCGTTAAGCTATTTTGAATAGGTGAGTAGTACCTCGGGAGAAGGCTATGAGAGAAATTATCGATTGATTAGCAACCATGAGTGAATTGTATGAAAGGGAGAGTTAACTAGAACACAATAGGATTGGTGAATCGATCACAACCCTGGAATATTTTTCTCTATTGAATACACAACAATCAATTTACTGCTTGATAAATTAGTTATTAATTAAAATTATTGTTAGTATAATCACATTCTTGAACTCGAATTTGGCTTAAATGAATAACAATCTTGGTGATTTTAGTGAGTAGTTGATACAATTCTTTGTGGGTTCCACACTTGACTTATCATTTTATTACTTGTATGACCACGTATACTTGCGTGTGCGTTTTGGAGCAACACCTATACTCCCCTTTTAGGATTCTTACAACGAGGACCTTAAAGGGTGGAAGCATCCGGCTCGCATTTTCATGATTTATTTCCTCAAGTTTTTACTCCTTGTTGTAACAGAAGTCACAACTCTGGAAATGGAACTACTTCGACTTACTTTTCATACTTATAGCACCAGCTTTATTGGCGTCTCTGGCACAACTCAGGGGCGGATATATGTTAACTGAAGCGGTGTCCGATGACACCGTTTCGTTGACAAATTTTAAGTTTATATATGGGACAATATGCAAAACGTAGAGTAAATAATAAAGACATGACGCTTCTTGACGCTATGGCTTCATTGGCGTGCTGGTAAAGCGCTGCAGTATATCCCTTTGGAAGTCGAAAGTTCGATTCCCTCTTAGTTGATGTATGTTCTAAAATTTTGAGTTTTTTTTTTAGAAAAATGTAGAAGCTATCAAGGCTTGATCCTTCGACTCCTTACATAGAAATGGAGTTACTGAACCTACATCCATTGGGGCACATATTGCTGCCAATAAAAATTCAAGTATTTTGGAACCTCTGTTTCCTTACCTTCTTTTAAGTCCAACTCATTACCTAATGAGTCTATTATAAATTAAAAAAGAAGTATTTAGTGTAATTTTTTTTGAGTCTATTATGGATAAATTTCAAAAACTGAAAACGTGTCGATGGAGATTTATAACAGTATACTTGAATTGTGTATAACTTTGTTAGAATAATTTATTCATTCGTTGCTTCTTTAAATATCGACATCGCTTACTAAAAATCTTGCGTATGCCCCTGGGCACAACTTAGGATCAAATTTTTTGTTATGGGCAGATAGTCTGCATATACTGTGACTTTTTTAGCATATAATTCATCTATGAGAAACTAGTAATGTAATTACTTTTGTCAAAAGGATAGCACCAAGCTTGTAGTAAAATATGAAAGACATTGAGATATATGCCAAATTTCTTGTTAATCCCTGAAATTAGAATTCTGAATGGGAGATAAGTTTGAAGGATGAGATTCGATCGGAAAGCCAGGACATGAGCTTTTCTAGTTAGTAGTGACTTAATTTACCTGATCATGTCCAACTCCAGCCCTAAAAATGATAAGTGGTTGCTACAAATATAATCCGGTCTAAACTGCAATGTCGAATCCCACAGAGAACTAAGATTTAGCTATAACTGTTCAATATCACTTAGAAAATAAGCTCGAACAATTCCTAAGTTATAAAGATTGCGATTCTTGTTTTAAACTAATTAACTAACAACTATTAAATACAATAAAAATTATTAACTAAGGAAACTAAAGATTGGAGATAAAATTAAGGAGGCCGAGGGTTACGATTTTCAATTGTCGGAATCCTTCTGCTACATTAGCTATAACTTTGCTGATTTATTATATACTGATTATGAGCATTCAACTTAGCACAATTCTCTCTCGAGCAATCACAATAATTTACTAGACATGTTCTCTCGAACTGCGCTAGATGACAATTTCTCATAGCGCACTACAACCACGCCAAAGTTTCGTTATCTCAAATTCCTCTTTTAAACCCGTACTGTTGATATCTCATATACCTAGGGAGTGATGTTGTTCAACAATTACCTAAATGCATATTCTCTTTCTAGAAATACATAATAAATAGGCACTGGTAATTGAGAGCTCTTCAATGAACTAAAATAAGCACGTAATTGAATAAATAGATAAATCTAAAGGCTCAATATAACAAAACATATCAAGAATTCATCCTACAAAAGATTTTATCAAAACCCACAAAAGAAATTTAGCTACTCAATAATGTATATAACATTATAATACTAAGAGTCATGACCAACATCAAAAATAGGAAGAAGAGAGTGAAAACCCGTAGAAGAATTCTCCGCCTTGCTTTTTGTGTGTTGTTGCCTCCAAAAGTATTATCTAACCCCGTCCATAATGAGTTTATAGATTTAAAGAGTAAGGTAGGAATGTCCAAGTCCAAAACTAATAGAAACTAAGAGTCCACCAAATAGTATAGAGAACCAGGTTCTCTATCGGTTCTCACAGTAAACAACCAGTATGTAAAGAACACGCGATATTTACGTAAAAAACTCACTGCTCAAGGGATTAAAAACTACGACCTACCCCAATAGGATTTCAACTCTACTAAACTTAGCGCAGATTACAACCTATTACTATCTAGGAATTAAACTATTAATCTCTCACCCTTACAATAACTCTATAGTAAGCCCTTTGCAATAATTTCCTTACAAAGAAACACTCTTGACTAACTATAGTCAAACAACCAAAACAATAATGGTTAAATAATTTCCTATAAAATACTTCTTGAAAGTCGTGTGGTTTTATAAGTAATGAACAAAATACAAAGACTCAACAAACATAAGGACTCAAGACATCTTTAGTGTTGGGACAAGGTCCTTGCTTTGTTACAACTTTGTTCTTGAGTGCACCTGGAGAAAATAATGGCAGCTAGCACTTGAGATGATAGACTTTTCAGATTATCAAGTGTTAGGTCAAACCTTGTATAATGTTGTTTATATATGAGAGAGCATGTGTGAAGAGATAGGGACATTAACACCTTTTGGTTTGGCCTCTAGCAGTAGCGGCTGTCCCGCTGCGCTGCTGCCAGTCGGTAAGTGAGACATCTGTTGCAACTGTAGAGTTGGCTGTATGACAGCTGGGGAAATGATAATATATGTTACCTTATATGTTTCCCTATCTAGTTTCTCAAGGACATTTGGCCAGACAACGAAGCATATCACAATAGGCGCAAAGGAACAGATCGCATCAGGTTCCTATCTAATTCCTTAATAAAGTTTGACAAATCATTAAAACTATAATAGCATAAGTTATAAATTTTTTCCCTTTTGATAATGACAAACCCATAATTAATATTTCCTTTGAGAACTATATTCCTAGCATGTTCCCCATAATAATCAGACGTCTTCCCCCTTGAGAACAAGATCCCAAAATTGATTGAATAATCGTTACCTGTTACCCCCGTCAATTATCTTCCCACTTTTGGCATCATTGAAAAGAACGACAAAATTAGCACAAGCATAAAGAAGTCCAGCAACATTAACTCATGCCAATTATGTGCATACAACATAGTCAAAAATAGAACATATGAGATTAATTTTGCACAAAATAGATAGTAATTGCTCGTTAAAGATAGGGAGAAAAATAGAGTAACAAGTGTACCAATCAACACAAATATTACAAATTTAACCAGGTAAACATGCCATAGTCACTAATTAAGAACACCAAAAAGAGGACATGAATTAAATAGGACTTGAAAGGGGTTAAAATGGGAAGCACCAGGCAGGAGACAAGAGATATTAAGGAGCCAAAGCCTTGAGGAGTCTGTCCACTCTTTCATTTACAGTTCTTTGATATGTGATTAACTACTCTTTCAGGTCCTCGACCTGTTTCCTCAACTGTGGATTCTCAGCCCTCAAGCGGGAAATCTCTGCTCCCTAGGAACCACTAGAACTAGGTTCTTTGCTATTTTGAGTGAGCTTGCATTGCAGGATAGCATTCTCAACCTGAAGTCACTTGATTTCTCCAGTGAATGACTCTTGAGCATCAATCATTTGGGATATGGTTGAGTTGTTGCCCACGCCTCCTTTCTTCATCACACACTTACATTCTTCTAGTGTGCTTATGGTGAACATTTGTTTCTTGGTCCCCACAAAAGCTTTTCCCAATGGGACATCAAAATGCTCAAAGATCTTTGTGCGGAGGAACTCATATGGAAGCCCATGCTTTACATCCTTAAAGCTTGCCACCTTCGGCATGTGCTCAATCATGAGGCCAAGAAGACTGATAGAAGTGTAAGAAGACAATGCCTCAATAAAAACCAGGCCCCTAATAGAGGCTATAGATCTCCTCTCAAACCGACGTAACAAGACTTTGTTCACCATCTCGAACAACAGCTGGTATTCTGGCTTAAGTGCTTTCTTGTACACCTTCTCCCCAGAACAGGTGCCCTCCCTTTTCAAAACTGACTTTTTAAAAGCACAAGAAGTAGTTCCCTCCACTGTTCTTAGCCCATCTGTAGGTACTTCAAGAATCTCTCCAAGTGTGTCCTCATCTAGGACAAAATCCTTCCCATTAACAGTCAGACACAATGTGCCCATCCACCACAAATAACCTAACATAAAAACTTTTCACTTCAGCATCATACACCTTTGGACTTTGGGGTGTAAAAAGGTGGATCCATTTTTGGAACTCTACAATTTCCACTAGATTTCTGATTCCTGCCTGTTCAATAATCTCATGGTCAAAACTTGACCCCACATCACTTTTGAGTTTTGAGATTGGCTTTTCTCTCCAACTCTGACAGCTTTACTCTTGCCTTTTGGAGGAACTAGGTTCCTCGCTTGTACTCTTCCTCTTTCCGAAAAGTTGCTTGTCTACTTTTTCTTTCACAACTTCTTTTTCCTTCTCCACTTCATCAGCATCATAACTCAAAATTTATTTCTTAGAGACTGGTCTCTTTCCCTTACTGGCAACACTTTTCTTTGAATTCTTTCTCACAAGAGGAGGTGCTTCCTTCATAGCCCCCTCATCATCAACATCCACCGCATCTGCTGGTGGCACCTCCTCCTCATTCACTAACTTGCTTTTCACTACTCTCCTTTTCTTCTTCTTTTCCTTACTTGCCTTTAGAGCATTATCAAGCTCAGCTTTGCTCTACTGCCTTGTGGTGGAGAGTTTGTAAGCAACATTCTTCTTAGTCTTGGCACCACCCCTGGCATCAATAAAGCTTATTACAGCTTGGTAATCAAAATCAACTTCCTCACTTCCATGAGAATAACAAACAGAATCAGGTCTCATTTCAAGATACACAATCTCTTAAGGTACAGTAATTGGTGAATCAAACATGGGTGTGTCAATATTATCCAGGTTAGGCCTTGTGGAACCTAGTGTCTCATCCCAAGTAGCATCCATAGACTCTCCCTGGGTAGAGGAATGAGGTCCCTTAGTTGGTTCCCCTGTAACGCACACAGTCACTTGTTCCCCTTGGTTCATCAGTTCCCCCTCACCCTGTAGTTCCCCCTGAGTCTCTTCACCAGTACCACTCGCCTTTGATCCCTCAACCAACCCTTCCACAATATCATATTCCCTTTCAAGAATATTAGATCCCTCACTTTCTTTTCCACTCAGATTTCTCTCAACCTCCTCACACATTATTCCTTTATCAATAGGAAGAGATGGAATCTTACCTGATATAGTGGGAGTACCTGGAACATCTCCTCAACAGCCTGTTCTTCATCCCTCTCAGAAGCATGTAATTCCATTGCAACACCAGAACCCGTCTGTTCCTCCAACCTTACTTTCTCTAACATAACAGACTGATTGGTCACTTCTACACCTTCATCGTCTTCTACGATTTCCTCTGTGTTTTGATGAAATTGAAAAGCAGACACTGTTTGCGCTGAGTCATCCTTTTCAGTAAGAACGGATGGAGAAGGAGATAAGATAAACTTTTTGGAAGTTTGACTTTTTCTGCATTGTTGGGGACTAGGACCAGAAGGTTTTTGAGGAGTGACAGTGGGGTTGGTTTTGATGGAAATTGGGGCTTCTGTGGTTGAAGTATTTGGCTCAGATCTAGTTGCACAATCGTTCATGTTTGAACGCATTAAGGCTCGCTAGTCTGATGATCCTCATTTTCTAGTGTTCAAGGGCACTGTTCAGCGAGGTTGTGATAAGAAGGTGGTAATTAGAGATGATGGCATTATGTGACTCTAGGGTCAATTTTTTCTTTCTAATGTGGATGTTTTGAGGGATTTGATCCTTGAGGAAGATCACAGCTCACAGTATTCTATTCCATGTACTACGAAGATGTATCGTGATTTGAAGTAACACTATTGGTGGAGAAGGATGAAGAAGGACATTGTTGGTCATATTTGTAAGAAAGTTAAGCATGAACATCATATACCAGGCAGTTTGATTCAGAATATGGTTATAGTAGCATGAATAGAGGAGCATATCACTATGGACTTTGTTTTAGGTTTACCACATACGTTGAGGAAGTTTGATACTATTTGGGTCATTTTGGATAGGTTGACCTATTCCAAACATTTCATACCGGTGTTGACTACTTATACTTCGGAGAAGTTGATCCAACTTTACATTTAGGAGATAATTTGGTTGCCCGGCAACCCTATTTCTATCATTTCAGACCGTGGTCTTTACTTCACATCTCACTTTAAGAGAGTTGTTTAGTAGGAGTTGGGTACGTAGGTTGGGCTTAGCATGGCTTTTCACCCACGACCAAATGGTTAGTCTGAGTGAACTATTCAGATTCTTGAGGATATGTTGTGAGTTTTTGTGATTGACTTTAGAGGTCAACGAGTTCAGTTCTTATCTTTGGTGGAGTTTCCTTACAATAACGATTATCAATCCAGCATTCAGATGGCTCCATAAGAGGCTTTGTATGGTAGACAATGCTGTTCTCCTATTGGTTAGTTTAAGCCTAACGAGGCTAGGTTGTTGGGTAAGGATGGTATGTGATGCTTTGGAGAAGTTGATTCAATAATGACATCGGACAGTACAGAGTAGGCAAAAGAGTTATACGGATAAGAAGGTTAGTGATGTGGCATTCATGGATGGTGAAAAGGTACTTTTGAAAGTCTTACCTATGAAAGGTGTGATGAGGTTTGGGAAGAAACAAGTTAAGTTCGAGGTTTATTGGCCCATTGAGGTGTTGGAGAGAGTTGGTGAGGTGTCGTATAGGCTTGCTTTGCCTCCTAGCCTATCGGGGGTACATCCGGCATTTTATGTTTCTATGCTTGAAGTATAATGATAATAAGTCATATATTATGGACTTTAGCATAGTCCATCCAGATAGGAATTTGGCCTATGAAGAAGAGCTGTTAGCTATCTTGGAGAGGCAAGTTCGGAAGTTGAGCTCAAAAGAGATCGCTTCGGTGAATGTGCTTTGGAAGGGGTAACCGAGCGAGGAGGCTACCTAGGAGTCTGAGTTAGATATGCATAGCAGATATCTATAGCAACCCAGGTACATTTCTAAACTCGTTCGAGGACGAATGTTTATTTAAGAGGTGGAGAATGCAACGATCCAATCGGTTGTTTTGAATTATAAAATCCCATTGTTTTATTTGATGCTTCAAGTAGGTTGCTATTTATGACTTGCAGGTATGAGTGGTTTGATTCCCGAGGGGTTCAGAGTTGATTTAAATCACCTAGTTACTAAAAAGAGGCTTGAAGTAAGAAGAATTGACCAAAGTCAATATTTTGGGTTAACGAGCACGAATTCATGATTTAAAAGTTACAATAGGTTCGTATGATAAATTTTGACTTGTACATATATTCGGTTCAGGTCTCTTGTAGACTGGGGTTGATTCGACACTTCTAATCAAAATTTGAAAATTTTAATTTAAGAAATTTTGAGATTTTTTAATTTGATGGTTGATTCCTGATTTTGATGTTGTTTTTAGTGTTTCAAGCCTTTGGGCTTGTTTGTATAGGAAATACTGACTTCTTAGGATGATTGGACGGGGTCTCAAGGGCTCGGGTGAGTTTTGAGGTGGTTTTTAGAGTCTTTTAGGATATGATTCAACTGCTAGATTTTTGATGCACAATAGTGAATCGCGGTCGAGTGGCCTAGGGTCGCTCGCACAGAAGCAATTTGGATCCAGGGATTTGTTCTTTGCAAACGCGTGCAGGGGTTCGCGATCGCGTAGGTGTGCGCATCTGTGTTCTTCGCTATCGTGTGGGATGCATCATAATCGTGGTAGCCTCAATCGCTTTTCTTCACGATCGCGTGAGCTACACATTGCAATCGCGATGTAAAATTTCGGCTTAGTGGTATATTTTGTCTAGATTTCGGGATTTAGCTTATTTTAATCATTTTTGAGCTTCGGAGAATAGGAGGATGTGATTTTGAAGAGGAATTTCATTCCAATCTTGAGGGTAAGTAATTCTTAATTTTATTTATTCTTAAATCTTGATTCCTCATGGATTGTTGCACCTAAAATATGGAATCAAATGGTGAAATTTGAAGTTTTATCTAAACTTAGGAACATGAATTTTGAGATTTCGAACACTGATTCAGATTCAGATATGAAAACTAATCATATATTTGAACTTATAGGATTTTTTGTCAACTGGATTTGACCTTGGGCTAGAGTTTTGACCATATGAGCATGGGTTACTTTTGAGAGTTCATCAAAGACTGAAGCTTTATTATTTAAAATTAATTTATATGACTTTATTTGACCTCGTTAAGTATTGTTTGGCGTTATTTGGAGCATTTGGGGGCACGAGATAGAGAAAAGGGTATTTTGGAAGGTTGAAACCTATTTCAGATAAGGTACTTAAGCTTGAATAACCTTGATTTGTGTAAATTTTTTATAAAAATGGACTTGTATGCAAAGTAGTACATGTTTGGGGGCGACGTATATGCGAGGTGATGAGCATATATGCGGGCACAACCATGTTTGGTGTAGAATTTAGGCTTTTTGTGCCTTGTTTGAAATATATTTTCTCTTGTCTATGCCTTTTTTGTTTGTATGACTACTTGAACAACTTTAGTTATGCTAAATAAATGTTTAGGCTTTTGATGCTTTATTTTGATATGAAGGGATATTCGATATGTTGGATTATATGTGATAGACATAGTCATACTTGCACCCATGCATATATCTCTACATAGTGATTTTCTCTGTCCATATGCATCATATACGCTTAGTTCTTATTCATATGCATACATTCATGTATATGGAACTCTGTTATAAACTAAGGTTGGTATGGTGGGGAATTCCGTACAGATATCATGATTGGGAACGATGGTATATTCCATGCGGTTTGATGAATGATTTATGAGATATTGAGGATTTTTTATGGAGCTTTGATGCTCGGCACATGGATTTGGATCCATCCCTCCGGAGTCGCATGACTTGGGCCTTGTGTGCGCAGTGGTATGGGCACCTAGGAGGTGTCAGGCACCTGGGAGGTATCAGTGAGGAAAGAATGTAGTCTTTCATATGCATTGATAGTGTAGAGTCATATAGAGACATGCATAAACATGCTACTTAGATGCATATCATCTATATATGCTGATGTTATACCTTATGTGTGCTCTTGATCAACTTACTTGAAAAGCATGCTTAATAGTTGATTCTTGATCGCGTACTTTACTATTTGTATTCCGTGATTTCTTGGTTGTTCTTTTGTTTATTGTATATTATTATGAGTTTATCATGTTATGAAAATATATCACTTTTATACAAACTTTGTTACTATTTCATCGGGGTTAGACTTGATACTTACTAGGCACATGTTGACTTTGTACTCATACTATACTTATGTATATTTTGCGCATATCCTGGTGTTGGTTCCAGCAACATTCAGGAGGGCGATTAGCAGCTTGATTTGGAGGTTTCGTCGTGAGCTGCTATACTCGATTCGCAACATATGGGGTCTCCTTCTTATCTATCATACTGTTGTTTTGTATCAGACGATATTCTTACATCTGAGACTTAATTATACTATATTTAGGTTCTCATGACTTCGTACTACCAGGTTTTAGAAAAAAGTTTTAGTATTTGTGTCACCACCCAAAATTAACCGTCATGATGGCACCTATCGTGGAACTAGGCCAGCCTCAACTTGATCACCCAGCACAGTAAAAATAACTTTTAAATAATGGCGGAAACACTTAACATTAAAGAAACCCTTTTGAAAACATAATAAATCCCAAAGTGCAATACAATCCACCCAAAATCCGGGGTGTCACTGAGTACAGAGCGTCTATTCGGAATACAATCCACTATAGTGTCTAAAGAAAACAACTTAAAATACGTCAAATGATAAAGAAGGAGAGTCAAGGCCTCAATCAGCAAAACGGAAACGCCTGGATCTGCATACGAGGTGCAGGGAGTAACGTGAGTACACCAACTCAGTAACTAACAAGTCCAAACTTTGGACTGAAAGATAGTGACAAACTCAACCGCAAAAGATATAATAGAAATAAATGTGCAAAAGTATAGGCATGCTTTCAAGTTAAATAGACAGCTCAAAGCAATAAATTAAATACAGATCTGAACAGTGCAAGGTATATAACGTAACTATCTCTACATGCTAATGCACATACTGTATGAAATGCACCATGTGCTCCCACTCTCAAGTGCTCAACCACTCAGTACTGTATTTGGCCACCCGGCCCAGGGAAGATCCATCTCAGAACATATACAACACTGACTATAAGTCACCCAGTACCAAGGAAAAGGGCTATCCAACCCTGTGGACTCCTGTTATCAAGTACTTCGGACAAGATTCATGTCCAAGAAAGATCCATCCGCGCTCATTGGGGTGTGTTACAGACTCCGGAGGGGCTCCTACAGCCCAAGCTCTATCACAAATCAATATAACCGCTGCGGCATGAAGCCCGATCCCATAAATGTCACTCATAATCAGGCTCTCGACCTCGCTTAGTCATCAGTCTCTCCAGTCTCACCCACGGGCTCACAATGTCATGAAAACTAACCCGGAACAATGATATGATGAATCAATAAATAAGTGAGACTGAGATATGATATAAAAATGCATGAACATGACTGAGTACGAAATATCATTGAAATTAGTGAGATGACAACATGAAACGACAACTAAGGGCCCCAACAATACCGGCATAAAGCCTAAATATGATATCTAGCATGATTTACAGCTCAATTACTTTATCACATGATGCAAACATGGATATCAACAGGATAGAGTCACTAAACGGTGCCATGGAATCACCCAGGTCACAATTCTCGCGGTGCACGCCCGCACGCCCATCACTTGGCATGTGCGTCACCCCAATACCAATCACATAACACATAATTTGGGGTTTCGAACCCTCGGAACCAAGTTTGAAAGCGTTACTTACCTCGAACCGAGCAACATCCTACTCCGCAAATGCCCTTGCCCCTCAAATCGGCCTCCAAACGTCCCGAATCTAGCCACAAGTAATACATTGCAATCAATATAGGCTAAAGGGATCAATTCACAAAGAAAACTACCAAATTAGAGCCAAAATCCCAAATTGACCCAAACCCGGCCCCTGGGCCCATGTCTTGAAATCCGACAAAAGTCACAAAACCCGAAAGCCCATTCACTCATGAGTCTAACCATACTAAATTCATCAAAATCCGACATCATTTGCCCCTCCTAATCCCCAAAATTCACTCTCCAATTCCCAAGCCCTAATCTCCCAAATTTCACCTCAAAAACTCACCAACTAAGTGTAAAATTAGTGGGGAAACACCATTATTAAAGATAAATAGGCACAATGAACTTACATTAGTGATTGCAAGGAAAACCCTCTCAAAATCCCCAAAATTCGAACTCAAAGATGATGAAAATGGTGAAAAATATCGAAGTCTTCTATTTATAGGTTCTGCCAGCAGAAACGGCACCTGCGAGCCTCCTGTCGCATCTGCGACACCGCACCTGCGGAAATTCCATCGCAGGTGTGGATTTCACTTAAAATCCCATACTCCGCTCCTGCAGCTCCAAGACCGCATCAGCGTCCATCGCAGGTGCGGGAATCCGTCGCACCTGCGGCCAACCATCGCACCTACGCTCAGCTTTTCGCTTCTGCGACCCTCGTAGGTGCGGGAGAGTCGTCGCACCTGCGGCTTCTGCCCAGCTTGCCCTTGGCCGCTTCTGCGGCTCCTTCTTCGCTTCTGCGGACTCGCACCCGTAGTTCCCACTCCGCAGGTGCGGTTACACCAGCAACATTAGCAGTTCAGCTGCTCGTTCAATTCCAAAACCATGTCTGAAACCTCCCGAATTCCACCCGAGGCCCCCGGGACCTCAACCAAACATGCCAACAAGTCATATGACCCCATGCAAACTTAGTCAAACCTTCAAATTACTCAAAACACCAAATTTCACCCGGATACAAGCCTAAAGAACTTCTAAACATCAAAATTCCACAAACGACGCCGAAACCTACCAAACCATGTCCGATTGACCTCAAATTTTGCACACACGTCATAAATGACACCAGGGACCTACTCCAATTCCCAAAATTCCAATCCGACCCGATATCAAAATTTCCACTGCCAGTCAAATTCGCCAAAATTCCAACATTCGCCAAGTCAAGCCTAATTCTACTATGGACCTCCAAATCACATTTCGGACGCGCTCCTAAGTCCAAAATCACCTAACGGAGCTAATGGAACCTTCAAAATCTAAATCTGAGGTCGTTTACACATAAGTCGACATCCAGTCAACTTTTTCAACTTAAGCTTTCAATTAAGAGACTATGTGTCTCAATTAACTCCAAAAATCACTCCGGACCCGAACCAACTAACCCGGTATATCATAATATAGCTGAAGAACACAAAAAAAAAGTAGGAAATGGGGGAACAGGGCTATAACACCCGAAACGACCGGCTGGGTCGTTACATCCTCCCTCTCTTAAACAAACGTTCGTCCTCGAATGGGTCTAGAAACATACCTGGAGACTCAAATAGGTGTGGATATCTGCTCCGCATCTCCCGCTCGGTCTCCCAAGTAGCCTCCTCCGCGGGCTGACCTCTCCACTGTACTTTCACTGAAGCTATATCCTTTGACCTCAACTTTCGAACCTGACGCCCCAAAATGGCCACCGGCTTCACATTATAAGTCAAATCACCATCCAACTGAACCGTGCAGAAATCCAAAACATGAGATGGATCGACGATATACTTCTGAAGCATAGAAACATGAAATACTGGATGCACACTCGATAAGCTAGGTGGCAAAGCAAGCTCATAGGCCACCTCCCCAATCCTCCAAAGCACCTCAAAGGACCCAATAAACTAAAGGCTCAACTTGCCCTTCTTCCCAAATCTCGCAACACCCTCCATGGGTGAAACCTTCAGCAAGACATTGTTCCCAACCATGTAAGACACATCACAGACCTTTCTGTCAGCATAACTCTTCTGTCTCGACTACGCCGTGCGAAGCCACTCCTGAATCAATTTCACCTTGTGCAATGCATCCTGAACCAAGTCTGTACCCAAAAGCCTAGCCTCACCCGGCTCAAACCAACCCACTGGAGATCTATACCGCCTCTCATATAAAGCCTTATACGGAGCCATCTGAATACTCGACTGATAACTGTTGTTGTAAGCAAACTCCGCGAGTGGCAGAAACTGGTCCCATGAACCCCCAAAATCAAAGACATAAGCGCTTAGCATGTCCTCCAATATCTGAATAGTGCGCTCGGACTGTCCGTCCGTCCAAGGGTGAAATGCTGAGCTCAACTCCACCTGAGTGCCCAACTCTCGCTGTATGGCCCTCCAAAACTGCGATGTAAGCTGTGTGCCTCGGTCTGAAATGATGGAAACTGGCACACCGTGCAAGTGAACAATCTATCTAATGTAAATCTCATCCAACCGGTCTGAAGAATAGGTAGTACTCACAGGAATGAAGTGCGCGGACTTGGTCAGCCGATCCACAATCACCCGAACAGCATCGATCTTCCTCGAAGTCTGTGGGAGCCCAACTATGAAATCCATGGTGATTCGCTCCCACTTCAACTCCGGGATCTCTAACCTCTGAAGCAAGCCACCCGGTCTCTGATGCTCATATTTGACCTGCTGACAGTTGAGACACCGAGCTACAAACCCAACTATGTCTTTCTTCATTCTCCTCCACCAATAGTGTTGTCTCAACCCCTGATACATCTTCGCGGCACCCGGATAGATGGAATATCGCTAGCTGTGGGCCTCTTCAAGAATCAACTCTCGTTGCCCATCCACATTGGGCACACATATCCGGCACTACATCCTTAATACCCCATCATCACCAATAGTCACGTCTCTGGAATCACCATGCTGAACCCCGTCCTTGAGGACAACCAAATGAGGATCATCATACTGGCGCTCTCTGATCCGATCGAATAAGGAAGACCGAGAAACCACAAACGCTAGGACCCGACTGGGCTCCGAAATATCCAATCTCACGAACTGGTTGACCAAAGCCTGAACAACAACTGCAAGGGGTCTCTCACTAATAGGAAGGAATGCAAGACTACCCATACTCACTGCCTTTCTACTCAAGGCATCGGCCACCACATTGGCCTTTCCCGGATGGTACAAAATGGTAATATCATAGCCCTTTAGCAGCTCGAACCATCTCCGCTGCCTCAAATTGAGATCCTTCTGCTTGAACAAGTGATGGAGGCTACGATGATCAATAAATACCTCACAAGACACACCACAGAGATAGTGCCTCCAAATCTTGCAGTTAGTTCCAAATCATGAACGGGGTAGTTTTTCTCATGGGGCTTCAGCTGACGCAAAGCATAAGCAATCACTCTACCCTCCTGCATCAAAACACACCCAATACCGACCCGAAAGCATCACAATATACTGTATAAGAACCAGAAGCTGATGGCAGAACTAACACTGGAGTTGTGGTCAAGGCAATCTTGAGCTTCTGAAAGCTCGCCTCACACTCATCCGACCACCTGAAAGGAGCACCCTTTTGGGTCAATTTGGTGAAGAGCGATGCAATAGAAGAGAAACCCTGAACGAACCGACGGTAATAACCAGCCAAACCAAGAAAGCTCCGAATCTCTGTGGCTGAGGACGGTTTGGGCCAACTCTGAACCGCCTCTATCTTCTTCGGATCTACCTGAATACCCTCACTGGACACCATGTGTCCCAAGAACGCCACTAAACTGAGCCAAAACTCGCACTTGGAGAACTTGGCATAAAGCTTCTCCTCCCTCAGCCGCTGCAATACAACCACTACTGAAAAATTGGTCTATGGTAACGCATGGAAAACCGTTCCAGTCGGTAGATAAACCGTTGCCGTAGAGATATTGGAACGGTTTACAGACCGTCACATCTGCTCGCGTGCCAATAGAGCTATAGGAACGGTTCTTGGAACGGTTTTCATATCCGTTGCTATAGAGACGTCTATCGCAACGATTTTCCTTTCTCTATTGGAACGATTATCCCTTCCAATTGGGACGGTTTAAAGCCGTTACTATAATGTGTATGCAACGGCTCACATCCGTTACCATATTATCTAATGCAACACTTCCGTAAGCTATTGTTACGGTTATTTATGGATATAACAACGGTGTCTTTAAGCTATTGTATCGGTTGTTTTTGTATCACTACGATTTTAAATACCTATTGGAACGGTTTAGAGGGCATTTTGGAACGGTTTACTGGATCTATTGGAACGGTTTACATTCTAATGGAACGCCATTTGTGTCCTATTGCAACAGTTATGGTAGGCTATTGTAACAGTTCATATAAAACAGAAATATAGCTCCTATTGTGTGTGTGTATATATATATATATATATATATATATATATATATATATATATATATATATATATATATATATATATATAGTAACACTAAAATTTTAATAAATCACAAAATAAAATTATTAATAATATAACTCGTCCAATAGACTAGTAATATCCATAAAAGTAAATGTTCTACCCCAAGTGCATAAGTTTAATACATTTCAAGATAGTAAGTTTCAAAATGTTGACAACGAAAGATTCCTAGAACATTCATCTATAGCAATTCAAAATTCATCTTAAGGTCTAGATCTTCATTGCCTTCATCTTATATTTCTTGATCTACTCCACCTACAAAAGAGGATAAATAAAGTCATTACCTTTCATCTAGAATGCCTAGACTAAATAAATTGATCAAAAAAGAAAAAAAATAATGGACATACAAGATGCTAGTCATGAGCCAAGCTCTTCTACAGAAACACATTACCTAGACCCAAATTTGGACATTAAATGTACATGCAAGCTACTAAAAAAGAACAACATATCAAATTAATCCCATTATAGGATTTAAAAGGAAAAAAAGTCAGTTTGCACAATTTTGGTTTTGTGACCACTAGCTAATTCTTGATTTCATATCACAACATATGCCAGATTAAGAAAATTATATAGGCAGGAAAAACTTAAAAGAATTTTACGAAAAGTTTCAGGAACAAAAAGGTCGTGGAACTGCATACATCATTGTTGACGGACTTCATTTGGGGGCAGAGGTGCTCAACTCTATGGTACTAGAGTTTGGATGTGTAAGAGAAGCCTCAATGTCTTTTCCTTCTGAAGAATTTATAAATTTAAGATATTGCTCATTATCATTGGCATCTGAGCTGCCAAATCTTCTGAGATGCCATAATCCAGTTATTTTTTGCCTTCTTTCACTAATTGCAATTGAAATATCATTTGGGAAGAGGTCTCTCAGAACAAAGGCATAGAAGATAGTTGTCACAAGCAGTGCTGTTACTGTTAGTGTAGCAAAAGAGCAAAGTATGACTGCCACAACTAGAATTCCTGCATAAAGCGACCAAAATTTAGCGACCAAAGTTGGTCTGCCAAGAAACGCGACCAAAGTTGGTCGCTAAACTGGTGAAAATAATAAAATAATAATTTTAAATAAATTAGCGACCAACGTTGGTCGCAACTTGGTCAAAAAGTTTGTCAAACTATTGACCGGACTGGTCAGACTTGCTTGGTCAAAGAATTACTCAGATTAGCGACCAATGTTGGTCGCTTCATGGGACCCACTTATTAAATTTTAATAATTATAATATTATTTTTAAAAAATAACAAAATATAAATAAATAAAATTTAAAATTAGCGACCAAAGTTGGTCGCCATATAAAGAGAAAACAGGTTGAGACCAACTTTGGTCGCTAATTTGGGACCTAGCTATAAAATTTTAATAATTATTATTTTGTTTAAAAAAATTATAAAATATAAATAAATATAATTCAACTTTAGCGACCAATGTTCGTCGCTCATAGAGTATTGACCAACTTTGATCGCTAATCTGGGACCCGGTTAATATTTTAAATATAATAAAAAAGATAAGTAAATCTGATTTAAGTTTAGCGTCCAACTTGGGTCGCTAATTTAAAATTATGTATGTTTAGCGATCAAAGTTGGTCGCTATTTAGGTCAACATTGGTCAAAATTGAAAATCACTTTTGTATTTACTAAATAAATAATATAAATGTTAGCCGTTAACACTTTTTTAATACAAGGGATGAATAGTACTACGAAGCGTACGTGTGTGTCTATATATATATTACTTACGCTATACTATGCACTAAGTATAAGTGTATTAGGTAATGTTATATCGAATATAGCTTATATATATATATATATATATATATATATATATATAATGTATATACTTACGTTATACTATGCGCTAAGTATAAATGTATTAGGTAATATTATATCGAATATGGCTTATATATATACTTACGCTGTACTATGCACTAAGTATAAGCGTATTAGGTAATATTATATCGAATATACTATATCTACATGTATATACTATACACTTAGTATATATATAGTATACACTATACACTTAGTGTGTATATATATATATATATACTATACACTTAGTTTAAAATGAATTAAAATCCTAAATTTATTTTTAAATTAAACTTAAAATAANTACTATGCACTTGGTTTATCTTTATAAATATAACTGACAATCTTATTTGTTTTGTTTCTATGACAGATATCGTGGATACATTGTCTATGATACACACAATTAAGTAAGCGCTCCACTTATGATGAGTACATCCGGGCTGTTATTTCCTTGTATCTGTTATCAACCTGTTCCTTTCTCTACGATCTTCAAGACTGGTACCATTTAATAAAATATTTTTTTAATTTCCTTGTATATATATATGTACACACACACACTTAGTTTAAAATGAATTAAAATCCTAAATTTTTTTTAAATAAATCCTTAAAATAATTTTTTTTGCTTTATATATGGCGACCAACTTTGGTCGCCATTTTGGTCAAACGGTCAAAAAATGGCGACCAAGTTTGGTCGCTATGTTGGTCAAATTAGTCAATACCTATTTGCTACCAAGAATAGCGACCAAAGTTGGTCGCTATGTTTTAATCCAGAGTCAAAATCGGGTTGCCCTACCAAAATGTTATTTTCTTACCAAAAAATTTTCCAAACTCTCTCTCCACATATTCCCTTACACAAATCAATCCCCCCACCCCTTGACACTGTCGCCGGAGCTGCTACCGCCGCTACCACTATCGCCGCTACCACTGTTGCCGCTACCAGTGTCGCCGGAGCCGCCGCTACCACTGTCGCCGGAGCTGCTGTCTCCCGCCCCTTTCCACCACTGTTTTAATCCTCCTTTTAATCTACCAAGGTTAGTAATCTACCTTCTTAGCTTTTTAATTTTTAATTTTTGCTATATAATTTTATGTAATTTTTCAGAATTTTTGTTTATTTAGTATTAGGGTTTTTGGTTTGAACTACATTAGATTTATGAAATTAAGGTAGAAATTATGATCTTTTAGTTCTTGTATTAATTTATATTGAGTTAAATTGTGAAAAGAAACATTTCGTACATTAGCAATACCTAAATAAGAGTACTTGTAAATACATTGTCCTAAATAAGAATACATTATATCTAAATTAATTTGTTCTTGCTTTATTTATATAGATGGAACATCGTACTTGGATGTACAACGAAAATCATCCTAATCGGCGGGGATTGCGGAAGGATTTTGTAGAAGGGGTTGATGAATTTATTAGACACGCAATGTCACTTCCGCCATGCATAAATGAAGGAGTAATTAGGTGCCCTTGTATTAGGTGCGACTGTATGAAGTTTGAAAAATCGGAGGAAGTTAAGGTTCATCTTTATAGTAAGGGGTTTATAGCGAATTACTTTGTGTGGACTTGTCATGGAGAGATCGATGGTAGCCATGGGATATTTCATACCATGGTTGTGGGTGAAAGTAGTAGGTCGGTGGAGAATACAAATCGTGATTCTAGAATTCATGATATGGTTGCGGATGCTTTTGGGATGCACTTTGGGTTTGAGTCCAACGAAAATGTTGAACAAACTCCTAATGATGACGCAAAACGTTTTTATGAAGCTTTAGAGGAAGCTAGTCGTCCACTACGTAACGGAAGTTCGCACTCTGAGTTGTCTGTTGCAGTTAGATTTAAGTATGAAATCTGATTGGAATATTTCTCAAGGAGCCATGGACTCCTTCATTGACCTTATGCGTGAACTAGTTGGCCCTGATATCGAATTACCTGGTGATTTCTACAAGGCAAAGAGATTAGTTTCTAAGTTAGGACTTTCGTCATTAAGAATTGATTGTTGTAAAGATGGTTGCATGTTATATTATAAAGATGATGCAGGTTTGGACAGTTGTAAATTTTGCGGAAAGCCTCGTTTCAAGAGGCTTTCCAGTGGGAATATGATCGCTATCAAGTCGATGCATTATTTACCTCTTATACCTAGGTTAAAGAGGTTATATGCGTCGATGAGTTCTACTCCTCATATGAGATGGCACTTTGAAAATAGAAGACCACCTGGTGCTATGTGTCATCCTTCAGATGGAGAAGCTTAGAAGCACTTTGATAGGACATATCCAGATTTTGCTAGTGAACCAAGGAATGTTCGATTAGGTCTGTGTGCGGATGGCTTCACGCCTTTTTCTGTATCTGCCACACCATATTCATGTTGGCCTGTCTTTCTTACACCTTATAATCTACCACCCGAGTTGTGCATGACTAGTCCATACATGTTCTTAAATTGTATTATCCCCAGTCCACGTAATCCGAAAAGTTTGATTGATGAGCTAAAACAATTGTGGTACGATGGTGTTGAAATATATGACATATCAACCAAGCAGAATTTCATTTTGCGTGCTAATTTAATGTGGACAATTAATGATTTTCCTACGTATGGAATGTTGTCTGGGTGGATGACTGCTGGTAAGCTAGCTTGTCCTTACTGCATGGAAAATAGTAAAGCGTTCACTTTGAAATATGGCCGAAAGCAATCATGGTTTGATTGTCATCGTCAATTCTTGCCTCCTGATCATGAGTTTAGAAGGATGAAAAATGCATTCAAAAGGAATAAATTCGAATGTGATTTCCCACCTCTGATACTTTCAGGTGAGGAAATTTGGGAGAGGGTCCAGAACTTCAGTAAAGTTACTGAAGTTCCACCTTATAGATTCCCCGGATACGGTGTTACTCATAATTGGACGAAACAGAGTATATTTTGGGAGTTGCCGTATTTGAAGGATAATCTTCTCCGTCACAACCTTGATGTCATGCATATTGAGAAAAACTATTTTGACAATTTGTTCAACACAGTGATGGATGTTAAAGATAAGACAAAGGATAATGTGAAGGCTAGAATGGACTTACAAGAATATTGCAGGCGGCCTGAATTATACTTGCAGACAGCAAACAATGGTAAGGTGTTCAAGCCCAAAGCAAGTTACACATTCACTTTGGAGGAAATACGGCAGATTTGTGATTGGGTAACGAAGTTGAAGATGCCTGAGGGTTATGCGTCGAATTTTGGGAAAAAAGTTGATATGGAGGTAGGGAAGTTGAGCCATTTGAAAAGTCATGATTGTCATGTTTTCATGGAGACCTTAGTGCCTATTGCATTTTCTGGTTTGCTTGAACGAATCTGGGAACCCATCACAGAGATTAGTTTGTTTTTCAAAGACTTGTGTTCTTCCACATTAAGGGAAGAAAACCTACAACGGATGGATCAAAACATTCGTGTAACTTCTACTAAGATGGAAAAGATATTTCCATCTGGGTTTTTTGATGTGATGGAACACCTTCCAATCCACTTTGTACACGAGGCACGACTTGGAGGGCCTGTTCAATACAGATGGATGTATCCCTTTGAGAGGTAATATTTTAGGTTTGATGTAATTTTCTGTTTTAATTTAAACAAATTTTCTTCGCTAACCTGAAATTATGTAGGACAATTGGCAAATGCAAACAATTTGTTAAGCAGAGGAATAGGATTGAAGGATCTATATGCGAAGCTTATCTTGCGAAGGAAACTGCCCATTTTTGTTCTTATTATTTTGAGAGTAATGTGGCATGTGCTAGGAATAGGCCCAACAGGCACACGGTCGACCTTAGGAATGATCCATTATATCCGCCTATGTCCATATTCAATCAACCAGGCCGATGTTCTAAGGATGTTACAAAGAGAAGTTTGAGTGATATGGAGTACAAGTCAGCTACACTTCACGTGTTGCTAAATTGTCCTGAAGTTGTACCATATCTAAAGTAAGTATTGATTTAGTAGTTATCAAAATCTAAAAATTACTGTGATTACATCTCAATGCAACTACTAGAAATATTTGATGTGTCACAGTCACTTTGTGGGTCAATTTGGCCATGATGCTGTATATACGAGATTTGATACGTGGTACAAACAATTTGTAAGTTTCTCCTTAAAATACTCTAACACTATGTAGGTAAACAATGTTGGAAGTTATGATAACTTATGAATTTATTTAACGATTTGTAGGTAAATGATCCAAATAATGGTGTAAATCAATTTTTGAAAGATGTATCTTGGGGACCTGGGGTTGAGGTCACAACCATGTCTAAGTACGTTGTGAATGGTTATAAGTTTCATACAGAGGATTGCTCTAAAAATAAAAATAGCAAAAACAGTGGGGTGTGGGTTCAAGGTGGTCATGGCAACCAAGATGGAGATATTGATTAGTATGGCGTGCTCAAAGAAATAATAGAACTAGAATATACAGGTTGGCCAAATAAGAAATTGATACTCTTTAGATGCAAGTGGTTTGACCCCACATCCAACAAGAGGTACAAGAGTACACAATCAATACAACATAATTGAGGTTAATCATACGAGGGAGTATGATCGCTATGATCCTTTCATAATTGCACATAATGTTAGGCAAGTGTATTATGCTCCTTATCCATTGCGGCGGAATAAGGCTGATTGGTGGGTTGTAATAAAAACTAAGCCTGTGGGTAGGGTAGAAGTCGAGAATGTGTTAGATGTTGCATATCAAAACGATATCTCTAGTGTTCACCAAATAGTGGACGAAGTTTTAGAAAATGATTTGGAACATCCTGAACACATATTGGAAGAAGTTGATATGGATGAAGTAAGAATTATAGAAAACGAGGAAGAAGAATCAACTGATGAAGCTCAAACTAGTGAGGAAGAAGAATTCTCGGACGAGGAACTATACGTCGATCAGCTTTAAAAAGTTGGTTTCTTTAATAACTCATGTTATAGCTAGTTTCTTTATATGTTTCAATCTAACTTTGTATTATGTCATGCAGATGTCAGGCAAGGGTCGAGGTAACAGTGATCCTACTGGTTCTCGGGGTAGAGAAAAGCCTAGGAAACAAAAGAGGAGAAGGTAAAAGGTACTCTCTTCATAGATGCATGTGCCTACCTGTGCCTGCGCCTCCACCCCAGGGCTATTATGAGCTGCCAGCGCATGTCCAGCCCTACACCTTCGTGTAGACGCCGGGTCTTTCTTCACAGGGTCATAGGACTGTACGACCTACATACAGTCCACCTGTCTCACATCCATATAGATTGCATCCATCAGCAGCTCATGGACACATCGATCCATGTTACATCCACATGGATCATAGCCATCCGTGTCACAGCCACTCGGGTCACAGCTATTTGTGTCTCATCCACTTGCGGCCCATACAGCTATGTCGCACTCACAGGGCTCGCATCCATCTTCATCTGGGACTCCATCTACTGTAGGCCTTCACCTGCGAGATACTAGCTCTGACCCCCCTACAACTTCCACACATGCCTCCGATGTACATGCTTCGGACAATGATGCTGCTCATGACGATAAGGTGCATTATGATGAATATGGCAGGATCATCATAGTCCCTGAGGGTGACGAGCAAGAATTATTTGTTATTTTAACTTTTTTTGTTTAGTACAGTTTTACTAAGATATTAATGTATTTTTTTAATAAAATTGCAGGTTCATCCCTAGTAATGTTACTACAAGGATCATCACCAAAGCCACTAGAAAGCTTTATGATGGTCCTTATGCGACTTGGAGTGAATTCCCATTCGCTCTCAAGGAGGCAATCTTCAATCAATTTAAGGTATAAATATTCTTTTAAGCAGTATAATCATTTATTAGCTTTTAGCTAATATTATATTATAAGCAGTTAATGCACTTAACTTTTGAATAATTATTAGCTAATAAAAGCTAAGTATAATATATCGAATATAGCTTTTATGATATTTCCATCTAAATATATATTTCTTGACTTTTTAAATACAGAGCAAGTGTGTATGGGAACACCGCTATAGCGCGGAAGTGGCTGCAAACTTCCATCTCAAAGCTCGAAAGCGGTTGTCCCATTGTTTCTCCAAAGCTAGGCAGTTGAACCAGAAGCCTGGCTGGATGCTTCAGGATTTATGGAATTATTTGCAAAGGCAATGGCTTACAGTAGAGTTCTTAGAGAAGAGCGAAAAAGGAAAGAAAGCCCGGGCATCTGAGAAGGGAGGATCCTTGCACACTGGAGGTGTGGTCAGCCTAGGGACTATAAAACGAAGAATGGTACGTAATTGCTTAATTTATTTTAATTTTCTTAGCATATGTATTCTGTTTATTAACTAAAATTTATGAGTTTTCAGGAAATAAAGTTGGGGCGTCCGATGAACCAAGATGAGCTCTTCAAGGAGACTCATATTGTGAAGAAGAAGAAAGAGACTGACCAAGAAAGGTGGGTCGAGGGCCGAGCCTCGACTGTACATGTAAGTTCACTTTTCATTAAGAATTTTGATTTACTTTTATATAAATTTGGAAATAGTAATTCACATATTATTTTTCTTATAGGGTCGCTTCACAGCTGAAGTGGAGCAATTCATACGCAGTCAGCCACCTAATGAGTCCGGCGCGCCAATCCAACTATCGGACGAGGACGCTGAGAGAATGTGGACGCAGGCTGCTGGCGGTCCAAAAGGGGGAAAGGTATACAGGCTTCCTAATAAGAAATTCCATCGCTATAAGTGTGGAATGCAAGGAATAGGGACTTCCTCCCAAGCCGAGCAACTTGATGGGGAGAGCCTCTCCTCTATGCGGGAGACTGTGACAAAGCTCACATCCGAGCTAGAAGCCGCCAAAAAGAGAAAGGCTTAGAGATATGCAGTACTCTGGCATGCAAGCTCAGTGCAAGGGCATGCAAGAGCAGATCAAAACTCTCCTAGCTTCTGGCAATTTTCCAATTCCCCGGTCTCGTGAGTCATCGCCAGAGGCTCGCCTTCCCCGTGCTCATTCCTCCCGTCCTCCCCGTGGTCATTCTTCCCATCATCGACAAATAGCCCATTCTAGATACCGTCTTGATGAAGAAAGTTCATCAGACGGTGATGATAATGATGTAGAGAACAATCTTTGAACTTATTAGTTTATGCTAGACAAATACAATTGGTTTTCGAATGGTTCTGTAATAACATTTAACTTATTAGTTTGCTAATTAGCTTAAAGTATAAAGTTCTATTGAACTTTATACTTTGTTCGTTATAATTATTGTTGTTGTTGTTGTTGTTGTTGTTGGCATATTTGCCTATTTAGGAATTCTGGTAAGCTGGCAGGTGGTGTAGCTTCTAAAAGAGGCAGTTCCTGCCAGCAATATACCAAGAAAAGCGACCAACTTTGGTTGCTATTTGGTCGCATTTCTATTAAAAAAACAATTTTCTGTGAAATAGCGACCAAGGTTGGTCGCTATTTAACCCAGATTTTTCAAAAAGCGACCAAGATTGGTCGCTATTTACGAGAAAATTAACAATTTCTGGAAATATGGCGACCAGGGTTGGTCGCTTATTAATAAATAAAAAAATTAATTCATGTATTTAGCGACCAACATTGGTCGCTTATTTAAAAAAATATTTAAAAAATTTATAGTATAGCGACCAACTTTGGTCGCAATTTTCCAGATTTTAAAAATAATATCGTATACAGACCAAAGTTGGTCGCTACTTTATAATTAATAATATATAAAAAAAACGAAATTTACACAAATGAGTTCGCAAAATTTATAATATTAAAATAATATAGCGACCAAAGTTGGTCGCCAGTGTCTTTACCGGAATATTTGGTCCTTTGACTTGAGAGACCAAAGTTGGTCGCTAATTAGCGACCAACTTTGGTCCCTAAGGTAAAGGGACCAGCTTAATATCGACCAGGCACGTTTGGTCGCTTTTTGGCCAATAAGCGACCAACACTGGTCGCTTTTTGTGGTCGTTTTTTTCCGGATTTCTAGTAGTATGCTAGACACTTTGTCGCTGTGTTGGTAACGGCAGTAGAGTACCTGACAGTGGCAATAGCAGCTCCTGTCATGGGGAAAGTATACGCCCACCACGCCAATGAAAACCTGAAGTTAACAAATGAGACAAGCATTTCACATTAAGCCAAAGGTGAAGAGGAATAAGAGAGCTTTTCAGGACAAAGGCAAATTTCTCATACCTGAAAATTAGAAAACTGATCCAAGAAAAAGACAAATTCATTCTGCTTTCTTAGGAAAATGGAACATACAGAAAAGGGACTTGTCAAATAAAGCTGATGCACTATGGTTCTTATTCTACTCAGGGTAGACGATAGATATATAAATCAGAAATAAGACTTACTGTGCCATTCCATTCTGCACGGTATACCTCGCCAAATGACCCTGAAAAGTCACCTCAGTGTTATTATGTTGAGCATTCCATCTTACAGATATTCAGTTTTTCACATTCATTTTAGTCAGAGACAAATAACTAATTTACATGGTAAACTGCAGAAACAAATAATCTGCTTCCAAAAAGTAAGAAAATAAAAGGACTTCAATCCTCATAGGTGAGGGAAGGGGGAAATCTGTAGCAAAGTACTAAAAGTCCCTACTCAAACAATATTACTGAAGGCACTCACCCAAAATTTTGCCCTGTCAATGAAGTTGTGATAGTTAAATGGGAGTGGCCAGTGACAACAAAGTATACTTATAGAATTGTTCATAATACAAAAAAAGGGATACTATGATAACTTTTGGTAATATGATATTGAAAAGGCATTGACATATATAACACCATTCTGTTTCCAGAAATTGGTCCAAATATGAACTGAATTTGGAATGACAGTAGTGTATTAATCATGTTAAGAAAGGTAATGCATTCAGCTCTAATCAATTAGATGAAGGAGATCCAAAGCCCCAAGAGTTGGCTAAGTAACTAATAGCACATACATAAAATAAAAGATCTTATCAACTGCCAATTCACCCTAACCCAACGTACAAGTTACAATTTGCCAAAAGAATAAAAGCAGTTAAACTAACACAGAAGACAGTTTTGACAAGTACCTAACCTAACAAAATCATCTAAATACGTCTATTTTACACCTTATTATTCATATAAATTCACATATGACCTATTAACATAAATACTCTCAATCTAGGAAATTCTAAAATGAATAAGCCTGAAAACACATAAACTAGGACAAAAGAAAATGACTGACTTTTTTGTTTATGAACAAGTTTAACAACATCAATAGAAATGGCTTTTTACAGAGCATAAAAATATGATGTTGCTCTATTATCTGAAAACATACTAAGTAGCTGAGCACACATTACTATGTACACAGTTTTATTTTTATTAAAGGTAATAAAGAATAACAGTAAACCTTGCATCATTTGGTAACTGCATATGAACTGTCAGCTACATAGTTTTAAGAATAACATACAAAACTATTCCGTCTGCCATTTTTCTTCAATCATTTTAAAACAATATAGCTGTTCATATGTCTACTACAGAAAGGCAAAAGGTGTAAGCTTAAATTTGATTTTAAGTATAGCCACAGAGACATTTTCCCAAGGTTGCACTGCCCCTCCATGTACAATCACAGAAAATGAACTTAAAGAACTTAGTCTTACCAATACCAATACGTTCACCCACATGGAGATCTTCCCATGGAATTTCCCACTCTGCCACCCCGCGTAGCATTGGAAGCTGGTCCTTCTGCACCGTGTAAGACTTGGACTGAATGCAAGTAACTATTTCCCTTGCTTTACTAGCTGATTCTTTGTCTTTGTATGTACAATTGTTATCTGAAATATTTCCAAGCTTACGTGGAGGAATTTTGTTGAGGGAGAAGTGGCCAGAGCTTTCCTCATAATAGCTTGGCTACTAACACCAAGACAGATACCAAAGGAAGAAATAGGGAATCGAAGAAGAAATGGCCATTTCTTGTCCTCTGGAAGAATACTTTGCTCAGAAGCCTGTACAGGAAAGAAACATGTGTTACCAACATTACCATCTCGATTCAGAATATTTGTGTTTTCGTACTAAAACGGAAAGAAAGAAAAGACATCTCATGTGTAGAAGTGCATAAATGTGTATCTCAAAAGCATCAGTGCAACAAAATTTAGTATCTTTTAAGCACTATGAACTCAAGTTCCATTTTAGGCATGTAACTTCTTGGCTTTAAAACCAAAAAAGACATAGAGATACATGGATTTGCTCTTACTTTAGATGAAGAAACATACCATGACAAAATAAACTATTTATAGCCGAGGATAAGCTCATCCTTTGCATTGGTTCAACCAAGTGATGAACGTTATATACTAACGGGTGCACAAAATCAATACGGCATGTAACAGACCCTCAAAATGCTTTTTATTTTTTTTCATTTTCTTTAGCAGTGGTTACATAAAAGATCAAAACTGCAAATGCATTGATACATTCATGATCTCACATGCTAGTAATCTTTAAAGATATCTACATCTGAAGCAAATTTCAGCAGACCACTAAAATGGGTGGGTGAAACCAAGGAGAAAAGCTTACCCGTAGAGTGTCCAATTCTGGTCCCTCCAACGCATCAAAGTATCGATGTACAGGGATATTTTCTCTCTCTGCAGTATTCGACTCTTGCTGTGCTTCCAGGTTCTTTCCACACAAATTTGTTAATTGTCTCTCAAGTTTACCAGACCATGTTTTGAAAGAGTTGAACCTTGGATCCCTTTGCTTAATACTCTTGGGATTCATTGATGGAAAGTCTGAATAGCTGGGAAGTTTCCCAATAGCAGGAGCCTCAGGAAATGCAGTATTTCTTGGCGTTGGCTGAGAATAAAACTTGATCTTTTTATTATGTCTAGTACCAGCATTAGTTGATGTAGCAGCAAAATCGGAAGTGTCAATATTGCATAACTGCTAAAATCAAATAATAACAACTTCACAAGAATCAAAGGAAAAGAGATTTGGCAAACACTAATAGAATTGAGAAGCTCAATGTTCTGTAACGACATAATACATAATCTGCTGCAAGAATTGCTGAATATATCACAATTCAAAACACAGGATTAGCTAATCACCAATAAAATAAATAAAAGAAAGATAGCTAGCATACAAAGATAAATGTAAAACGAACAAATAGACTACCTGATCTGCCGCATTTGTTCAAAAGACATCTATTGAGTATATGTTGGAATCATCTGCAAAGTAAGCAATCCCATCAAGACAGAAATTAAACTTAGACATACGACATCTTATTTGATTTCCTAAGCAAAATAAGATGGAGGAGTATCTTACTGGTCATTAGGTGCCAAAGATGAATTGCCCTTCTCACCCCTAATAGTCACATAACAAGCAATCTTCTAATTCCAGAGGATCACACATTAGTTATATAGCGACACAACCATGCAACATAATTCCATACCTTTAAAGAAGACTGGAGACTTGATCACTTATTTGTTCCAACACCTTCATTGAAGACCAAAGATATAGGCATCAGATTAAACAGAACGACACACAGTTATCTGGTGCAGGAAGAAAACGGTATTTATAATTCTAAAGACCTGGTTTCACACTTGAAGACTTGGACAACTGAACTAGAAGAGGACGTTGGAGAAGGGACGGGCCTCAACAACCGAACAAGCATACTTATATCAGAAAAGGTTTCACGATTGAAAGCCCTTACCATTTTCCAGTTAACACGACTTATTAGGACAGCATTGTAACTTATCATTAGCCTGCAACAGCTTCAATGAGAAACTATATCTTTTAGTTTCTGGCTTATGGTTGCTAACCATGAGAAAAATCATTAGCGTAGCAAAGTAAGGGACATGGATGTCTACTTGTAACAAGCAAGCATACTCAGGTTTTTGCTCACCTTTTGACTTTAGTATATAATGAAAAGATATTAAACTGTGCTAAGTAAGGTCACATATATGCTAAGAACTCATAGATATCAAGAATAAAAAGTGAGAAATTATAGTACAACAAAATCCTAATAGAACTCTAACTTAGATTAAAAGCTTCAGTAGAAAAAGCTCACAGCTTTAAAGCTGTAACAAAGACAACTGAATCAAACAGTGACATATCTAACAAAATATAGAATCAAAACCTATCAATTATACCAAAGTAAAGCATAATTTCAATGAAATTCACAATTTCAAGCACAATAAGAAGACATGCACCAGTGTGTTTAATCTCCATTTAATCACACTATGTCGCTCAAATACTCCCAAAAATAAAAATCAACTGAATCGGATAATAACGAACATTAATACTAAAATCTTTATTCAAAAACACAACTATCGAATGTGGTTATCTAAAATTTAAATTAAAAAGAGATTAAAAAAACTTACTGCGATTTATCCCGCAGCTATTAGTTGTAATTTCTTCCTCACTAGTGGAATCTGCAAATTATGGCTTAACTATTGAGAAATTACAAAATGAGGCGGTCGAGCTTAGTCGATAAAAAACCCTAAAATTTTGGGACTATTTGAAAATGTGGAGCTTGGATTAATAGAAGGAGGTGGTTGTTTCGGGTGGAGGAGATAAAGTTTACGGGTGAAGAAAAAAGAAAACCAAATCTCGAAACTAGTCGAAGAGCTGGAACGATTTTGTTGACGACAGGATGGTGGTTGTTGTTGACGGCCGTAGAAGGAGGTGGTTGTTGACGACCGTAGCTGTTACAGAGTCGGAGGTTCTACTGCGGAGGTTGACGGTGGGATGGTGGCAGAGTCGGCGGTTGATGGCTGCCTTTCGATGGTTGTCGTTCTAGGTGAAGTCCCTTTTGAGAGGGATGGCCTTTCGATAGCCTTTAGTTGTTTTTAATTTTATTAGGTATAGAAATTAAATAAGACAAAAAGAAATTTATGTAAAAATAGGGCTTCTAGCGCGAGTTTTACGAAAATTCAGGGGGGGCAAAATTTTCGGAGGGAAATAGCATCTGTTCCCATTGCACTTTTTTCAAGATCCGTGGCAACAGATATATTTATTGGCACGGTTAGCATAAGCGTTGCAAAAAAGAAAACCCTATGGGAACGGTTTCTAACTAATGGCAACGGTTTTGTAGCCAAAGTGTGCTAGTATCACCCATGTAATATTGCAACGGTTAGAACCGTTCCAATAACTGATCTGTAGGAACGGTTTCTGAACCGTTACAAAAACATTCATTCCAATAGGCCCATTTTTTGGTAGTGAACCCTCCAATGCTCGGCGTGCTCCTCCTGCCTAGGAGAGTACACCAAGATATCATCAATGAATACAATAACAAATGAATCGAGATAAGGCCGGAACACGCTGTTCATCAAATGCATGAACACTGCTGGGGCGTTGGTCAGTCCAAAAGACATCATAAGGAACTCATAATGACCATATCGGGTCCTGAAAGCTGTCTTAAGAATATCCGAGTCCCTAATCTTCAGCTGGTGATACCCCTACCGTAGATCAATCTTGGAGAACACCCTCGCTCCCTGAAGCTGGTCAAATAGATCATCAATACGAGGCAAAGGATACTTGTTCTTGATTGTGACTTTGTTCAATTGCTTGTAATCAATGCACATTCTCATAGTCCCATCCTTCTTCTTTATGAATAGAACTGGTGCACCCCAAGGTGACACACTAGGTAAACCCCTTATCAAGGAGTTCCTGAAGCAGCTCGTTCAGTTCCTTTAACTCCGTCGGTGCCATACGATACGGTGGAATAAAAATGGGCTAAGTGCCCGACACCAAATCAATACCGAAGTCAATATCCTTGTCCGGTGGCATGCCCGACAGGTCTGCAGGAAACACATCCGGAAAATCTACACCACCGGGACAAAATCAATGGTAGGAGTCTTTGCATAGACATCCCTCACAAAGGCCAAATAAGAAAGACAACCCTTTCCAACCATCCGCTGGGCCTTCAAGAATGAAATCACTCTACTGGGAATATAATCCAATGAACCTCGCCACTCAATCCGTGGCAACCCCGTCATAGCCAACGTTACCATCTTAGCATGACAGTCCAGAATAGCGTGACACGGAGAAAACCAATCCATGACCAATATCACATCAAAGTCAACCATACTAAGCAGCAACAAATCAACTCTAGTCTGTAATCCCCAATAGCCACTACACACGATCGGTATACACGGTCCATAACAATGGTATCGCCCACCGGCGTAGATACATGAACAGAGACTCACAGGGCATGTCCAGATAATGAGAAAAATATGACGACACATATGAATAGGTAGAACCGGGGTCAAATAATACAGAAGCATCTCGATGACATACGGAGATAATACCTGTGATCACTGTGTTTGAAGCAATGGCATCTAGTTTGGCAGGGAGTGCATAGAAATGGGCCTGACCCCCACCTGATCGACCTCCCCCTCTAGGGGGACCCCTAGCCGACTGAGCTCCACCCCAAGCTGGCTGGGCGGGCGGTGAAGTAACTGGTGCTGAAGTCGAAGGCTGACTCCTCTGCTGAGATGAACCTCCCATAAGGCGGGGACAGTACCTCTTGATATGACCCAAATCTCCAAACTCAAAGCAACCTCTACCGGCGAATGGCGGTGGGGACTGAAGGGAGCCCCGAGCACCGGGGTACCCGCTAGAAGGCCCCGATATAGATGAACCCTAAGCTAATGGTGCATGAGGCGAACTCTGAGCTGGAAGGTCACTGAGAGATGAGTGGCCTTGGTGAGAACTGTGAGAACCATGGCCACATGATGCACCACGATGAACCGGGCGGGCCGTCTGAGCATGCCTGTAAGGACGACCTCTGCCGTGGTGAAACTGACCTCCAGAAGGAACACCAACAAAGCTACCTGATCCACGAGACCTCTTGCCTCCCTCTCAACCCGCTCCTGACTGCGAACCGACTCTATCTCCCGAGCAATGTCAACAACCTCATCAAAGGTAGCACCAGACACCTTCTCTCTGGTCATAAGTACCCGCAACTGAAATGTGAGGCCATCAATGAACCTCTTGGTCCTCTCCCTATTTGTGGGAACCAACCAAGTAGCATGACGTGCTAACTCAGAAAATCTCATCTCGTACTGTGTCACAGTCATGTCATCGTGACGCAACCTCTCGAACTGCCCACGCAGCTCCTCTCTGCGAGACTGGGGCACATACTTCTCCATAAAGAGAATAGAGAACTCCTGCCATGTAGTGGCGCTGCACCAACCGGCCTACGCCTCTCATACGCCTCCCACCAGGTAAAGGCAGCTACAGTAAACTAAAAAGTAGTGAACGAGACCCCACTAGTCTCCAGAATACCCTCTGTACGGAGAATACTTTGACACTTATCAAAGAAATCATGTGCGTCCTCTCCCTCTACACCGCTGAAAGATGGGGTTGAAGTCTCCCAAACCTCTCCAATCTACACTGCTCATCATCAGGCATGGCAGGGACCACATAATCCTGAGCAGCTGCAACTGGCTGGGCTGGTGGTGCCCCAGGTGTCTGGAGTCCCTGCACCACCTGCTCTGGTGTGCGGGCGGCGGGAGTCTGAGTACTTCCCCCAGCCTGGGAAGTGGCTGCTGCAGTAGAAATAGAGACCGCCCAAGCAAGACTGGTGCACACGGTCAAAATCGGATCTAAGGCCTCCAGAAGGCCTGGGATCACGATGGACATAGCTGGTGCCTGAGCTGGTCCTGCTGGTGCATCTACAACTGGGATGTGATCTTGAACTGGGGCAACTGGTGGATCTGCAGGTGCTGCCCTAGCTGCTGTGTGGGCTACACCTCTGCCCCTACCACAGCCTCTATTGTGACCTCGGCCTCTCGCGGCCTCGACTAGTGGCACTGGTGGCTGTCTGTCCTGCCCAGTAGCACGTGTCTTCACCATCTGTGAGAGAATAAAATAACAGAAGTTTAGTTACCAGTATCAACAGATTCGCACGATAAGATTTAAAAAATGTGAAGTATCCTAAGAGTTCTGCAGCCTCTCGAAGATAAGTACAAACGTCTCTGTACCGATCCATAAGACTCTGCTAAACCTGCTCATGACTCATGGGACCTATGTAACCTAGGCTCTGGTACCACCTTGTCACGACCCAAAATCAACCATAGTGATGGCGCCTATCTTGGAACTAGGCCAACCTCAACTTGATAACCCAGCACAATAAAAATAACTTTAAAATAATGGCAAAAATAGTTAACATTAAAGAAACCCTTTTGAAAACATAATAAATCCCAAAGTGCAATACAATCCACCCCAAAACCGGGGTGTCACTGAGTACATGAGCATCTATTTAGAATACAATCCACTACAGTGTCTAAAGAAAACAACTGAAAATACATCAAATGATGAAGAAGGAGAGTCAATGCATGTGAACATTGTGCAGCTACCTTGATAGTCTCCAAACTTTGGAGCCTCAATCAGCAACCGCCGCCGTGAACAGAGTCGCCTAGATCTGCACACAAGGTGCTGGGAGTAAAGTGAGTACACCAACTCAGTAACTAACAAGTCTAAACTTTAAACTGAATGGTAGTGACGAACTCAACCGCAATAGATATAATAGAAATAGATGTGCAAAAATGTAGGCATGCTTTCAAGTTAAATAGACAACTCGAAGCAATAAAGTAATACAGATCTGAACATTGTAAGGTATATAACTCAACTATCTCTGCATGCCAATGCACATACTGTATGAAATGAACCATGTGCTCCCACTCTCAAGTGCTCAACCAATCGGTACTATATATGGCCATCCGGCCCAGGGAAGATCCATCCCGAAACATATACAACACTGACTATAAGTCACCCAATACCGAGGAAAAGGGCAATCCAACCCTGTGGAGAAGATCCATCTCCAGATATCAAGTACTTCAGACAAAATCCATGTCCGGGGAAGATCCATCCCTCAATAATATCATCTGCGCTCACTGGGGGTGTGTTACAGACTTCGGAGGGGCTCCTACAGCCCAAGCGCTATCACAAATGAATATAACCACTGCGACATGCAGCCCAATCCCATAACTAGTCACTCATAATCAGGCTCTCGGCCTCACTCAGTCATCAATCTCTCCAGTCTCACCCATGGGCTCATAATATCATGAAAACTAACCTGGAACAATTATATGATGAATAAATAAATAACTGAGACTGAGATATAATATAAAATGCATGAACATGATTGAGTACGGAACATAAAAATACGAACCAACGCACCTGCGCTCAGCTTTTCGCTTCTGCGACCCTCGCAGGTGCGGGAGAGTCGTCGCACCTGCGCCTTCTGCTCAGCTCGCCCTTGGCCTTCTTCGGCTCCTTCTTCGCTTCTGCGGACTTGCACTTGCGGTTCCCACTCCGCAGGTGCGATTACACCAGCAACAGCAGCACTTCAGCTGCTCATTCAATTCCAAAACCAAGTCCGAAACCTCCCGAGGCCCCCGGGACCTCAACCAAACATGCCAACAAGTCATATGACCCCATGCAAACGTAGTCGAACCTTTGAATCACTCAAAGCGACATAAAAAACACCAAATTACACCTGGATGCAAGCCTAAAGAACTTCTAAACTTTCAAATTCCACAAACGATGCCGAAACCTACCAAACCACGTCCGATTGACCTCAAATTTTGCACACACGTCATAAAATGGCACCACAGACCTACTCCAATTCCCGGAATTCCATTCCGGCCCCCCGATATCAAAATTTTCACTGCCGGTCAAATTCGCCAAAATTCCAACTTTCGCCAATTCAAGCCTAATTCTACTAGGGACCTCCAAATCACATTCTGGACGCGCTCCTAAGTCTAAAATCACCTTACGGAGCTAACGGAACCATCAAAATTCAAACCCGAGGTCGTTTACACATACGTCAACATCCGGTCAACTTTTTCAAATTAAGCTTTCAATTAAGAGAATATGTATCTCAATTCACTCGAAAAACCACCCGGGGCCCGAACCAACTAACCCGGTATATCATAATATAGCTGAAGAACACAAAAGAAGCAGAAAATGGGGGAACGGAGCTATAACTCGCGAAACGACCGGCCAGGTCGTTACAATTTGATTGGTGATGTGATACTTATTTATACTTTATCTATATCATGACACCAGATTATCCTTTATTTGTCCTGCTTTGGCTGATTATGAATGTTGGCTTACATAGCAGGTTGGGTTAGGTGTCATCCGATCATGATGAAATTTTTTTATCGTGACATTAATGATGAGGTTAAATATAATCAAACTATATAACTATACGATAATAGGTTAGGATATCGGGTTCAATTATATAATATTATTTGTATGAGTAATTAGCTATCTGTAGTTGTCATTTAACGAATCATATAATAAAAGTTAGCTAATGTTTGTCTCCATTATATATTTATTCTAATAATTTATGTCCTAGTTTATCACAATCAAATTAATTATTTTTATTATATAGTTAGTATGCATCTTATGCAATTATATACTAGTTAAATTATAGTTGTTATATGGTTAGCCAAATTTTAAAAATTGGTAACACTTTAAAAGCTTTTAAAGTTTTTTAAAGCTGGCTTATAGCTTTTGAAGCGGGTTTTAGAGTAGAATAAAAGTTTTAAATATAGCACTCATCAGAAAATTAGTCAAATACTAAACCATCATGTTGCAATTTGATTTTATCCATCCTTGTGTATACGGCGAAATCGGAGGGCCCAATTTCTCGACAGCAAGGCGTTTCCAGGAAATCATCTCGAGACCTCGAGGCTGTGGGGTTGCGGTCGGGTTCTCTCCCTCGAAGTCCACCGACGCCCGACCTAATGACGATGCCGGGGATGGGGAGTTCCCAAGGCGTACAACTAGCACTGGCAGAGCCTGGTGTCATCTAGTTGTCCCATCCCCCTTATCTTTGTAATTAATGCTTTTGTACTATGTCAGGTTTCCCTTTCTATATAAAGGGGATTCTTACCATTTTGTAAACAACTGTTGTTGCTCCAACTATTCTACACGAAATATATGATAACTCTCTCTCTCTTTTCTCTCTAACGTACTCTCTCAATATTGTTGCTCTTATTTACTATCTGCACACTTGTTCTTCATTTATTGCTTATCATTGGCCATAAAGAGCCTCCTTTAATTATATCACGACTGTTAGCCCTTCCCCGACTGCCCCTAATAGCTCGAGCCCGAGCCCGAAAATTGGCCTCGAGGCTCCAAACCGACTAGCTCGAGGCCCTGAACAGCTAACTCATCGGTTCGATTATAGCTCTATTTTAGCTCGCATTTCGTCCTTAAACCTCATACACACAACATCAACTGCTTAACAACTAGCATAAAAATAGATCACATATTTTTAGAGTCCCATCAACAAATTTAATTGTTATTACCATTTTTACGGTAAACAGTTTGGCGCCCACCATGGGGATAAAAATAATAGTGATTATTTTCTTGCTGGTTTCGTTACACAACGCAAGTTATCTTTCACACCTTTTCTTGTCCAAGATCTTCGATTTCAGGTTAATATGTCTGGCTCAGTAAATAGAGTTGAGAACGACGACCTCGAAAATCACAGAGAAAACGGTGTGGCTGTTCCAATTGTTGGTACGCCACCACGAAACCCCGAGAACGCACCTGGACCGATTCCAACGGACGCAGGCTCGCGCGACGCACAACAGATCGACGAAACCTCACGCGCCGACAAAAGCATACAACAAGGCGACCAACAGGAAGCCCAAAAAATCCCAGCTCGGGAAGATCGGGAAGTTAGTCTTCATGTTATTTTTGAAATGTTGCAGGCACAACAGCTGGCTATCGCTCAGCTTCAAAGCCACCCAAAAACTCCCAGCACCATAGCACCGGGAACAACTCCCCCGACCGAACAGGTACCGGAGAGATTGAGCAATAATGGTTCGATAGCCGACCCTGCTATCGTAAAAATGCTCGAGGATCTCACCAGAAGGATCGAGTCGGGCGAGAAAATGATAGCAGCCAACGACAAGAAGGTCAAAAATTACAACTCCAGGGTCAACCAAATCCCTGGCGCGCCCCCGGTCCTGAAAGGCGTAGACTCGAAGAAGTTCGTGCAGCGGCCGTTCCTGGAGGAAGCGGCTCCGAAACCCATTCCAAAGAAGTTCAGAATGCCGGAACTCCCAAAATACAACGGGACCTCAGACCCCAACGAGCATGTTACCACCTACACGTGCGCAGTAAAGGGCAACGACATAAAAGACGACGAGATCGAGTCCGTCTTGCTGAAGAAGTTTGGGGAAACGCTCTCGAAGGGGGCCATGATGTGGTACCATAACCTAGCTCCCAACTCCATAGACTCATTTGACATGATGGCTGACTCCTTCATAAAGGCACACGCCGGTGCCATCAAGGTAGCGACGAGGAAGTCTGACGTGTTCAAGATCAAGCAGAGGGAGAATGAAATGCTGCGAGAGTTCGTATCTCGCTTCCAAACAGAACGAATCGAACTACCCCCGGTCTCCGACGATTGGGCGGTGCAGGCCTTCACTCAAGGCTTGAACGAGCGGAGCTTAGTGGCCTCGAGGCAGCTGAAAGAGAATTTGATCGAGTATCCTGCCGTAACCTGGTCGGACGTCCACAACCGATATCAGTCAAAGATCAGGGTCGAGGATGATCAATTAGGAGCCCCTTCGGGCTCAGTATACCCAAGAAGGCTCTTAGCAAAGGAGCCAAAACCGAACAGAGAAAGGTATCAGCCATACCCCGGAGATAGGAGGAATGCCCCGAGACGCAACCTACCTCGTAACGATCGATTGGTGAACCGAGGATAAAACCCTCGGGTGCTCATCGATAGAACCGGATTCGATAGAAACGCGAGGCTAACTGAGGCACCTCGCTTATCAGAATACAACTTCAACGTTGACGTGTCAGACATCGTGTTCGCCATCAGCAAAATCCGGATGCCAAATGGCCCAGGCCTGTACAGTCGGATCCTTCACAAAGAAACTATAACTTAGTATGCGAGTTTCACAACACGCACGGACATAGGACCGAGGATTGCCGGCAACTCCGGGAGGAAGTGGCCCGGCTACTCGACAACGGTCACCTTCGGGAATTCCTCGGCAACCGAGCTAAAAACCAGTCCCGAGAAAGAGAAACAACCAGAAAGAACAAAGCGAACGAACCACAACATGTCATCCAGACGATCTTTTAAAGACACGTCCTCGGCTATATTCAAATAAAGGACCACATTGCATCCACCAAACAAACGCCCGAACCTAAAAGAGTCATCGCCACTGAGGTATAATCATCTCCCCTTTTCTATTTTTTATTTTATGATAACTTTTGCGCAGGCCACCGACCAAAGCCGTCGAGATGCCGATCCAGCTCGAAGCCCTTAAGGTTTCGAAGCGCCCGTTGCACTCTTTTCCTTCGGCCGAGTTTTTATCCCAAAGAGGGTTTTTTCAGCAAGGTTTTTAACGAGGCAACTTCCACGCGCTACCTAAGGAAGACTCAACAAGTATCCGACACTTCCTTTGCAGTCAACCCTGGATACTGGAGGGCATCCCCCCAGGGTCCCAATAGTAAAATGATGTATCGGGCCAAACGGTCGAATGAATCGTGCCTATATAGTTGGTCCCACAACCACAAAATGATATGAACTTGTGCCAAGTAATCAAAGAATATCTTTTTTCAAAGAATCTCATACTCCAAAGGAAACTCAAAATTTTCGCAATAAAAGTTCCTCCATCGAGAACGCCTTGAATACTCGGAGACTAGCGTCAATGATCCGGCACCCGCATGACCTCAGGGACGGAACTCCAAACTCATAAGCCCTCAACGAGGCAACACGGAAATCACGAAACATCTCCTAAAGAGAAAAATGTCCCGAACACTCGGAGACTGGCATCACAAGCTCAGAAAACGCATGACCTCAGGGTCGGAATCTCCAAAATCGTAAGCCTTCAATGAGGCAATGCCGAGCTCACGAGTAACGGCCCTCGAGCCAAAACAAACTCGATGACTCGGAGACTGTCGCCAATCGCCATTCAGTAAAAAACCCAAGGCCATAAGACCCCGAGCGGGCAGACTCGGTCTCGTAAGACCTGCATAAGGCAACAACAAAAACTGTATGACCTCAAGCATGGCATGAATCATACTTGTACCAAGTATCAATAAAACTGTAAGATCTCAAGCAAGGCATGAATCATACTTGTACCAAGTATCAACAAGCTGTAAGACGTCAAAGGCATGAAAATTTTGTAAGACCTTACTACAGGCATACACTGGATCCCGAAGTTTAGGCTATATATCGCATTTGTAAGATTCCTGAAAAGGCATACCCTCGATATAGACACCTAATCTACTACACTCGGGACCAAAAATGGCTCCGGCCAAACACAGATGACTACGGTCATACGGCTGTACCAGCCAAACTAACGCGACTCGGGGACACCTGATCGTCGCTACAAATCATAGGCCATTACTTCGAATATACTTCGAAAAGAACCGGTTAAACAAGCTACAATCGATAGGCAAAAGAGCTTCGACCATGTCAGCTCCAAATCACAAGGCTTCGAGCTACTCAGCGTACGAGCCGAACCTCTCGAGGTGCTCGAACATCGCCGCAAGCGACTTGAAATCGAGGTTCTTCCCGAACCGACGACGGGTCAGGCAAAACCATTTCAAAAGTCCTTAACGAGAGGAAAATAAAGCCTACATAAAAGGTCGCTTCGACCCAAAGCGTAAGAGCCATTGTCGCCAGCTTACATAAAAGGCCGCATCGGCCCAAAGCGTAAGAGCCATTGTCGCCAGCTTACATAAAAGGCCGCATCGGCCCAAAGCATAAGAGCCATTGTCAACAACTTACATAAAAGGCTGCATCGGCCCAAAGCGTAAGAGCCATTGTCGCAAGCTTACATAAAAGGCCGCATCGGCCCAAAGCGTAAGAGCCATTACCGCCAGCTTACATAAAAGGCCGCATCGGCCCAAAGCGTAAGAGCCATTGTCGCCAGCTTGCATAAAAGGCCGCATCGACCCAAAGCGTAAGAGCCGTTGTCGCCAGCTCATCTAAAAACATGAGGGTCGATTGAGCTCGAGTCGTAACCCGATTCGGAGACAGAACCCAAAACAGTTAAAAAAAACAAATGCCCAAGGGCAAAGCGTAAGAGCCATTGCCGCCAGCCTAACGAGCCTCAGGGCCGCATCACGAATCTAAAGGTTCCTACTAGCTCAAAGGCCGAATTGACCTGGTTAAAATCTTGACAAACAGGAACACAGAAGATATAAATTGCGGAGTTCCCCCCCCCCCCCCCAAATACATACAGGTGATAAAACACAAGCTCCGTTTACAATATACTGTGAAAGCTATATAAACAAGAACAAAGCAGGAAATAAACGTCCCCCCTCGGGGACTATGGCCCGGTGGCCCCTTCCTCGCCATCTTCAGCATCGGGCAGGAGGAACTTGGCATCATATTCCTCCCCCTTGGCTTGCTCGATCTCTTCCCAGAGATCAAAACCCCTGGCATGAATCTCCTCGAGAGTTTCCCTCAGAGATTTGCATTTCGCATACTCCTTGCTACTGCTCGCACGATCGAGGGCTCTCTTCAGTTCAGCTTTAGCAACACCTGCACTCTTCGAGTAAGCCGCCGCTTTCTGGTCCGCCCTGGTGCTGATCATCACGACCTCGGCCCGGACATTCACCACTTCGGCCTTCGCCTTCGAGAGCTCGGACGAGAGCCTCGAATTCATGTTCTCTCGTGCGGACTCATTCGCACGAACGTTCGGGATTTGCACCTCAAGAGCAGAAACCATGGCTAGGGCACCCTCTTTGGCCGCAACACGGGTATCTACATGCCCCTGCAGCTCGCTAAACTCACATTTGGCTCGACCAACATCGCCCCAAAGCTGTCCCAGCTCCTCCGTCTTGCTCTCCAACTGAAATATCGAAACATTAATACGCAAAGATGAAAAGGGGAGTGCAGGCCAGATTGAAATGCAGGATACCTATCTTTCGAGGCAGCTCTAGCGGCTCCGGCTCCGATCCACCTCACGCCGCAGGGAAACCAGCTCATTTTCTTTTTCCGCACAAATAAGCTTAAGGGATTTTTCCCTATCCAAAACCTCCCCGCAGCGGAGCCTCATAGCGAAGCAGCTCAAATTTGAGCCTGTCAAAGGCCTGCGAAAGAAAATTAAATGAAAGGGGAAGAGCACGGGACCGGAATAATCTTGCGACGGTCACCAAAACTTACCATGAGGCCGAGCCGCTGAGCCTCACCAAAGGCCGAGCAAATATCCGATGGCTTACTATCCTCCAAAGATAGCCGATCGGTCGGATCGCCTCTTTTTAACCGTTGAGAAGGAGTCGCCCCACTGTAAGCCCCTTCGCACCCCGGGGGCCCTTTCCGTTTTTCATCGATCCTCGATCTCAAGGTTGGAAACCTCTCCTCCTCTCCCGGAGGGCGCAGCCTCGTTTTAGAAAAATTCCGATACCTGCGGCAGCTGAGTTAGTACGCTGAAAAAAAAAGCACCATTTTCGAGAAACAAGCCACCAAACACCTACCATGATGCTTCGCCTCCCACCTCCCTTTGGACAAATCTCGCCGCCGACGCTTGTCATAAATCGAGCAAGCTTCCAGCTTACGAGACCACTCGGCCAAATCATGGACCTCGTTCGGCAACCAAATAGTTGCTACAAAAATGGAACGGAAAGATATCATTACGAAGCCCGCCTCCAGTCAAAACAATGAAAATTCAGGTGAGGCACTTACGCGTGAAGTTCCATTTCTCAGGAAAAGGCATAAACTCTCCAGGAATGATATCGGTCGTTCGAACTCGAACGAACCGATTCATCCATCCCTGATCCTCATCCTCTTCACTATTAATGGCAGGAGCTCGGGTGGATCGACGCTGCAGAGCAATCAAACCCCGATAGCGCAGTGGCCGATATAACCTCACAAGATGGCTGAGGGTAAACTCGATCCTAGCCTTTTCGGCAAAAAATCTTATCGTTTGCACTATTTTCCAAAGGAAGGGGTGAGCCTACGCCAAGGTAACCCGATATCCCCAACAGAAATCAAGCACGACCCGGTCCGGGGGACCCGACGCAAAAATATGCGTGTATACGCTCAAAAACCCCTCGACATAGGTCATGATGCGCTCCTCGGAAGAAGGTACTTGTAATACCACAGCTTCTCCCCATCCGCAATCCTTTCTGATCGTTTCGAGATTTTCCTCTCCCATTGATGAGATAATCCTCGACACATGCTCCCGGTGACCTGGAACATTGGGAGTCCTCCCCAACGTGATGGCTCTCCCCGAGGCAAGGCACCTCGAGGCGCGCTCATCGGGCATCGGCGGTGTGCCACCGATCGAACGAGGAGCGTAGAAGGGGTTCCCCTCTCTTTGGTGGTCGGACGTCGATGTAGCAGTCATGGTTACGATAGAATAAGAAAAGAAAGATAAAGATTTGGGCGAAGATTTTGAGTTGAAACAATGGAAGAACTAGGACAAAATGCCGGGTTATGTGGGATAAAGTCCCTCAAAGCAGCAGAATCGCTACTGGAGAGGCAAGTGAATGAATATATAGGTCTAAAGAAGCAACTGCATGCCTACCCAGAAGGCCAATTAATTCTGGCTGCGTTAACATCACCCTTTCCTAGGGAAATGTACTGGCAGGTTGCCCAGGGGTCCCTTTACCAGATTGTGCGAATGCTGCTACCTAAGTGAAATTCGAGAAGCAGTGAGGCCTCGGGGGCTCATCGATATCACCGGCACCGGCCCGGTAGAAGCCGTCGTTCTAACTTCGGGGGGGGGGGGGGGGACCCGATTTAGAAGTCCCGGTCGCTCCAAGTACGGTTTTCGGAAGGCTAACGTCGAAAGTCGAAGGTTAACTACGTGAGAGCGAAAGAACAGAAAAAACCCTTTTTTTGCATTTCCCAAAAACATATCTACAAAAGACATCTTTACAAAATTCATTCCCCCGGGATTGCATACAAAAGAGAAAAAATAAAGAAAGCAAGATGGAAAAGTGTAAAAGAAGATGGGTCTGGACTCGTGAATTTGAAGACGCTCTGAAAATAAGGATTATCAAACAGTCGATATATTTATAGGAACCGCTTGGGCAGCGGAAAGGACGAGCCGATAGCGGTTCGTGGGTTCCTCGATAATTGCATTTGATGGTGACCCTTGCACGGATTTCTGGGGCATGGCATTTAATGCTCTTATAGGTTGACGTCAGGGCAATGATGCCCTCGGAACGGCAGTTCGAAATCGTTTCCTATTACTTCATTCTAGGAAGCGCGGAGACTATCTGTATACGGCAAAATCGGAGGGCCCAATTTCTCGTCAGCAAGGCGTTTCCAGGAAATCATCTCGAGACCTCGAGATTGTGGGGTTGCGGTTGGGTTCTCTCCCTCGAAGTCCATTGATGCCCGACCTAATGACGATGCCGGGGATGGGGAGTTCCCAAGGCGTACAACTAGCACTGGCAGAGCCTGGTAACATCTAGTTGTCCCATTCCCCTTATCTTTGTAATTAATGTTTTTGTACTATGTCAGGTTTCCCCTTCTATATAAAGGGGATTCTTACCATTTTGTGTACAACTGTTGTTGCTCAACTATTCTACACGAAATATATGATAACTCTCTCTCTGTTTTCTCTCTAACGTACTCTCTCGATATTGTTGCTCTTATTTACTATCTTCATATGTGTTCTTCATTTATTGCTTATCATTGGCCATAAAGAGCCTCCTTTAATTATATCACGACTGTTAGCCCTTCCCCGACTGCCCCTAATAGCTCGAGCCCGAGCCCAGAAATCGGCCTCCAGGCCCCAAACCGACTAGCTCGAGGCCCTGAACAACTAACTCATCGGTTCGATTATAGCTCTATTTTAGCTCGCATTTCGTCCTTAAACCTCATACACATAGCATCAACTGCTTAACAACTAGCATAAAAATAGATCACGTATTTTTAGAGTCCCATCAACAAATTTAATTGTTATTACCATTTTCACGGTAAATACCTTGTCTTCGATGAATTGATGATGATATTACACAAATGCCTAAGCAAGCCAAATGCAGAATTAGTCTGATGAAATTACATTCTTCCACTCATTTCTCGTTTTCTCATTGTGACTGAAACTTCACAAAGTAAATCAAATGATTCATATTCTGCAGCCCTTAAGAAAAAAAAAAACCATGTGACTGGATCCCCCACTGTGTCATGCATAAGACATGCTCAAACAAAAGGATAATAGAGGTAAATTACCTCAATTCTCAATCATATGGCTCTTTGTCAGTTTAAAAACATTTAGTTTCTCAACCTTCGCTAAGATTGGCATGACCGAGATAGTATCTTAACTGCACATACATTATGCATAAATGGGTGTGGTGTAACTATTAGTTAAAGATAAATGACATAATTAGAAGCATCTCGTCCTCAACTCCTTTTAGCGCAGAAGATGGATGAACCTGCGACCAATTAGGTACTTGAGACTTAAGAACTGAAATACACAAGTTCAAGCATAAAATCATAATAATAGCACATCTACAACACCAGTAGGTATAGGTGTCATGCAAAATATAATAACAGACAATGGAGCTCGTACACCACATTAAAGTTTATTTTCAAACTACAAATAAAACTTGATGTCACGATCCGAAATTCCCACCCTCGGGACTGTGATAGCGCCTAACATTTCACTTGCTAAGCAAGCCAATGTTAGAACAATCTACTCCTTTTTAACAGTTTAAATCAGATATTAAAGAAGAACTGAGATAGCTGAATAAATTTAAAGTAACAATGCGGAAGTTGAACTAGCGAAATATCTATTACCTGAACCTGGTGTCACGAGTGCACAAGCTACTAGAGTAATACACATAAGGGTATGAAATAAGTAATAAGTTGTTCGAATGAAAGTACACAGCTAAATAGACAGAGGATGGGGACTCCAGGAGCTGTGGGCTCTGAACAACCTTACCTCAAGTCTTCGCGAATGTCCGATCCGAGCTCGCTAATAACCGGCTGTGGGACCGTCTCTAAAATTTGCACAGTGTGCAGAGTGCAGTATCAGTACAACCGACCCCATGTACTGGAAAGTGCCGAGCCTAACCTCGACGAAGTAGTGACGAGGCTAAGGCGGGTCACCTGCACTGAAACCTGTATGCAATCTATAATAATGATAGAATAATTGAAATACAGTACCGAATTAAATAGCCAACACGAAGTGATAACCACAACCTCGAGAATAAACCAGTGTCGTCCAAAATTACGAATCTCTACCAGCTCAAATAGAAATACCGGAAAAATAATGCAACTCAAGAAATATAAACATATAGGTTGTTGCAGCGCGCAACCCGATCCCACCAGACAACACAAAATCCTCCCTTATTCCACCATAACAATATCAATAACAGAAATAATACATACATTTGTTGCGGCGCGACACCCGATCCCACCATATATCAATACCAATATCGTAATTTCACCCTTATTTCACCATATCAATCCACCCTTATTCCACCTGTTGCGGCGTGCAACCCGATCCCAACGTATACATACATATTCACCCTTATTCCACCATATCAATCCTCCCTTACTACATCTGCTGTGGCGTGCAGCCAGATCCCACCATGTCAGTGTCAAACAGTCAATGTACACAATCAACCAATAGGCTAAATCACAAGGCCTTTACAATAAATAAATGCCAAACTGAACCAAGAAAAGGAAACTTGTTCAATATAGAATCTACATCAATAATGCTACACAACAAGACCAAACCAGCAATTTACAGTTAGAAGGTACAAACAAGTCAAATTAAGCAAATAGCAGGGATTACGGGAACTATGGAAAGAGCTAACATGGTTAATAGAAGAAAATATTGATTAACACGTAGCAATTAAGCATGGAAAGCATTTAGAGAATATAACAATTAAGACAGGAAAGGAAACAGTTAAGGTAAAGCAGTAAATCAGGGAAGACAGATAATTCAGCGGCGTATAATCACTCGTCACCTTGCATATACACCGCTCACATGAAATTCACATAACACATAGTTTGAGGGTTCCTAATTCTCTCAAGTCAAGGTTAGACACAACACTTACCTCGCTCCAAAGGACACTCAAATCTCAATCACACCTTTGCCTGTCAAACTAGCCTCCGAACCAACATTATCTAGCAAATTACTGACCAAACGTTTCAAAATATGCCTTAGGAATCACCCACGATCAATAAGAATTCAATTTAGGCCATTATTGAAAATGTCAACAAAAGTCAACAGGCGGGCCCCCATGGTCCAAACCCGAAATTCGGGCCAAAACCCGATTATCCATTCACCCTTGAGCCCGGATATGTAATTGGTTTTGAAATCCGACCTCAATTTGAGGTCTAAATCCCCAATTTATTAAATCCCTAGTTTCTACCCAAAAATCCCCAATTTCACCATGAAAAAACATAGATTCTAGGTTGAAATCTTGTAAAATAAAGTGAAAGATTGAAAGAAACTAGTTAAGAATCACTTACTTATGATTTGGGGAAGAAATGATCTTTGGAAAATCGCCTCTTGTGTTTTAGGTTTTGAAAATTTGATGACTGAATGAAAAATCCCGTCCAAAAGTCATTTTGATCTGTTGCAGGTGTGTCACATTTGCGACCTGGGGTTCACAAATACGAGCCCCGCAGATGCGAAGAACCTATTGCAAATGCGAAGGTCTCCCCATTCCTTCTTTCATCGCAAATGTGAAGATAGTCTCGCAAATGCGAGCCTTACCTTTCACAATTGCGACCAATTGATCACAATTGCGATCCCTGCCATTCCCAGACTCCCTTCACAAATGCGAAGGAAAGTTCGCAATTGCGAACACTGCTGGCCCAGCTTCTCCTCTCAAATGCGAGAATTAGTTCGCAAATGCGGACCCCTCAAAGGTCGCAATAGCGATGCCTGATCTCGGAAATGCGAGATCAGAGGCCTGCAACCTGCTCAGTTACACCAGCAAATTTTTCCAAGTTCAAATCACTCTGTAGCCTATCCGAAACTCACCCGAGCCCTCGGGGCTCCAAACCAAACATGAACACAAGTCTTAAAACATCACATGAACTTGCACGCGTGATCAAATCGCCAATATAATACCTAGAACTATAAATTTAGCACCAAATCAAATGAAATTCTCAAGAACACTTTGAAATGTCTATTTTCTCAACCGGACGTCCGAATCACGTCAAACCAACTCCGTTTCTCACCAAATTTCACAAACATGTCTTACATATTATATTGAACCTGTACCGGGCTCCGGAATCAAAATACTGACCTGATACCAACAAGATCAAACATCAATACTTTTCTTAAAAACCAATAACTTTTCAGATTTCAATTTTTAACAAAAATTCATAATTTGGGCTAGGGACCTCCGAATTCGATTCTGGGCATACGCCCAGGTCCCATATTTCGATACCGACCCACCGGGACTGTCAAAACATGAATCTGGGTCCGTTTACCAAAAATATTGACCGAAGTCAACTCAAATGAAGTTTTTGTGAAAAAATCCTTATTTTTATCAACTTTCAACACAAAAGCTTTTCGGAAACAAGCCCGGACTGCGCACGCAAATCGAGGAGGGATAAAATGAGGTTTTAAAGGCCTCAGAACACAGAATTTGGCTTTAAATCATGAGATGACCTATCGGGTCATTACATTCTCCACCTCTAAAATAACTGTTCGTCCTCGAACGGACATAGAAAAGTACCTGAGCTGGGAAAAAGGTGGGGATATCAACTCTGCATTTCAGACTCAGACTCCCAGGTAGCTGCCTCAACAGGCTAACCTCTCCACTTCACTCAAATTGAAGGATAACTCTTTGATCTCAACTGGCGAACCTGTCGGTCAAGAATAGCTACCAGCTCCTCCTCGTAGGTCAAATCCTTGTCCAGCTAGACTATGTTGAACTCTAACACGTAGGATGGATTGTTGTGATACTTCCAAAGCATGGACACATGGAATACCGGATTGACCGCTGATAAACCAAGTGGCAACGCAAGTCTGTAAGCCACTTCTCCCACTCGTTCAAGAATCTCAAAAGGCCTGATGTATCTAGGGCTCAACTTTCCCTTCTTTCCAAACCTCATTACACCCTTCATGGGTGACACACGGAGCAACACTCTCTCTCCGACCATGAATGCAACATCACGGACCTTTCGGTCGGCATAACTCTCCTGCCTGGACTGAGCTGCACGAAGTCTATCTTGAATGATCTTAACCTTATCCAAGGTATGCTGTGCCACATTTGTACCTAATAACCGAGCTTCCCCCGGGTCAAACCATCCAACCAGCAATCGACACTGTCTACCATATAATGCCTCATAGGGGGGCATCTGAATGCTCGACTGGTAGCTGTTGTTATAGGAAATCTCTGCAAGTGGCAAGAACCGATCCTAAGAGCCTCCAAAGTCAATAACACACGCGCGAAGCATATCCTCCAATATCTGAATAGTGCACTTGGATTTCCTGTCTATCTGAGGATGAAATGTTGTGCTCAGCTCAACCTGCGTGCCCAACTCACACTGCACTGCCCTCCAGAAATGCGAAGTAAATTGCGTACCTTGATCAGAAATGATAGACACGGGCACACCGTAAAGACAAACGATCTCGTGGATATAAATCTCAGCCAACCGCTCTGAAGAATAGGTAACTGCCACAGGAATAAAATGCGCTGACTTGGTTGGTCTATCCACAATAAACAAAACTGCATCAAACTTCCTCTGAGTCCATGGGAGTCCAACAATGAAATCCATAGTGATACGCTCCCACTTCCACTCAGGAATCTCTATCTTCTAGAGCAAACCACCAGGTCTTTGATGCTCGTACTTTACTTGCTGACAAGTTAGACACCGAGCCACATATGCCACTATATCTTTCTTCATTCTCCTCCACCAATAATGCTGTCGCAAGTCCTGATACATCTTGGTGGCGCCCGGATGCCGAGAATTGTGGGCCTCTTCTAGAATCAACTCATGAAGTCCATCTACATTAGGCACACAAACACTACCCTGCATCCTCAAAACACCATCATCTCCAACCGTAACCTGCTTGGCATCTCCGTGCCGCACTGTGTCCCTAAGGACAAGAAAATGAGGGTCATCATATTGTCGCTCCCTGATGCTCTCAAACAATGAAGACCGAGCAACCGTACAAGCTAGGACATGATTGGGCTTAGAAACATCCAACCTCATGAACTAATTGTCCAAGGACTGAACATCTAATGCAAGCGGTCTCTCACCGGCTGGAATGTACGCAAGGCTGCCCATACTAGATAACTTTTTACTAAAAGCATCGGCCACCAGATTGGCCATCCCGGGATGATACAAGATGGTGATATCATAGTCTTTCAATAGTTATAATCACATCCTCTTCCTCAAATTGAGCTCCTTTTGCTTGAACAAATACTACAAACTCCGATGATCCGTGAGCACCTCACACGACACGCCATAAAGATAGTGCCTCCAAATCTTCAGCGCATGAACAATGGCTGCCAACTCTAAGTCGTGAACAGGGTAATTCTTCTCGTGAACCTTCAGCTGCCGCGAAGCATATGCAATAACCTTGCCACCCTGTATCAGTACCGCACCAAGTCCAATATGAGATGCATCACAATATACCGTATAAGATCCTGATCCTGTGGACAACACCAACACTGGCGCCGTAGCCAAAGCAGTCTTGAGCTTCTGAAAGCTCACCTCACACTCGTCCGACCATCTAAATGGGGCACCCTTTTGGGTCAACCTGGTCAATGGGGTAGCTATAGATGAGAACCCCTCCACAAACGGACAGTAATAGCCCGCCATTCCCAAGAAGCTCCAGATCTCCGTAGCTGATGTGGGTCTAGGCGAGTTCTTGATTGCCTCAATCTTCTTAGGATCCACCTGAATACTCTCTGCTGATACAACGTGACCCAAGAAAGCAACTGAACTCAGCCAAAACTCGCATTTTGAAAACTTAGCATATAACTAGCTGTCTCTTAGAGTCTAAAGAACGAACTGAAGATGCTGCTCATTCTCCTCTCAACTGTAGGAGTAGATCAAGATATCATCGACAAAAACAATCACAAAGGAATCCAGATAGGGCTTGAACACCCGGTTCATCAAATTGATGAATGGTGCTAGGGCATTTGTTAGCCCAAATGACATCACTAGAAACTCATAATGCCCATACCGAGTCCGGAAAGCTGTCTTAGGGACATCGGAGGCCCTAATCCTCAACTGATGGTAGCCAAACATCGAATCGATCTTCAAAAATACTTTGGCACCCGGAAGCTGATCAAATAATTCGTCAATCCTCGGCAATGGATACTTGTTCTTGATGGTGACTTTGTTCAACTGCCGATAATCTATGCACATCCTCATTGATCCATCCTTCTTCTTCACAAACAACACAGGTGCACCCCAGGGCAAGACACTAGGTCTAATAAAGCCCTTATCAAGCAAGTCTTGCAACTACTCCTTCAATTCTTTCAACTCTGGCGGGGCCATGTGGTATGGCGGAATAGAAATAGGTCGAGTGCCCGGAGCCAAATCGATACAGAAGTCAGTATCTCTATTTGGTGGCATCCCTGATAGGTCTGCAAGAAACACCACTAGAAGCTCACGAACAACTGGCATAGAATCCATTAGAAGGAACCTCCGCACTAGAATCGCAGACATAAGCCAAATAAGCTAAACACCCCTTCTCGACCACATGCCGAGCCTTCACGTACGAGATAACCTTGGTAGAATGGCTTGGAGTCCCTCTTCACTCCAATCGAGGCAACCCCGACAAGGCTAAGGTCACCATCTTGGCGTGACAATCCAATATAGCATGATAAGGTGACAACCAATTCATACCCAAAATGACATCAAAATCAACCATATCAAGAAGCAGAAGACCTATGCTAGTCTCAAGACCTCCAATAGTACCCACACACGAATGATAGACACGATCTACAACAATAGAATCTCCCACAGAGGTGGACACAGATAAAGGAGCACTCAAAGAATCACGAGGCATAACCAAATATGAAGCAAAATAGGATGACACATATATGTAGAACCCGGATCAAATAGAACTGAGGCATCCCTACTGCAAACTGAAACCGTACCTGTGATAATAGCGTCAGAAGACTCAGCCTCGGGCCTGGCTGGAATAGCATAGCATTGGGGTTGGGCCCCACCACGCTGAACTATATCTCTAGAACGACCTCTTGCTGTCTGGCCTCCACCTCTGGCAGCCTGGCCTCCACCTCTAACGGCCTGACGTCCACCTCTAGCGGCTTAACCTCTACCTCTGGCTCCCTGACCCCTACCTCTAGCTGGCTGAGCGGGCGGTGATGCAACCAGTGCCGGAATCATGGCACGAGAACTCTACTGTGGTGCACTGCCCAACAATCTCGGACAAGTCCTCCTGATATGCCCAAAACTACCATACTCAAAATATCCATCTTGGTGTTGTGGCTGCTGAAACTGTGACTAACCTAGATGGGTCAGATGACCACGTTAATAACTCTAAATAGGATGTGCACTGATAGGAGTTGGCGGTGCACTATAGGTTGGCTGCCCAGAATAAGGCACATAAGGACCACGACTCCCTGAAGCACTGTGGGATACTTGAAGCGCTGACTGATATGGCCTGGGAGGATGACATCTACCAAAAGTACCCGTGCCTCCAGATGAGGCACCACTGAACCCAACAGAATGACGAGGTCTCTTGTCAGACCCCTGACCTCCTCCCTGGGTAGAACCATCTCGACTCTCCTGGCGACATTGGTAGCTTTCTGAAAAGAAATCTCACTCCCGGTCTCCTTAGCCATCTGTAATCTGATAGGCTGGGCAAGTCCCTCAATAAACCTCCTCACCCTCTCTCTCTCTCGGTATGAAGCAGAAGAATAGCATGACGGGCCAGATCTAGAAATCGAGTTTCGTACTGAGTGACAGTCATAGAGCCCTATGGAAGACGTTCGAACTGCCTTCGATAGCCCTCCCTCTAAGTGATAGGAAGGAACTTCTCAAGAAATAACTGAGAGAACTGGTCCCAAGTAAGAGCAGGAGACCCAAATGGTCTGATCAACATATAATCCCTCCACCATCTCTTGGCAGAACCCTACAAATAAAATGCAGCAAAGTCGACCCAATTGTTCTCCACTATCCCCATGTTTCGTAGTACCTCATGACAGCTGTCCAAATAGTCATAGGGATCCTCTGAAGATGCACCGCTGAAGTGAACTGGGAAAAGCTTGGTAAAACTATCCAATCTCCACAAAGACTCAGAATAAATAGCTGATCCGTCACCGGTCTGTGTTGCAACACCCGGCGGAACTACCCCAACTGGCTGAGCCACTGGAATCTGAAACTGAGGAGCCATCTGCTTGGGAGTGTGAGTACCAGGAGTCTGTGCTCCTCCCCAGCCTGAGAGATGGCTGGTGCTATAGGAAATGTACCGGTCTGAGCAACACTCTCCATAAGGCCCACTAGACGAACCAAAGCATCCTAAAGAACTGGGGTGGCGATGAACCCCTCCGGGACCTGAGCTGGTCCGATAGGAACAATCTGGGCTGGAACCTCCTCATCAAACTCTACCTGAGGCTCTACCACTGGTGCTGCTGCTTGAGCTCGGAGTTGAGCTCTGCCCTTGCCTCGGCCTCTGGTATGACCTCGGCCTCGACCCCTGCCCCTCGTAGGAGCTGCTGCTGGGGGCTCTGGCTGCTACTCAGCTAAATATGCGGTACGCGTTCTCGCCATCTACGAAAGAACAGAATAGAAGAGTTCAATCAGCAATGATAGAATAAAATCGCACAAAACAGAAGAATAGAAGTGAAACTGTTCCTAACTCCATAGCCTCTAGAAGATAAGTACACACGTCTACCAATCCGCCAGACTCTAATAAGTTTGCTCGTGACTCGTGAGACCTATGTAACCTAGTGCTCTAATACCAACTTGTCACGACCCGAAATTCCCACCCTCGGGACCGTAATGGCGCCTAACATTTCTACTTGCTAGGCAAGCCAACATTAGAACAATCTACTCCTTTTAACAGTTTAAATCAGATATTAAAGAAGAACTAAGATAACTGAATAAATCTAAAGTAACAACACGGAAGTTGAACTAGCCTAATATCTATTACAATTCCTTGAACCTGGTGTCACAAGTGCACGAACTACTAGAGCAATACACATAAGGGTCTGAAATAAGTAACAAGTTGTTCAAATGAAAGTACACAGCTAAATAGACAGAGGATGGGGACTCCAAGAGCTACGGGCGCTGAACAGCCATACCTCAATCACAGCTTTGCCTTTAAAACTAGCCTCTGAACCAACAATATCTAGCAAATTACCAACAAAAAGTTTCAAAATAAGCCTTAGGAATCACCCACGATCAATAAGAATTCAAGCCATTATTGAAAAAGTCAACAAAAGTCAGCACCCGGGCCCACTTGGTCCAAACCCGAAATTCGAACCAAAACCCGATTATCCATTCACCCCCGAGCCTTGATATGTAATTAGTTTTGGGATCCGACCTCAATTTGAGGTCTAAATCCCCAATTTATAGAATCCCTAGTTTCTACCCAAAAATCCCCAAATCCACCATGAAAACCTTAGATTCTAGGTTGAAATCTTGTAAAATGAAGTGAAAGATTGAAAGAAACTAGTTAAGAATCACTTACCTATGATTTGGGGAAGAAATGGCCTTTGGAAAATCGCCTCTTGTGTTTTAGGTTTTGAAAATTTGAAGAATGAATGAAAAATCCCGTCCAAAAGTCATTTTGATCAGTTGCAGGTGTCGCATTTGTGACCTAGGGTTTGCAAATGCGAGCCCCGCAAATGTGAAGAACCTATCGCAAATGCGAAGGTCTCCCCATTCTTGCTTTCATCGCAAATGCGAAGAAAATCTCTCAAATGCGAGCCTTACCTTCTGTAATTGCAACCAATTGATCGCAATTGCGATCCCTACCATTCCCAGACTCCCTTCGCAAATGCGAATGAAAATTCGCAATTGCGAACACTGCTGGCCCAGCTTCTCCTCGCAAATGCGAGAATTAGCTCACAAATGCGTACCCCTCAGAGGTTGCAATTGCGATGCCTGATCTCGAAAATGTGAATCCAGAGGCCTCCAACCTGCTCAGTTATACCAGCAAATTTTTCCAAGTTCAATTCACTCTGTAGCCTATCCGAAACTCACCCGAGCCCTCGGGATTACAAGCCAAACATGCACACAAGTCTTAAACATCATACAAACTTGCTAGCGCGATCAAATCGCCAAAATAATACCTAGAACTACGAATTTAGCACCAAATCAAATGAAATTCTCAAGAACACTTTGAAATTTTATATTATCTCAACCGGACGTCTGAATCACGTCAAACTAACTCCGTTTATCACCAAATCTCACAGACATGTATTACATATTATATTCAACTTGTACTGGGCTCCAGAACCAAATTACGGACCCGATACCAACAAGATCAAACATCAATACTTTTCTTAAAAACCAATAATTTTTCAAATTTCAATTTTTAACAAAAATTCAAAATTCGGGCTAGGGACCTCCGAATTCGATTTCGGGCAAACGTTCAGCTCCCATATTTCGATACGAACCCAACGGGACTGTCAAAATATGAATCAGGATCCATTTACCAAAAATGTTGACAGAAGTCAACTCAAATGAAGTTTTAAAGCAAAAATCCTTATTTTCATCAACTTTCAACACAAAATCTTTCCAGAAACACGCGCGGACTGCGCATGCAAATCAAGGAGGAATAAAATAAGATTTTAAAGGCCTCAGAATACAGAATTTGCTTTTAAATCATAAGATGACCTATCGGGTCATCACACTTGAGCCCATGGCCTCCACATAAAAGGACCAACATGACAAAGTATCACTATGAAAGAGTAATTAGTTGTATGAGATCAGATTAGAAACCAAGAGTTCTATACCCATTATATCGAATCTTTTGTTCAGCAAGTTGGTTTGCATAGTAAATGTACATTACTTTCCTTATTTCTTTAAGAATATAAAAATATTCTTATAAATGAAGCAACATTAAGAGTTGTGTGAGAACTTTATAGCCTGCAAAAATAATTTAGCAAAGGTATATCCCTTCCACACTTGTAGGAACTCTAACATCTCTAGATTTATTCAGCCTAATTTATATGTTCAAGTTTGTAATGACCCGACCGGTGATTTTATGTATTTGAGACCCGTTTCTTCCTGTGAAGCTTTCCGTATGTGTATTTGTGGTTTTATAACTTTCGGGGATGGCTAGTTTTAATTTGGGGAAGTTTTAGAATGCTTTGGAACATTTGGTTCTTGGTTTAGAAGCTTAAGTTAGAAATATTGACTGAAGTTTGACTTTTGTGAAAATGACCCCGGAATGGTATTCTGATGGATCCGATAGGTTCGTATCATGATTTTTCAGTTGGGCGCATGCCCGGAATAAAATTCGGAGGTCCCTAGGTTGATTTGACTTGTTTTGCCGAAAGTTCGTAATTTAAGGTTTAGAAGTTTCCTTAAGTTTGACCGTAGTTTGACTTTATGGCTATCGGGGTCAGATTTTGATTTTGCGACTTGGAATAGGTTTGTTTTACTGTTTAAAATTTGCCTGCAAAATTTGGTGTAATTCGGAGTTGGTTTGATAGGATTCGGACGCTTGGTTGTGATTCTAGAGGTTCTTGAGTTTTTTTTAATCGCGTGTGCGAGCTCATATGATATTATTATACTTCTATGAATGTTTTAAGCTCCGAGGGATCAGGTGAATTTCATACATGTTTCGAATTGGATTGAACTCATTTTAGGTTGCTGGTGTGCTGGTGCTCCAGTGATCGCAATTCCGAGCAACAACATCACAATTGCGAAGTGAACAATAGGGGCAGGTATCAAATTTGTGATGCCTTACTCGCATTGGGAAGCAAGTCTTGGACTGTGTAGGTTTGCATTTGTGACAAATTGGTCGCATTTGCGAGAGGACAGACTTCGAAAATGCGAAGTTAGTGTTGCATTTGCGACATTCCTCTAGGTTGTCATGTCACGACCCAAAATCCACTAAGGGTCGTGATGGCGCCGGACACTGCTGTCAGGCATGCCAACCAATTTACTTAATCAAATTCTCGTTTTATTACTTTTGAAAATCTAGGATTTTTCCTTCAACTTTAGCAATTTAAAAGATAATTGTCTCAAATCTAATTAAATAATAATCAATCGATACAAAATATGTCAAAACCATCCCAGAACCCGGTGTCACAAGTGCATGAGCATCTACTGATAAGGACATAAAATACAATACAACATCCGTCCGGAATACAGTGGACAGAAAGGAAATACAATTTACTAGAAGGGACTTTACTAGCTGCGGGCCGCCTCGAATAATGCAACTCACCTAGTCCCTGAATCATCCGTGTTGCTATGGCCAGTAGGCCGCAAGAGTAACATATACTTGTGCAACAAAAATGCACAGAAGTGTAGTATGAGTACGTAAACAACGTGTACTCAATGAGTATCCCGCCCAATCTCGAAGAAGTAGAGACGAGATGGTCGACTTCGACACATACTAAGGGTCCAATAATGTGATATCAATAAAATATTAAATCGCGGATTTCTATAAACATGATTTTTAATCCAATAGAAGGAAACACCTAAACAATTAATTCTTTTATATGCAATTTCCAAAATTCTTTTTCGTAATTATCCAAATGTTTTGAAGCCATGAAGAGGCAATAATAACTTAATCAAGTTCAAGGCAGCAACACAAGCATGCGCATATAATGCCGAGGCAACGACCCGATCCAACAGAATTAAACTGTGCACTTGCTGAGGGTCGACGGCGCGCCTATAGATGCATCTATTTAATCTGCCGAGGCGTTCGGCCCGTTCCAAAATAAACACGTGGAGACATTCAATCAAGAAGCCAACATGGGGCAATTATTCAAAGAAAAGCTAATTCTCTTTCAACAATTTACCAAAATGAGGTTTAGATCTTGTTAGAAATTCATTTACTATTTTGATGTGGTTTAAGCGATTCAACTATCCATAAGATTACAAATATTCAAAGTATAGCATGCTTTTGGGTCCTAGACTACCCGGACAATAGCATAATAGTAGCTACGCACGGACACTCGTCACCTCGTGCGTACGTAGCCCCCGCAATTAGGAGCACATAATCAATTATTTCACCTATGGGGACAATTCCCTCTTACAAGGTTAGAAAGGAGACTCACCTCGCTCCATAGCCTATATTCCGATCCAAGAACGTGCTCAAACCTCCAATTCGGAGCCGAACGATCCGAAACTATTCAAATAGGGTAAGAACTAGTCAATACATGCTTAAAGTTCATATTCTAACTATTAACCAAATTTCCCAACCTTAAATTCAAGGTTTCTATAATCTGACCCCAGGCCCACGTACCCGGATTCCGAAATTTTTCGAAGGAAGTTGTTCTTTATAACCTAAGGATAAAGATATATGATTTCTACTCCATCCTATAACCAATTTCGGGGTTAAATCTTGTTTTTTTTTTAACAAAACCCTAGGTTTTACTCTATTCCCATGATTTTCCATAATTTTTGCATGTTAATCTACCCATAATCTATGTATTTAACTTAAGATGTGTAGAAATTACTTACCTCTTTGATGATGACGGAATCCCTCCTCAAATGCTCTCAAAAATCGCCTAAGGCCAAGTGGGAAATGAGGGAAATGGGCTAAGTTTCGAATTAAATAACTGGACACAGCCCTCAGATGTCGCATTTGCGACAGGGGTTTCGCAAATGCGAACCCTTCAGGCCACGCAAAAGTGACACAAAACGTCGCAAATGCGAATTATGCCCCAGCCTCCCAGGTTCGCAAATGCGAACAAGACCTCGAAGTCCAAACCAAACATCTGCACAAGTCCAAAGTCATTACACGGACTTGCTCGAAGCCTCAAAGCATCTCAAACAACGCTAAAATCACGAGTCGACCTCCAATCCAAGCTTAATGAACCTTAAGATTTCGAACTTCTATTTCGATGTTTAAACCTATCAAATCACGTCCGATTGACCTCAAATTTTGCGCACAAGTCATATTCAACATTACGGACCTATTCCAACTTCCGGAACCAGATTTCGACCCCGATATCAAAAAGTCAACTTCCGGACAAACTTCTCAAAACCTTCAAATTTCCATCTTTAGCCAAATGACTCCATAATGACCTACGGACCTTCGAATTCACTTCCGATCGCGCTCCCAACTCCAGAATCACCATACAGAGCTATTCACAGACACGGAATCCCAAACGGACATCGATAACACTGAAAGCCAAACTTATGAAATTTCTTCAAAAATGCTAACTTCCACAATAGGCGCCAAAACGCTCCCGGGTTATCCAAAACCCGATCCGGGCATACGCCCAAGTCCGAAATCATCATACGAACCTGCTGGAACCTTCAGATCCCGATTCCGAGGTCGTTTACTCAAAATTCCAATCCTAGTTTATTCCTTCAACTTTAAGCTTTCGAAATGAGAATTCTCTTTCCAAATCAACTCTGGACTTCCCAAAATTCAATTCCGACCACGCGCACAAGTCACAATACCTGAAATGAAGCTGCTCACGACCTCAGGCTGCTGAACGGAGCGCTAGAACTCAAAACGATCGGTCGGGTCGTTACATGTCAGGCGCTGCATTTGCGATTCCTGTTTTTTGCAATTGCGAAACCAGGGTCGCAGTTGCGACTTCTGCACCTGAACAAAAGGGCTGGGATGACGGGATTTGGCTTTATTTTTCATATTTTAGAACCCTAGACTCGGTAGGAGGCGATTTTGAGGATAGATTTTCATCAAAAACTATTGAGTAAGTGATTTTGATCAATTTTTAATTATATTACATGATTATTTATGAGATTTAACATCAAATTCATGAGAATCTAAGACAAATTTTGGGAAAATATTTTCTATGTTTTGAAAAATGAAAACTGATTTGAGAGTCGAATTGGACTCGAATTTGAAAACAAAACACATATATGGGCTCGTGGGGTTATGGGTAGTCGAGAGCTACCCTTGGACTCGGGTTTTGACCGTGCGGGCCCAGGATTAACTTTTGTTTACTTTTGGGATTTGTGTAAAGATCGTAGCTTTATTGATCGTAATTGGTTTCTCTTGCATTGTTTGATGATATTAAGTCATTTTTTGTTAGATCTGAGCCGTGTGGAGGCAAATTTTGAGGGAAAAGCTATTTTTAGTGTTGATTTGGGCTAGTTAAGCTAAGTATCTTGCATAACTTTGTGTGTGGGAACCACCCCTTAGGATTGGGTTGATTGTACTATTTGAACTATGTGAAAAACGGGTACATGAGATGACGAGTGTGTACACGGGCATATATCTGAAAATTGACCGGTTTAGACTTTTAAGTTACCTATAAACACTTAATTGAAGTATTATTTGTTCTAGCTTTCATTGTCAAGTTTATTCTTACATGCTTTCATCGAAGTTGTTATTACATGTTCTTGTTTTCAGTGTCGAGATTACTCTTACATGCATTTATTAGTAGTTGTTGTTATATGCTATTCTTTCCATTGTTGACTTATTCTTATGCAATTATTCGTAGTTGCTATTTCGTGCAATCTCTTTCACTGTCAAGCCTATGTTATGCACTAGAGTTTGAAGTTGTCATTTCATGAAAATACCTTCAGTGTTGAGTTATTGAGGCTATAGTTGTTGAGAGCTAATAACACGTTTGTGGTTGAAATTGTTGGTTATTGGAATACCTTTCCTTGTTGAGTTATTTCCCATTCATTTTGTTGTTATTGAGATTCTTGTATACATTGTGGTTGAGCCGTTGGCTATGTTTTGTGGTGACATTGGTATTATTGATTTTTGGCAATGTTGTGGCATATGGGCACGTGTGGTGCAAGTTGATTATAATGTTGTGATATTGATGCGCATGCAGCGGTATAAGGGTGTGTATTGATGCACATGCGGCGAGATAAGGTGGGATTTATACGCAATACGCGAATTATTATCTTTCTTTCATTCGTGTTACTTGTATTGTTTTTGTACTTGATTACTTGTTGTTCTTATCATATGTTCACTCCTTGTTATTATTTATTGCCTTCTGCTATTCTCTCTACTATTGTTTGTCTTCATATCAAATAGTGTTGTATTTAGAGATTTCTAGTGTACCTCTTTAGAGCTTATGATTATGTACCGCCGATTTTGGGGATTAATTGATTGTTGTTCCATTTTAATTTAACTATGATAGTTATCGGTTTAATTTAATATCGTAGTCCTTATTTCTGTTAAATTCTCATGTGTTAGGCTACCTAGTCTTAGAAACTAGGTGCCATCACGACTACCTAAGGTGGGATTTTGGAGTTGTGACAAGTTGGTATCACAGCCAGGTTCATAGGTGCTATGAGTAATAAGCAAGTTTTGTAGAGTCTTGTGAATCAGTATGGAGACGTCTGTACTTATCTTCGGGAGATACAGAACTTTAGGAAAATCCCAATTCTTTGATTCTTTATCATGCAGATTTGTTAATTTCAAAATATGAGCTTTTGTCTTTCTATTCTCTCACAGATGGTGAGGACACGCACATGGATTGGATAAGCAGACACCGTGCCCCCTGCTAGAGCTGTGAGAGGTCGGGGCCGAGGTAGAGGCTGAGGAAGGGCACGTGCTGTAGCCAGAGCACCTTCCCGAGCAGCGACTGAGGAGCCACCAGTAGCTTCAATTGGGGATAGGCACCCGAGGCACCTGTTGCTACCCCTAGACTCCAGGAGACCCTAGAATACTTCCTGAGTATGTTCGGTACTTTAGCTCAGGCGAGATTGATCCCGCTTGCAGCAGCTACATCTCAAGTTGGGGGAGGGGCTCAGACTCTCATGGCACGTACTCCAGAGTAGTGGATCCATGTTGATCAGGTTCTGGGAGTTATGCCAGCACAACCCGTTATTCCGGTTCAACCTGAGATTAGGCTAGAGGCATTTGAGGAGTAGCAGAGAAGACTTGAGAGGTTCAATAAGTATGATCCTCCTACTTACAATGGTGTAGTTACTGAGGATGCACAAGGGTTTCTAGAAAAATTCCACTGTATTCTCCGCTCCATGGGCATTGTAGAGCTGAGCAAAATTACCTTTACAATATTTTAGCTGTACGAAGCAACATATAGGTGGTGGTAGGATTATGAGAAAGGTAGGCCAGTAGATGAAGCACCACTCCTTTGGCTCAGCTTTAAGATATGTTTCTGAGGGAGTCTGTTCCCTAGACCCTCTAGGATGAGTGGCATACATAGTTTGAGCAGCTGCGCCAGGGGACTATGACAGTGTCGGAGTATGCCATCAAATTCAATGAGTTTTCCCGTCATGCACCCGCTTAGGTTTCTACAGTCAGAGAGCGAGTCCGCAGATTCATCGACGGGCTCAGTTATGATCTTAGATTCAGCATGGCTTGGAAGTTGGATACGGATACTTCGGTTTAGTAAGTTATAGATATCGCTCATAGGATGGAGCATATGCAGGGCCATGAGACGGAGGATAGGGCGGCTAAGAGGCCTCGAGATTATGGAGGATTTAGTGGTGCTCGCACTGTAGTTTCAACTTGTCATGGCAGAGGTCATGTGAGTCGACCAATTCATTCAGCACTTCCAGTTGTTCGCAATGCTCCAGCTATTCATAGGTCTCAAGTCGCCTTTTATGCACAACCACTTTCCAGTGCACCTCCTACACGGGGTGCCTTCAGCGATCAGTCTAGTCGACCGGGTCAGACTTTGTTTCAACATCCACGCCCGCTGAGAGGTTGTTTCGAGTATGGTGATACCAGGCATATGGTGAGGGACTGTCTCAGACTCAGTAGGGGTGCACCTCCATAAGCTCCTCAGGCTCCATGGAATCCACATGGTCCACAGGCTATATTTGTTGCTCCAATTGTCGCTCCACCTGCACCGCCAGCTAGGGGTGGAGGTCTCACAGGTAGAGGTCACCCTAGAGCGGGAGGCTAGGCTCGTTTCTATGCTTTTATAGGCTGGACTGAGGCTGTTGCATTAGATGCTATCATCACAGGTATTGTTCCGGTCTGTCATAGGGATGTATCGGTTTTATTTGATCCGGGTTCTACTTATTCGTATGTGTCATCTTACATTGATCAATATTTGGATATATCTCATGATTTTTTTAGTACTCCTATATATGTGTCTGGGAAATTCTATTATTGTAGACCGTGTTTATCGATCCTGTTTAGTCACTATCGGGGTTCATGAGACCAGAGTTGACCTTCAGCTACTCAGTATAGTGGACTTTGACGTGATATTGGGAATGAATAGTTGTCGCCCTATCATGTTATTCTCGACTTTCACACCAAGACCGTGACATTGGCTATGCCAGGGTTGCCGCGGTTGAAGTTGAGGGGTATATTGGATTATATTCCTAGTAGGGTGGTGTCATTTCTAAAGGCACAACGAATGCTTCAGAAGGGGTGTGAAGCGTATCTAACCTCTGTGAGGGATGTTAGCGTTGATACTCCTATTGTTGAGTCAGTTTCGGTAGTGAGATATTTTCCAAATGTGTTCCCAGTAGACCTATCGAGCATGTCACCTAAAAGGGATATCGATTTTCTTATTGACCTGGTGCTAGGCACTCAGCCCATTTCTATTCCACCATATCATATGTCACCAGTTGAGTTGAAGGAATTAAAGGAACAAATTCAGGAGTTGCTTGGTAAGGGTTTCATTTGACCGAGTGTCTCGCCTTGGGGTGCTCCAATTCTATTTGTGAAGAAGAAAGATGGATCTATGAGGATGTGTTTTGAATATAGGTAGCTGAACAAGGTTACAATCAAAATCAAGTACCCCTTACTACGTATTGATGATCTGTTCGGAAAGCTTCAGGGTACTCAGGTATTCTCGAAGAATTATTTGAGATTGGGCTACCATCAGTTGAAGATTCGGTATTCAGATATTTCGAAGACTACTTTTAGGACTCACTATGTTCACTATGAGTTTTTGGTGATGTTATTTGGTCTGACCAACGCCCCAGCAACATTTATGCACTTGATGAAAAGTGCACCCATATCTTGATTCTTTCGTCATCATATTCATTGACAACATATTGGTGTATTCCAGCAGCCGGAGGATCATGAGCAGCACTTGAAGATCGTGCTCCAGACATTAAAGAAGAAGAAGTTATATGCTAAATTACCCATGTCTGAGTTGTGGCTTGATTCGGTTGCATTTTTGGGCCATTTGGTGTCTAGTGAGGGGATTAAGGTGGATCCAAAAAAGGTGGAGGCAGTTCATACTTGGCCTAGACCGTCTCTGCTACTAAGATCCGGAGTTTTCTAGGCTTGGCTAGTTATTATTGCCGTTTTGTGGAGGGCTTTTCAACCATCGCATCTCCTTTGACCAAATTGACTCATAAGAGTGCTCCATTTAGGTGGTCCGACGAGTGCGAGGAGGGCTTTCAGAAGCTCATGAATGCCTTGACCACAACTTTAGTTCCAGTTTTGCCTTCAGCATCGGGTTCTTATACAGTCTATTATGATGCTTCGTGGATTGGAATTGGATGCGTATTGATGCAAGAGGGTAAGTGATTTCTTAAGCTTCGCGTCAGTTGAATCCCAATGAGAAGAACTACCATGTTCATGATTTAGAGTTGGAATTCATTATCCACGCAAAGATTTGGAGGCACTATCTCTACGGCGTATCTTGTGAGGTATTTATATATCATCGGAGTCTACAATACTTGTTTAAGATAAAAGATCTGAACTTAAGGCAGCGGAGGTGGTTAGAGCTGTTAAAGGACTATGATATCACAATTCTTTATCATCCCGGGAAGGCAAATATGGTGGCCGATGCCTTGAGTAGGAAGGCAGATAGCATGGGGAGTCTCACTTATATTTCGGTTAGAGAACGACCGTTAGCATTGGATGTACAGGCTTTGTCCAATCGGTTCGTGAGGCTGGATATTTTGGAGCCTAGCCGGGTTCTTGCTTGCGTGGTTTCTCGGTCTTCTTTGTATGAGCGCATCGAGGCACGTCAGTATGATGATCCCCATTTGTTCGTCCTAAAGGATACGGTGATACATGCTGATGCCAAGGACAATTTTATTATAGATGATGGGTTATTGAGGATGAAGGGTCGAATTTGTGTGCCTAATGTGGATGGGTTGCGTGAGTAGATACTTGAGGAGGCCCACAGTTTGCGGTATTCCATTCATCCAGGCACCACAAAGATGTACCATGATTTGAGGTGCATTGCTGGTGGAGAAGAATGAAAAAAGATATAGTGGAGTATGTGGCTCAATGTTTGAACTATCAACAGGTGAAGTACGATCATTAGAGGCCAGACGATTAGCTTCAGAGAATTGATATTCCAGAGTGGAAGTGAGCATATCACTATAGATTTCATTGCTGGACTACCACGGACCTTGAAGAAATTTGATGCAGTGTGGGTTATTATGGACAAACTGACCAAGTCTATACACTTCATTCCAGTTGTGACTACCTTCTCTTCAGAGCAGCTGGCTCAGATTTATATCCATGAGATTGTTCGTCTTCCTGGTGTGCCGATGTCTATTATCTCCAATAAAGGCATACAATTTACATCACATTTCTGGAGAGCTATGCAGCGTGAGTTAGGCACACATGTCGAGTTGAGCACGGCATTTCCACCCCAGATGGACGGGCAATTCGATCGCACCATTCAGATCTTGGAGGACATGCTACATGCTTATGTTATGGATTTCGGGGGTTCATGGGATCCGTTTCTACCGCTTATAGAGTTCGCCTGCAACAACAGCTACTAATCGAGTATTCAGATGGCTCCTTATGAGGCCTTATATGGAGGCGGTGTCACTCTCCAGTTGGATGGTTTGAGCCGGGGGAGGCTAGGTTTTTGGGCACTGATTTGGTTTGGGATGCATTGGAGAAAGTCAAGTTGATTAAGGATCGGCTTCGTACAGCACAATCTAGGCAGAAGAGCTATGCTGATCGGAAAGCTCGTGATGTAGCATTCATGGTGGGAGAGAGAGTTTTGCTCAGAGTTTCACCCATGAAGGGTGTGATGAGGTTCGGTAGGAAAGGCAAGTTGAGCCTTAGGTATATTTGTCCTTTTGAGATCCTTGAGAGAGTTGGTGAGGTGGCCTATAGACTTGCATTGCCATTCAGCTTATCATGAGTTCACCCGGTGTTCTATATTTCCATGCTCCGAAAGTATTATGGTGATTTGTCATATGTATTATATTTCACCTCAGTCCAATTAGACAATTATTTGACTTATGAGGAGCCAGTGGCTATTTGGGACAGGCAGGTCCGGAAGTTGAGGTCAAAGAACATTGCTTTAGTGAAGGTTCAACGAAGAGGTCAACTGGTCGAGGAGGCGACTTGGGACACCGAGCACAACATGCAGAGTCGTTATACTCACCTTTTTGGCACTTCAGGTATGTCTCTATGTACATTCGAGGATGAACGTTTGTTTCAAGAGAGGGAGAATATAATGATCCAACCGGTTGTTTTGTGTATTTGAGCCCTAGTTCCCTTTTTGAATATTCACATATGTATGTTTGTGGTTTTATGACTTGCAGTGATGGTTAGCTTCATTTCGGGAAAGTTTTGGAATGATTTGGACCCTTTGGTTCTTGGTTTAGAGCTTAAGTTGGAAATGCTGACTGAGGATTGAATTTTATAAAAAACGACCCTAGAATGGTATTTCGATGGCTCTGATAGGTTCGTACTGGGCGCATGTCCGGAATTGAATTCGGAGGTCCCTAAGTTAATTTGACTTTTTTTGCCGAAAGTTGGCAATTTTAGGTTTAGAAGTTTCCTTAAGTTTGACCGTAGGTTGACTTTATGGCTATCAAGGTCGAATTTTGATTTTGGGACTTGGAATAAGTCTGTTTTTCTATTTGAACTTATCTGCAAAATTTTGCGTAATTCGGAGTTGGTTTGATAGGACTCGGACGCTTGGTTCTGAATCTAGAGGTTCTTGAGTTTTCCTTTTGAATTTCATGCGTTTTGATGTCTAATTCATGGTTCAAGATGTTATTTTTGTATTTTAATCGCACGAGCAAGTTCGTATGATACTTTTAGACTTATATTGATGTTTGTTCTTTTAGCCTCGAGGACTCGGGTGAGGTTCAGATATGTTTCATATTGGATTGAACTCATTTTAAGATGCTGGTATGTCAGTGCTCCAGCTATCGCAATTGCTAGCACCAGCATCGCAATTGCGAAATGGACAGTAAGGGGGCATGTATCGCATTTGAGATGCTTTACTTGTAATAGCGAAGCAAGTCTTGGGTTGTGTAGGTTCGTACTTGTGACCAATTGGTCGCATTCGCGAGAGGGACATACTTCGCAAATATAAAGTCAGTGTCGCATTTGCGACATTCCTCTAGGTTGTCAGGCGCCGCATTTGTGAGTCCTTTTTTGCATTTGCGAGGATTCGCAATTGCGAACCCAGGGTTGCAATTACGGCCTCTGCACCTAAACAAATGTGCTGGGAAGACGGGATTTGTCTCTTATTTTATATATTTTGGAACCCTAGACTCGGTAGGAGGCGATTTTGATGAGGGATTTTCATCAAAAACTACTGGGTAAGTGATTTTGATCAATTTGCAATTATTTTACATGATTATATATGAGATTTAACATCAAATTCATGAGAATCTAAGAGAAATTTTGGAACAATTTTGTCTATGTTTTGAAAAATGAAAATTTGGGTTTTGAGAGTCGAATTGGACTCGGGTTTGAAAATAAAACACATATATGGACTCGTGGGGTTATGGGTAATTGAGATCTACCTTTGGACTCGAGTTTTGACTGGCCAGGCCCGAGGTTGAGTTTTTTTGAATTTAAGGGAATTGTGTAAAGATCATAACTTTATTAATCATAATTGGTTTCTCTTGCATTGTTTGATGATATTAAGAGGTTTTTTGGGTTAGATTTGAGCCGTGCGGAGGCGAATTTTAAGAGAAAAACTATTTTTGAGTGTTGATTTGGCCTAGGTTATGTAAGTATCTTTCCTAACTTTGTGTGGGGAAACGACCCCTTAGGATTGGGTTGATTGTACTATTTGAATTATGTGGAAGACGTGTACATAAGGTGATGAGTGTGTACACGGGCTTATATGTGAAAATTGACCGGTTTAGACTCTTAGGTTACTTATAACCACTTAATTGAAGTTGTTATTATTTTTCTAGCCTTCGTCATCAAAGTTTATTCTTACATGCATTCACTGAAGTTGTTATTACATGTTCTAGTTTTGATTGTTGAGGTTACTCTTACATGCATTTATTAGTAGTTATTGTTATATGATATTCTTTCCACTGATGAGTTATTCTCATGCATTTAATCGTAGTTGATAGTTCATGCTATCTCTTTCATTGTTAAGCTTACGTTATGCACTAGAGTTTGAAGTTTCCATTTCATGAAAATACCTTCACTGTTGAGTTATTGAGGTTGTAGTTGTTGAGAGCTAATAACACATTAGTGGTTGAAATTGTTGGTTATTGGAATACCTTTCCTTGTTGAGTTATTTCCCGTTCATTTTGTTGTTTTTGAGATTCTTGTATACATTGTAGTTAAGCCACGGGCTATGTGTTGTGGTGATATTGGTATTATTGATTTTTGGCAACGTTGTGTCATATGGGCACGTGTGGTGCAAGTTGATTATTGTGTTGTGAGATTGATGTGAATGTGGCAGTATAAGGGTGGGTATTGATGCACATGCGGTGAGATAAGATGGGATTTATTTGCGTGTTGCTAGTAAGGGAATTACTTAAAGCCACGCGGTGAGATAAGGGGGTTAAAGCACGTGTAGCTATTTCGGAAAAAATATTTTTAAAATAAATGCAAGGCTCACATGTCGATATAAGGAAGATTGTGATTGTGACTTGTGAAATGTGAATATGAGGTGTGGTACCTCGATTGTGATTCTCATTGTACATTCTACATTGAAAAGGCTTGTTGATTTAAACGGTTATTATCTTTCTTTCATCCGTGTTACTTGTATTTTTATGGTACTTGATCACTTGCTGTTCTTATCATATGTTCACTCCTTGTTGTCCTTTATTGCCTTAATATCCGTTGTTAGCCTATATCAATGTACTATTTTGTTGTAATTTATTTCTTTGCTTTGCGTTATTAGATTATATTAATATTTTGTTTAGGTTTCTATGTGTAGTAGGTGTCACGACCTGGCCTTGTCACTACTCAACCGAGGTTAGGCTTGATACTTACTGGGTACTGTTGTGGTGTACTCATGCTACGCTTCTGCACATTTTTGTGCAGATCCAGGTACTTCTGCCCGTGCCAAACGCCAGTGAGCTGATTTAGACGCTTCAGAGACTTCATGGTATATATGTTTGATACTCACAGGCCTCGGAGTCACCTTCTACTATTGTCTCTACTACTGTTTATCTTTGTATCAAACAGTGTTGTATTTACAGATTTCTAGTATACTTCTTCAGAGCTTATGACTCTGTACCGCTGGTTTTGGGAATTATTTGACTGTTGTTCCATTTTGGTTTGATTATGATAGTTATCGGTTTAATTTGATATCTTAGTCGTTATTTCTGTTAAATTCTCAATGTGTGTTAGGCTTACCTAGTCTTAGAGACGAGGTGACATCACGACTACCTAAGGTGGGATTTTTGGGTCATGACATTATCCACTCCAAAAGTAAACAAAGCCATACAAATAAATTTCAGCTTTTAGATATTGTTTGCATCATCTTCCAAGGATCTTTTTTTCCGGCCAAATAGCCCACCAAATAACATCTGAAATAGAATGTCTCATGGGTCTTCTTCCTCCGTGTCAGCTCTTTTCTACCTCAACACTTCAGCACTAAGTAAGTTTTCTTAGCATGACTCACTACATGCCAAGATCACTAAAAATAAGCTCCATATATGATCAGTGATACGGTAGTGCAAAAATAATTTACCAACAACCTCAACATGTTTTCCACATAAGAACACCTGCTGCACACTATTCCTGTATCTTCTATAAATTTTAATGTGTAACACATGTCCTCAAATTTCTAAATTTATGTTGGCTGCCTCTCTATCCTTTGCTTGTTTAAACATGTAATGAGTCTTGTTTTAACAAGACAACATAAAGCGACATAAGAAGCTTGATTTTATCATAATCATTATGGAGGTATCGATGTACTTCCCTAGCATGTCATCTCACAGTTTGAGACCTTGAGTAGATTCACTTTAGGCCTTATGACATGCATGTGTAGTTGGTTTTGATTTTTGAGAAGTTCAGAGCTGATTTGAAAAAATAATTCTCAATTCTAATCTTTAAGTTGAAAGAGTTGACCAAAGTTTGTGTTTGACTAAATGACCTCGAAATAAGCATTTAAAGGTTCCTATAGATTTGTAAGGTGATTTCGTACTTGGGCGTATGTACAGGTTGAGTATCAGGTGGTACGGAGCGATTCAACGCTTATTGTCGGAAGTTTACATTTTGAAGGTTTTTAAATTTTCTAAGTATGACTTGAAGTGGACTTTGGTGTTATCAAACTCTAGGTGGTGTTCAGGGACCTTAGATAGGTTCCTTTAGTTGATTGGAAGTTTTATGTGAAGTTTGGTCGTAATTCAGAATGTCTAAGTATCATTCGAATGCATTCGGCAAAGCAAGAAAGTTTGAAAGTTAAGAGTTTAAGAAATTGAGTTTGATATTTAATTCTTGGTTTTGATATTGTAATTCGTGTTTCGAGCCTTTGGCAAGTTTATATAAGGTATATAAACTTGTTGATGGGATTTTATAGGGTTCCTCGGACCTTGGGGTGAGTTTTAGGGTAGTTTCGGACCACTTTTAGGCCTTTTTGAGCAGCTGATAATTGATCACAGATGTGTGAATCGTGATCACGAAGGTCTGGGCCGCGATCGAGAAGAGCAAAGTGCATTTCAGGGCTTGTGAATCTGTGATGATCCAATAGGTCATTTTGAGCACTAGCACCTTTTTCTATGTTCTGAGACCTCTCGTAGCTTTATTTTATGTTATATGACTTGCTTGTGTGGTCAGTGTCGTTATTCAGAAAGTTTATATGTGAAATTTTAAAGAAAATATTATTTTTGGCTTTAAAAATTACTAGAGTTGACCACGGTCAACGTTGATAAACGTTCTCGGATCGGTGGTTTGACGATTCTAATAGGTTTGTATGATGCTTTTGGACTTGCATGCATGTTTGGTTGGGGTCCCAAGAGACCCAAGGGTATTATTGCGCATTATGTGGAAATTTGAAAAATGAGTTTTAGCTGAATAGGTAATCAGGATTTGGTCCGAATCTCGGATTTCGACCAAAGGGGCACGGGGTTGACTTTTGTTAATTTTTTTAATTTCGTTAAAGATTAATTCTTTTTCACTCGTGGGTAGTTTCTAAAGCTTGTTTCGAATTGTTTAAACTATATTTGGCTAGATTCGATTGGTTTGGAGGCTTGTTCTAAAGGAAAAGCAGTGGTTGATTATTGATTTGACTCCGGAACAAGTTAAGTGCCGTGGGTAACTTTGACTTGAGGGAATTAGGACTTATTTGATCTATTTTCTACGTGAACTATGTGTGGGGACTGTGTATATGTGAGGTGATGAGTGTATATGTGTCGTCATGGGTTAAAGCATGCGGGTGAGATTTGCCTTATTTGTACCATGTTGTTTCATTTACTATGCCTTCCATGCCTTATATAGATCGTTTATTCTTTGACTATTTGCTTTCATGTTTATTGCTTATGTTGAAATTGTTGTGATATTGAAAGTTGAGTTTGCTTATTCTGACACTGTTGTTGAGTTTGAGATTTGCTTCCCACCTTGCTTGATATTTGTGTTGTTGTTGATTGGTGAGGAAGAGTGAAGAGCACGAAGTGTATTACCGTGCCTCATTTGCATATTGATATCATTGATTGAGTGAATGTGAAGATTAAGCATGAAGGGTGATGTTGTGTGTATGGGTAAAAATCTGTCTTTAGAATATTTAATCCAAGATTGTACTAAGGAAAGAGTTCCCAAGTTGTCGTTTGTCGAAATGGTCCAAGAGGCAGTGACGTCTGTGGTCGAAGAGTCAACGAGAGTCGAAGTCAAGGTGTCAACAATGGTCGAGGTCGAGTACCACTGACAGAGCTATAACGGTTAGTTTTCAAGATAGGATACTAAAGAGAATCTTCTAGTGGATATTCTATGCATTGGTACTATTAGGGTTTCTTAGGAACATATCCTATATAAATAGAAAAAGAGACAATAATAGGGGGCATGTGATATTCATTTGTAAGAAACACACTTTGACTTGAGAAAGAGAATCAGATCTCATTTGCCAAGATACAAAGATCACCTTTTCACTAAGATTCTTGTCTACACTTTTTCACTAGATCCAAGAATAACTCAAATATTCAAGGGATTGTCTATCATTCATTATTGTCAGAAAGAAAATCCCTCATTCCATCCTTTCTTGGGTGACACACTCATTTATTTACATAAATGCCATTTATAGTTGTTTATTGTTATTAAATGCTACATTGTTATTTCTAATTTGGTCGAGTATTCACTTCATACCACTGGCACTGTCCGACCGTACTTGCACAGTATTTATTGCTTCTTAATCTAAGGATATTATTGTTAGCTAAGATTAACCCTTATTTACATAAATTTAATTATTTGAACCAAGATCTATATTTTTCTGGTCAAATAATTTGGCGTCGTCTGTGGGGATTTCTTAGTTAAATTTTTAGTTTCCTCTTGATCTACAACTAACACAGGTCACCAACGTCAAAAAAAACCAAGATCTCCTTTCTTTGTGCGTATAAAACCCTACATTGCAGGTAACCAAGAAGAAAGGATGAGAACAACAAGTGGCTTTCCAACCAACCTGATGAATGTCATCAAAAAAAAGATGTGAAACAGTAGGCAAGGACACGACTCCCAACGCATCCCCTAGGCAAGAGAGGTCACCACCCCCACACTGCAGTATAACAAAACCCAGCGGAAAAGGGACTTCCACGTCTACAAAAGAAGGGACGCAGCTGTGAAAAAACTCCTCGAGGCATGGCTAATCGACACGTTAGCAAGTGTCCTCAACAAACCCACCCCAGGCATGACTGCAGAAACCGCAAGGGCTTGCACGATAAAACAAACAGACGAGCACTGCAACCAACCCCTACCTCCAATGATAGGTATTACTCACAATGTCATTGATAGTGCAGGTGACAACGTCCTCAGTTCCGTTCTAAAAAGTATGGAAGAAATGGAGAATGAAAACAAGGCGCTCTGAGATCAGATGAAAGAACACCAAGAACGGGTTGACAAGATACCGGGCGCTCCTATGCTACTACCAAAAAGGGACGCCGGTCGGTTTGTAGAGCAGCCGTATAGCGATGATGCGGCCTCACATACCATACCAAAGACCTTCAAAATGGTGCCCTACCTCAGGATATACGACGGCACGACCGGCCCTGAAGATCATGTGACCCAGTACATCACCAGCGTGAAAGGCAACAACCTCGCCAAGGAACAAGTCTCCTCCATTTTGCTGAAGAAGTTTGGCAAAACCCTTACAGGAGGGGCATTAACATGGTATTCGCAGCTACCTGCACGCTCCATATAAACTTTCGAAATAAATGGCCGACAAGTTCGTAACCGCCTATGCCGGAGCCAAGAAGGCCGATGCGAGAGTGAATGACATATTTGCTATTAAGAAGTCCCTGGGAAAGGGACTAAGGGACTTCTTCTCCCAGTTCAACAGAGTAAGGACGACTCTGCAAAACGTATTCGAAGTGATGGCGGTCGCAGCTTTTCAGAACGGGTTGAATCGAGAGGGTTCAAGAGCAACTAGAAAACTGTAGAGTCGATTGATGAAATATCCTCAAACCACTTGGGACGAGAACCACAATACTTATTGCGCCGAGGTCCGAGAGACGAGGACAATCTCAACGGACCAACTCACTGGCAAACCTCGGTACATGCCGAATCCAGAAAAGAATGAAGAGACAGTACTAGAAGTGATCATTCAATTCCACGACCTAACAGGGAACGACACCAACCGTATGTCAGGGCGACCGTCGCACCCTCCCTTCGCTATGAGGAAGGACCGTCCAGACCAAGGACAAGGACTCATCGGAACGAACGAGGTAGCCTCCTTTAGTATCTGCTCACAATTTTTGTTTATCCCCTACAGAAATAGTCTACGCCCTTGAGAAACTCGGAACAAAAGTAAAGTGGCCGCCAAAGATGAGATCAGACCCGAACATCAGAAAATCTGACGCCCTCTATGATTTCCACCAGGAACGCGGGTATAAAATAAAAGACTGCATCGCCCTCAGACAGGAAGTCGTAAACATGTTACAGTAAGGGCACCTCAAGGAACTGTTAAGCGACAAGGGAAGGACCAACTTCGCTAGAGACGTGAACATCGTAGCCCGCCAAAGCTACCATCACAAGCTCATACCATCTATATAATCATCAGCAGCATTGATGATGCCCCCGTCAACGGCGTGAAGCTCACCACCACTTAGAAACTCAAGCGGGTGATCACCCGCGAATGGTATGACAGACTCAAAGAGAGTATCATCTTTGACAAGTCAGATGCCGACGGTTTGACTTTCCCTCATAATGATACCCTTGTTATTACTTTACGAGTTTTATATACCGATGTCAAATGCATCATGGTGGACGATGAAAGCGGTGCATGCATTATCCATCCCCGAGTCCTTACATGAGGCTCGAGGATAAAATAGCATCGTGCTGCATCATGCTAACCGGTTTTACTAATGCAGTTGAGTGAACGTCTAGGGAAATTGCACTACCAATCTTGGCCGGCGGCGTAACTATAGAGACAACATTCCACATCATAGACCAGGCCAACCCGTACAATGCCATAGTGGGTCGACCATGGATACATCCCATGAGAGTCGTCCCCTCCATCCTATACCAAGTGATCAAATTCCCAACACCATGGGGGATATTCAGTATACGCGAAGAGCAACGCACATCCCGGGAATGCTACTACATTGCCTTAGACAGCACGGCCACCCTACAGAGAAAAGACAAAGAAAAGGAGGCATAACAATCAACAGGGTCGAGGTCGGAGCAAGATGAGACTGAGGATGTCATCAAGGATACCGACACGGTCGGAGCCGCAGGATCGACCATAGACCTCGACCCCGTTCAATTGGACCTCAACGATCATAGCAAGAAGGTCTATATTGGCTGCAAACTTTGGGAACCAGGTAAATTCTGTTAATTCTTAACAGCTAACGCAGATTTATTTGCTTTCAGCCATACAGATATGCCAGCTATCCCAAAGTAAATCACCATGCACAAATTAAACGTCGACCCATTCCACCCCCCCCCACCCCAGTGAGACAAGTCAGGCATAAATTCAACCTCGCTATCAACGATGCAGTCCGCAAGGAGGTGGAAAAACTGTTAGAAAACGGTTCCATCAGGGAGTCGAAGTACCCCAAGTGGGTCACCAACATAGTGGTGGTCAAAACGAAAAATGGGAAATGGCGGATGTGCGTGGATTTCACAGATTTGAACAAAGCATGTCTGGAGGATTCATTCCGATTACCTCATATCGACCAACTCATCGACGCAACGGCCGGGCATGAGCTACTAAGTTTCTTGGATGCCTACTCGGGCTATAATCAGATCCTCATGGAATAAGAAGATCAGGAAAAGACCACGTTCATCACCCACCAAGGAACGTATTGCTACGGGGCCATGCCGTTTGGACTAAAAAATGTAGGGGCTACTCATCAAAGATTGGTAACAAGGATGTTCAAAGACCAGCTCGGCAAAACAATGGACGTATACATAGACAACATGCTGGTCAAGTCCAAAAGGGGAGAAGATCAAATTGATTATTTGAAAGAAACTTTCCACAAACTCATTCAGTACGGAATGAAGCTGAAACCGGAGAAATATGCATTCGGGGTAGCCTCGGGAAAGTTCTTGGGTTTTCTGGTATTGCAACGAGGGATCGAGGTCAACCCAGACCAAATCAAAGCCATTGAGAGGATACCAGAAATCTTAACTACCAAAAAACAAGTTCAAAGGTTGATTGGTCGTATCGCCGCCCTATCAAGGTTCATCTCGCGGTCGTCGGATAGGTGCCATAAATTATTTGGCGTACTCAAGAAAGACAAAGGCTTCGAATGGACTTCTGAGTGCATCCAGGCTCTCAGAGAACTAAAGGTGTACCTATCATCTCCGCCCTTGCTTTCGAAACTCGAACCTGGGGAGCAGCTCCTCGTCTATCTAGCCATATCCGAGGTAGCAGTAAGCATAGTCTTGATCCATGAAAACAAAGGTACATAATCTCCCATCTATTACATTAGCAAAACACTCGTCGACACCGAGATGAGGTACCCACACCTCAAAAAATTGGCTCTGGCCTTGGTCGTAGCTTAACGGAAGCTTATACCGTATTTCCAAGGTCACCCCATCTCGGCAGTCACAACTTTCCCCCTAAAGAGCATTTTGCATAAACTCGAGCTATCGGGAAGGCTGGCCAAATGGGACATCGAGCTACGTGAGCATAATATCACATACCAGCCGCGAACAAAGATGAAGTCACAAGTGCTCGCCGACTTCAGCGCAAAAATAATGCATGAAGTCAAAAAGGAAGCCGTCCAAACTTCCCTCCAAACACAAGATCTCTGGGTCCTATACACCAATGGTGCATCCAACGCATCAAGGTCTGGACTAGAACTCGTACTCGAGGTCCCAACAGGCGACGTAATTTGCTAGTCCATAAAGTGCCCGGATATGACAAACAATGAGGCCGAGTATGAGGCTGTAATTGTAGGATTAAGGCTAGCACTCAAATATGGGGCGAACAGTTGAAACTCCGCTGTGACTCCCAACTTGTAGTTAATCAAGTCACAGGGACTTTCCATATCAAGGAACAAAGATTGCAAAAAACCAGACCGAAATCTGCAAGCTATTGCCTCAGTTCGATGAATTCCAACTCGATCAAATCCCACGAGCACAGAATGTCGAAGTAGATTGCCTCGCGAAATTAGACGAAGCTACCAAAAACATCATGACCGGAGATAAAAGGGTAGTCCACCTCCTCAACTCATCACCGGACCAAGTTGAGGTAAGAACCATAAACTTAACTTGGGACTGGCGCAATCATATTATCACATATTTGCAGGATGGCACACTCCCAAGTGACAAAAAAGAGGCCAAAAAAAATAAGATTACAAGCGACCAGACACAACCTCCTTCCTAGCGACATGTACAAGAGGACTTACGGCGGCCCTCTGGCGAAGTTCTTGGGCCTGAACCAAAACCAGTACGTCCTCGAAGAAGTCCATGAAGGCCATTGCAGATCTCACTCCTACAATCGAGCACTGGTCAGATGCCTCATACGTGTGGGATACTACTGGCCCACCATGAAAAAGGATGTTGCGAATTTTGTGAGGAAATGTGAAAGATGCATAAATTATGCCCCAATGATTACCAAGCAGGCAAACACCTCCACTCGGTCTCATCAAATGGGGAATAGACATCGTGGTCCCCCTCCCAGCAGGACGAGGTAATGTACGATTCCTTTTGGTTTTAACTGACTATTTCTCTAAGTGGGCGGAAGCAGGAGCATTCGCCCAAATACGGAAACAGGAGGTAATCACCTTTACATGGAGAAACATCATTTGCTGGTTCGGCCATCCCAAAGAAATCAGCTTTGACAACGGACCCCAGTTCATAGGAAAGAAAATTGCTGAATTCCTCAAGAAATGGCGTATTAAGAGGATACTCTCAACCCCATATCACCCCACAGGAAACGGGCAAGCAGAGTCATCCAATAAGACAATACTAAACATCATGAAGAAGAGGCTCGAAGATGCCAATGGACTATTGCCAGAAATACTACCGGAAGTATTATAGGCCTACCAAACAACTCCGAAAACAAGAATAGGAGATACGCCCTACTCTCTGGTCTCCGGGACCGATGCAGTGATACCAGTCGAGGTCAGAGAACCCACCCTAAGGTACTCCCATGAAAGCGGCACGAGTAACAACAAGAGTAGAAGGCATGAACTCGACGAAGTCAACGAACGAAGAGATATGACCTACATAAGAATGGTTGCCCAAAAACAACAAACAGAACGCTATTACAAAAAGAAAGCAAAGGTCAGGCCGCTCAAAGTCGGTGACTACGTACTGAAAGCTAAAACTCAAGCGAGCAAAGATCCCAAGGAAGGCAAGCTGGGAACAAACTGGGATGGTCTGTATAAAATCACAGTTGAAGCAAACAGGAGTTCATTACAATTAGAGACAATGGAAGGAAAGCTACTACCAAACAATTGGAATATCAGCCACCTCAAATACTTCAACTTCTGTGAGAAAAAGCGTCCCCCAAGTCGTACTCTTTTTTCCGTCACTTGAGTTTTGCCCCATTTGGATTTTCTCAAGGAGGTTTTTAATGAGGCGGCGAAGGGAAGGCTTCGAGTCGAAGTACACGAAGGTAGGGTTGTGGTTACTATTTCATTGCTCGACCTCTCAATACTCTCCAGATCGACCAATGAAGGACTAGATAGACTGCGATTGAAACGCGTCAAACAATGTCAAAGCAATAAACTTTACGCTTATTAGCACACCTTTTTTGCATTAAGATTATGTTCGATTACGATCAAACAAACACCTACCGACCCTTGGCCGCGGTTTGATGAAAGGTTATGTTCGATCCCGCTTGAAAAAACACCTACCGACCCTCGGCCGCGATTTAATGAAAGGTTACGTTCGACCCTGCTCGAACAAACACCTATTGTCATGCCCCAAACTTGAAGAGGTGTGGCCGGCACCCGGTGCCATACTCGGCCCGAGCGTACTACTCTGTAACTTTGAACTCTGGAGAGGTAATCCTCAACTTAGGCTGATGAGGCCATATTCTGAATCGTCTGAATATAACGCCTCTCTCATCTGGCGGGTAAACATACCCAAAAACTGATATACATAACTGTGCAGGCCGACGAAGCCGCCATGAACATCTACTGATATACAAAATATACAGGACTCGTGTACAAGCCTCTAGAGATAACTGAATTGTACCATAGTCGGGACATGGCCTCGACCTACCCATTAAAACAGTATATAGAAAATGGACTCCAAGGTCTAGACCTGGTAACTCTGAGGAAGTGGAGCTTACCAACCAAGTTGATGTTTAACTCTGTCTACTGGGAGGGTCTGTCCAACTGTCAATCAGGACCAGTTGGCATGAAATGCAGCATCCCCAGCAAAAGGGATGTCAGTACGAAATAATGTATCGAGTATGTAAAGAAACAGAATAACTGAAAGCTGAAACTGAACTGATAATATAATAACTTAAATAAATTGGGAGACAAAGATAATCTGAAGATATGCTTACCTGCTAATACTGACTCAACTCTCTCAATATAGTAAGTAAGATAGATGTCCAGCCTTATAAGGCTCGGTATATGTAACTGCTCTGTCGTAGTAGGCTCGCTCATAGGCGCTCTCCCATACTAGGCTCTGTATCTTGGCCATTCTGGGCTCGCTCATAAGCGCTCCGCCACATTAGGCTCGATATATAACTCACCATCTGATCAGAGGTTGCCCAATAGGTGCCTGCCCATCGATTATAGCTCGATGGTGGTAAAAATAATGTAATACCATATATATATATATATATATATATATATATATATATATATATATATATGTAGAGAGAGAGAGAGAGAGCGCCTCTGCTCTCTTGACTGGATGAAGGCAATACTCAATTGAAAATAAAGTCCCGATAAGGGAGAATACTGTAACTTATGATATTAGGTTAACGTACATAAATTTGGGAGTATGAACTTCTCTTATGCCTCAGTATCAAACACATGTAGTTACGAGATCATTCCAAAATGAAGGAAGGGTTTAGCCTTAACATACCTTAACCTCGTTGAGTCCTTAATATCTTCCAAGCAACTCTTCAAACAACTCAACTCAGTCTACCATAGCATAAGGAGAATCAAAATTAGTGTTGAGTAAAGGCTAAGTCTGTAACTTAAGCTAGTAGCTCATTTTATGTAAAGTTGGACAGCACCTCCCTTGTAACAAGGGCCTCCTCCAATACCATATACCAACAACAACAAGCAGAGCAATATAATAAGAACAACATTAACAATAGGGTACAAAATATTTCATTAACAAGTCATCAACATATCACGACGAGCGGCAAGCTCGGATTGAATCCCTTCAGCACCCTTCAACCCCATTATCACCCCTTATAGACTTCATACATTAACTTAACAAAATCATTAACATGATAATGAAGTCATTCATCAATTATTCCATCCTTATACCATATATTTATAACAAAGGAAACAATCCACAATTCCAACTATCTTCAATTAGCAACTTTATTCACTAGTTCATGTCTAGTACATCCATTTAACTTAATCAACATCAAAATAACCTTAAGCAAATGCAAGAACATAATATAAATACCTTCTACAATAGCTTCAAGTCGAAATCCAAGTTATATTTAGCTTACAAAAACCCTCAATGGAAATACAACACCATAGAAGTGACCTAATTAGCTAATCTAAGTATTATCTTGTAGTTTGTCATCCTAACAACTTAACCAACATACAAGCAAGCTTAAGCACAGTTAATACTCACCTTATCCAGCAGCTAAAACTTGGAATTTCAGCCAAACACAGCCCACAACTATCCTCAATGACAACGCAACCTCAAAGACGTGTTGTTCTTCACTAGAACTAGCTTTTGATGTTGAAATATGGTGTAATCCATTTGCAAGACTTGAAATAACCTAGGGTTGATATGAAAACCTTGGAAGAGTATTTTACAGAACTTAAACCACTTAAAACAACCTCCAACACGAGCTGGAACCACCCAAAAATCAGCAACAACAGAAAGAACAAGAAACTTACTAGTGCGACGGGATTCCTGACACTTGATTTGTGTTGTTTGCCCTTTGTTTCGGTCTTGGATCATGAGAGAACCTATAGAGAGAGTTTTTAGGTGTCTAGGGTCTGAATATACTGAAAAAGAGTGAGTTAAAACGGGGTTGAGGCGCCTTATATATATCAATATATCTCAACCGCCATTAATGTGGGTCCCATAGAGAGCTGCTTGGCGCAGTCTTGTGACAACGTGAATATCTCTTTACTGCGATGTCGTATTGACAAACGGTTTAATGTTTTATAAACTAGACTCATAGATATTAAATTTAGTAGGTAGATCACCCCATAATTCGAAGTAAATTGGGAGAAAATTGCATCTAATTTGACCTAATTTTCAGCACATTTATGAATGTAACTTGTGATGACCTTTGCCAACCTTTGTTCCACAACTTGCTTGACTTAAAAACATAACGCACGACTATCATACGACTTAAATAAATCATAACATTACCTCCTTATCTTGTTAATAACCTTAGGCTCATCACAAAAGTACATGTTATAACATCCCCAACTTGTCGACATTCAACGAAACTTATTTTCTTCAATTTGTTAAGCTTCTTAGCCTTTCAACCCTCCTGGTACTTGTTATCCATGATCTTAAAGATTTGTAATCTCCAAGGTAACATGATTAGCTTAATTTATGTACTCTCAAAGATGATCTCATTTCTAAGCTTACATCAATTGACTTATGAATATTCTTTCATACGAAGATATGGGGTGTAACACCTACCAGTCGAACAAACACCTACCGGCCCTTGGCCGCGATTTAATGAAAAGTTACGTTCAACCCCGCTCGAACAAACACCTACCGACCCTCGGCCATGATTTAATGAAAAGTTACGTTCGACCCTGCTCGAAAAAACATCTATCGGCCCTCGGCTGTGATTTAATGAAATGTTACATTCGACCCTGCTCGAACAAACACCTACCGGCCCTTGGCCGCGATTTAATGAAAGGTTGCATTTGACTCCGCTCGAACAAACACCTACCGGCCCTTGACCATTATTTAATTAAAAGTTACGTTTGATCCCGCTCGAACAAACACCTACCAGCCTGTACACGGCTAAAATCGGAGAGCCCGATTTATGGTCATTGCGACATCCCGTGGCTTCACCTGGAGGGCCCGTGGCAAAGTTCGAGGTTCAAACGCAAGGGTTCCTTAGCTCGACCTCGGGGCAGCATAAATTGGCGGCTACCTTGGGCAAGCGGGAGGTTCCAAAGGCACGTGACCAAAGCTGACAATACCTGCAAGAGTAGTACTAGTCTGAACCAGGCTAGCAAATAGTTGTACCAGCTACATTTCTTTGTAACAATTATGCATGTACCATGTTGGGAGTTCCCCTCCTATATATAGGGAACCCTTATCACTTTGTAAAGATATATGCTACTCAATACAAGACTAAGAACATTCTCTGCTCTCTAACTTAACACACTCTCATTTGATCTTATTGCCTACGCTTATTGTTTACATTTATTGTATTTCATTGGTTGTTCTTCATTTGTTACTCATCATTGATCGTGAAAAGCCTTTGTCAAGGCCTTAAAACAGTTAGTTCCCCATCGACTGTTCAGAACCTAAAATCGGAGCTCAACTTCGAGGCCCCATATCAGTCATCTCGAGGCCCCGATTCTCAGCCACTCGGTTTGCTTGATACACCATCTCCAAGCTCTTACCTCATTTTCTAGTCTTACACATAGCATCCATTGCTTGAACAACTAGCATAAAAATAAATCACGTATTTTTAGAACTACAAAATCAAATCTAATTGTAATTACCATTTTCACGGTAAACAGTTTGGCGCCTGCCGTGGGGCTAAAAATAATAGCGATTATTTTCTTGCTGGTTTACTACATAACACAAGTTATCTTTCACACTCTTTCTTGCCCAAGAATCTTTGATTTCAGGTTAAAATGTCTAACACAGTGAATGAACATGAAAACAACGGTCCTGAGGACCATGGAGAGAATGGTGTAGCTATACCAGATATCGGTGTACCACCACGAAACCCTGAGGATGCACCAGAACCAATTCCCGTGGACGTGGTCTCGCGCAACGCCCAACATATCGCTATAAGCTCCCATGCTAACAGGAGTATACGCCAAAAGAACCAACAAGAAGCTCGAAAAAATCCAGCCCGGGAAGAAGGAGAGGCAGACAAGAGAAACGGAACGGAAAAACCCCAGCATATCGTCCTTATGACCATCGGAGGGACCGACGTCCCCCAAGGACTCGTGATCAAGCGGGCAAAGATTTCCGCCGCAATGGAAGGGCAAATTCGGGGCCGCATGTCCGAGGACGTCCTTGCATTCAGTGAAGATAACTTCGAGACCCTATCTCATCCCCATAACGACGCGCTGGTAATTTCATTTCTCTTGAATAACGTTCAAATTAAACGTGTACTTGTGGATCCAGGCAGCTCGGCCAACGTAATTAGGTCGAAGGTGGTGGAGCAGCTCGAATTGCTCGATCAAATCATACCTACCTCCCGAGTCCTCAACGGCTTCAACATGGCCGGCGAAACAACGAAGGGGGAGATTACCCTCCCGATCAACGTGTCCGACACAGTTAGAAACACAAAATTTCATGTCATCGAAGGTGACATGAGATACAATGCATTGCTTGGAAGGCCATGGATACACAGGAGGGCAGTGCTGCCGACTCTTCAACAGAAGATAAAGTTTTCGATGGAAGACGGTATAAAAATGGTATATGGCGAACAGCATGCGACGAAGGAGATTTTTGCGGTTCATGAGGAAGCACCAACCTCAATACCCTCCACCTCGGAGGAGCCGGAGGACAAACAGACCGCCGAGAATGACGAAGAAGACTTCCTCACCCCCGGAACCTTCATTTCCCCCGAAGAATCGGATGCAACAAAATCAACAGTTGAAGAGCTGGAGCAAGCCGTTTTGATTGAGCATCTCCCGGATCGGAAGGTATACCTGGGAACGGGATTAACCCCCGAACTCAGGAAAAAATTCATTCAATTCCTTATTAATAACATTGATTGCATTACATGGTCCCATTTAGATATGACAGGGATCTCGCCGGAAATAAACACTCATCGACTAAGTGTCGACCCCAGGTTCAACCGGTGAAGCAAAAAAGAAGACCTCAGTCCTAGGTAAAACACGCGTTCATCAAGGATGAGGTAACAAAACTCCTCAAAATAGGATCTATTAGGGAAGTAAAATATCCCAAATGGTTGGCCAATGTGGTGGTAGTTCCCAAAAAAGGGAATAAATTAAGGATGTGCATAGATTATAAAGACTTGAATAGAGCATGCCCCAAAGATTCATTCCCGTTGCCCAACATCGACCGCTTAATCGATGCCACGGCCAGCCACGAGATCCTCACCTTTCTCGACGCCTACTCGGGGTATAATCAAATTTAGATGAACCCCGAGGACAGGGAAAAAACTTCGATCATCACGAAGTACGGTACGTACTGCTACAATATGATGCCCTTCGGCCTAAAAAATGCGGGGGCCCCATACCAACGCCTAGTTAATAAGATGTTCGAAAACCAAATAGGCAATTCCATGGAAGTTTACATTGATGATATGATAGTTAAGTCCCTGCACGTAGAGGACCATTTAACTCATTTGCAGGAGACATTAGACATCCTCAGAAGCTACAACATGAAACTCAATCCCGAGAAATGTGCCTTCGGAGTGGGTTCGGGCAAATTCTTAGGCTTCATGGTGTCAAACAGGGGGATTGAGATCAATCTCGATAAAATCAAAGCCATCGAAGAGATCACGGTGGTAAACAATGTGAAGGTCGTGCAACGGCTGACTGGGCGAATAGCAGCTTTGGGCCAATTCATATCAAGGTCGTCTGACAGGAGTCATCATTTCTTCTCCCTGCTCAAAAAGAAAAACAGCTTTGAGTGGACTTCGAAATCCCAACGTGCTTTGGAGGAGTTGAAGCGATATCTGATGAGCCCGCCTTTACTCCACACCCCAAAGGAGGATGAAACGTTGTATTTGTACCTGGCTATGTCCGAGGTAGCGGTAAGTGGTGTGCTGGTTCGAGAAGAGCAAGGTACGCAATTCCCTATCTATTATGTAAGTCGGACCCTAGGAGACGCCGAAACCAGGTATCCGCACCTAGAAAAGTTAGCTCTTGCATTAATAAGTGCATCTCGAAAATTAAAGCCTTATTTCCAATGCCATCGTATTTGTGTTTTAACAACATATCCTCTACGAAGCATATTGCATAAGCCCGAATTGTCAGGACATCTGGCCAAATGGGCGATCGAACTCGGGGGTTACGATATCGAATACCAACCCCGAACGGCTATCAAGTCCCAAATTCTGGCGGATTTTGTGGCCGACTTCACACCTGCCATCGTGCCCGAGGTAGAGAAAGAACTTCTACTAAAAATGGGCACATCTTCTGGGGTATGGACCTTGTTCACCGACGGCGCATCGAACGTGAAAGGGTCCGGACTCGGTATAGTCCTGAAGCCACCTACGGACGGCATGATTAGGCAATCTATAAAAACTGCAAAATTGACTAACAACGAAGCCGAGTATGAGGCTATGATTGCAGCTCTGGAATTGGCCAAAGGCCTAGGAGCAGAAGTCATCGAAGCAAAATGTGATTCCCTTCAAGTAGTAAATCAGGTAAATGGGAGTCTCGAGGTTCGAGAAGACAGGATACAAAGGTACCTAGACAAAATTCAAGTCGCATTGCACCGCTTCAAAGAATGGACTCTGGTTCACATACCTCGAGAGCAGAATAGCAAGGCCGATGCCCTCGCAAACCTGGGATCGTCTGTCGAGGAAGATGATTTATTTCCCGGGGCTGTTGTTCAGCTATCCAAATCAGTGATCGAGGAAGGCCACGCCGAGATCAACTCTACTAGCCTGACATGGGATTGGAGAAATAAACATATTGATTACTTGGGAAGTGGAAAGCTACCCGCGGACCCAAAAGAGTCGAGGGCTCTGCGAACCAAAGCAGCCTGATTCTCGCTCGACAAAAACGGAACTCTGTATAGGAGAACCTTTGATGGGCCCCTAGATGTTTGTCTGGGGTCGGGGGACACAAATTACGTGCTCCGAGAAATCCATGAGGGCACCCGCAGAAATCACTCCGGTGCTGATTCCTTAGTCCGAAAGGTGATCAGAGTAGGTTACTATTAGGACAGCATGGAAAAAGACACCAAAGAATTCGTCCGAAAATGAACCAAATGCCAGAGATTCGCACCGACGATTCACCAACCCGGTGAATAGCTACAATCAGTCTTGTCACCATGGCCGTTCATGAAGTAGGGGATGGACATCGTCGGACCCCTACCGACGGCACCAGGTAAAGCTAGGCTTATTTTATTTATGACTGACTATTTATCTAAATGGGTGGAAGCGCAGGCCTTTGAGAAGATAAGAGAAAAAGAAGTCATTAACTTCATCTGGGACCATATCATGTGCCGATTCGAGATTCCTTCCGAGATAACGTGTGATAACGGAAAACAGTTCATCAGAAGAAAAGTAACTCAGTTCCTCGAGGACCACAAAATCAAAAGAATCCTGTCGACGCCCTACCACCCATGCGCGAACGGTCAGGCTGAGTCCACAAACAAAACCATCATTCAAAACTTAAAAAAGAAGTTAGAAAGTGCAAAGGGAAAATGGAGAGAAATATTACCCATAGTGCTATGGGCATATCGAACAACTCCAAAATCAAGCACGGGAGAAACGCCCTTCTCTCTGGTATATGGCGCCGAGGATTTGATACCGGTCGAGGTCGGACAAGGTTTTCAACGAGGCAACATCTATATGCTACCTGAGGAGAACTTAACAAGTATTCAAGGCTTCTCTTCAATCAACCCCGATTACTGGGGGCATCCCCTCGGGAGATTACCCCCTCAAAGAAGCCAAGATGAGCCAAAAAGGGTCTCAATAGGAAAATGATGTATCGGTCCAAACGGTCGAATGACCGTGTCCGCATAGAATAATTGAACCCTTGACAACAAAAGCATGTATACTTGTGCCAAGTTGTCAAGGAATATTTTTCCATCAAAACACTTTGGGCTTCAAAGAAATCCGCTACTTTTTTCAAGAAACGGCTCCAGAGCTAGAAATTTCCCGAACACTCAGGGACTGACGCCAAAAACCCGAAGCCATATGACCTCCGGGTCGGAAACTTCGAACTCGTAAGCCCTCAATAAGGCAACTCCAAGTTTACACAAAACGGCTCTAGAGCAAAAAAACTTTCGATGTCTCGGGGACTGGCGTCGACTGTTACCCATCGACTTGTCAAACTCGAGGCTATAAGACCCCACGCGGGCAACCTGGAGCTCGTAAGACCTTCATAAGGCAATACCAAACCTATAAGACCTCGAGCAAGGCATGAGTTATACCAAGCAACCAAATCTATAAGACCTCAAGCCAAACATGAATCATACTTGTACTATGTAACCTATCTGTAAGACCTCAAGTAAGGCATGTTCAAATTTATAAGACCTTACAAAAGGCACAATCCCGATCTTAAAGTTAAGGATATATATTCGATCTTGTAATACCCCTTAAAAAGGCATACCCTCGATATAGACGCCGAAGCTACTTCACTCGGGGACTAAAGGCTACGGCCAAACACAATGACTACGGTCACAAGGCTGTACCAGCCGAACTAACACGACTCGGGGATGCCCAATCATCGCCAATAAACTCACAGGCCTTCAAATTACTTCGAAAATACTTCGAAAAGAACCGGTTAACTAGGCTACCCTCGGCATAAGCAAAAGAGCTTCGATCACATCAGCTCCAAACAATAAAAGGCTTCGAAACAATGCAGCCATCGAGCGAAACCTCGTGAGGTGCTCGTCCTTGCCACATAACGACTCGCAATTGAGGTTCTTATCGAACCGTCGAAGAGTCAGACGAACACAAAAATTTCAACAAGGGAAAATTAAAGCCTATACTAAAGGTCGTACCGACCCTACACGTAAGAGCCACTGTCGCCAGCTTAAATTAAAGGTCGTACCGACCCAACGTGTAAGAGCCCAGACGCCAGCTTAAAATTAAAAAAACGTATGGGTCAATGAGCTCGAAGTCGAAGTCCGACTCGAAGACTGAGCCCGAAACAGTTAATTAAATAGTGCCCAAAGGCAAATGCGTAAGAGCCTAAGTGCCAGCCTATATTGGAGTTCATACCGACCCAACGAGTAAGAGCTTAAGGGCCGATCTAAAAGAGCCTCAGGGCCGATGAGAGGTCGCACCGACCAAATACGCAAAAGCTCAAAAGCCTGCTTAAATAGCCTCAGGGCCGATACGGTAGACCTAAAGGTCAATAAACTCAAGTTGAAATGTGACTCAGGGACTAAGCCCCAAACGATAAACTCTCAGTCATTACAAACCGCTCAGCGGTAGCAGGAACCTAAGGGTTTAAATTTGAGTTCCTGAATTTTGGATCAATTCTCAAACAAGCGTCACAATTTATTCCTAGAAAAGCAAAGGAAAAATGAAAGACGATGAAAGACAAAAAGCCGTTACATATATGTTAAAATATCCACAATGTGCATTTACAAGGCCTATGACTGAAGCCCCTACAAGGGCAAAAAGCAAATAAAACCCTAATCTACCACCCGGGCTAGACCTTCGACGACGCCCTCGGAAATTATGCTTTCAGCAGCACCGGCCATGACCCCCGGGTTTTCAACGGCCTCTTCCCCTTTGGGGATCTCGCCTCCATCTTCATCATCTCACGAGCCACTGCTCGACTCGCCTTCGGAGGAAAGTAGGGTCGCGGCCCCTTACTCTAGGGCCTTCACCCTCTCGATCTCGGCGAACAAATTGATGCCCCCCGCTTATATATCCTCAAGAGCTCGTCTCCGAGATTCTAACCGGGCATGCTCCATGGCTCGGGTCAGTCGCAGCTTGGCCTCTTCGGACACCTTCCTGGCCTGAGCATTTGCAGTAGTGGCATCCTCTTTATGTGAAGACACGAACGCCTCGGCTTCAGACCTAACCTCGGATAGCGCAGCAACCAACTCAGTATGTAGGCCCTTATACTTATTACTCTCCGCCCTCGCATCATCAAGCTGATGCTCGACAGAGACCACCTCCCCCTGGAGGGTATCTCTCTCAGAGACTATCTCACTCACGTGCCGTCTGAGTTCGAGAATTTCGGAGTCCCTGGCTCGGAGTTCCTCCTGCATTAGGACATTTTTCTTCTCAAGCTGCAGAGATCGACCCCAAGGGTGTTAAGGCACTGAATTCATATAAGCATGTAGACAAAAAACGAACAAGAGCTATATGACCTGCTCAGCGAGATGAGTCCTTTCTCGGGACGCCGCCTCCAAACAAACCCGAAGGCCATAGAGTTCCTCCTCCCTCTTGGTAGAAAGAGCTCAGAGCTCATCAGCTTCCAAGGTGAGCTTCTTGTGCTCACCCTCGTAACGAGTCAGCTCGCTTTGAAACCTGGCGAAGGTCTGATTGTAAAGCACCTTGGCCCGGGACCATGAAAGAAACAAGGTTAACAAGTCAAAAAGTCGGGGCACCAAGCAGAATTTACGAAAGATTACCCGCTCGTAGAGCCTGTCGATCTCACTGAAAATAAGCGAGGCATCAACCTCAGGCTTTTCCTCAAGTGCAGCGAAAAGCCTTTCAAACACATTTTTATCTCCAACGGATGCCCCCACGCCGAAAGACTCTTTATTTTGGGCATCCTACATCTCCCTCAGAGAAAAAGTCGATCCCAAAGGGGAATCGCTCACTTCAATAAACTCGACTGGATCAATCGGGGCCATCTCCTATTTCTGGGGAACTTCAGAGCTAGGCTCCCCCAGACCGCCTAATGAATGCACCTCCGGTCGAGGAAAGTTTTGGCCATCATTTAACTAGGGGATATAACCCGAAGCACCCTTGAAGGCCTCTTCAGTCCGAGGTAGGACAACAGCGCAATCAAGTTCCAATTTAGAAGCCATCAATTATGTAGTATATGGGATAGTCAGGTTTTCCTCCCCCGCGGGAGCTTCTGAGGAATCATCCTTTCCTTCGCCCTCGACTCGGGGACTCCTCGGCACTTCTGGAGTTAAGACTGCCGAATCAGTCTTAGGTTCTTCCGCTTTGGCCTTCTTGGATTTCGAAGGATGAGTCGACAACCTCCTTCGCTTTCTCTTCTCTTTATCAGGTTTCGGGGTACCCGCTTCACCAAGCGGTGCTTCCCTCATCAAGAAGACCTCCCCCAGGCTTGCACAAATAAAAACACTAGGAATGAGGACGCTATCAGTGATAGTTCTTTTGAGAGATATAATTATAGCAGGAGTAAAGGCTCACCGTGGTCCTTGGCTACTCATCGAGCCTGGGACAGATCGTGCCACACGCACTTAACGTATGGGCAAATCAAATCCAGCCGGTTGACCCAGCCCGAGAGATCCTTAACCGCATTAGGATACACTGCGAAGGCTGCATCGGCGGAGGAAGTCAGATGTACCCAAAAGGAAACAAGAGAACATTTAATTAGCGTATCTACTTACGTTTCATGTTCCACCTTTCGTGGAACGGCATCCTCCCCGCTAGAATTAGGTCCGAGGTCCTAACTCGAACGAAACGGCTCATCCACCCGCCATTCCTAACCTCGTCGGTGCAAGCAAAAAGGGCTCTCGAGGCCTGACAGTGGAGCTTAATCAAGCCCCCATGGAAGAGTCGGGAACTGTACATTCTGATCAGGTGGTCGAGGGTGAAGGGCATCCCCTTAATCATGTTCGCGTAGTGTTTGGTCATGTAAACAAAGCGCCAGAACGAATGACGAATTTGGCCGAGAGTCACTCGATATCATTCGCAGAAGTCAAGGATTACGGGGTCTATTGAAGGCGAGGATGGCTCCACCGGGCCAAGGGTAAATGGAAAAGTATATACACTGGGGAAATCGGCCTTGTATGTCGTTATGTCCTCCCCCCGAGAAGGAATCTCCACCAACACCACGTTCCCCCAGCGGCAGTCGGTCTTCACCCAGCATCTGTTATTAAACTAATATATCAGGACACAGGTTCGCATCGCCCTAGCTTCGAAGAAGGTTTTTCGGACTTAAAATCGGAGGTCATTTCAAAGGCTCCTGGGACGCACTCCCCAATGCAAGGGGGGATTGTTGCTTTGCCCTTAGATGAGCGCAAGGAAGAGGAAGGCACATCTTCCTGAGGGATAGAGGTGGAAGTTTTCACCATTCTTGTTAAAAGATTTCAGAGGAGAAATCAAAATTGTGTTTCGGAAGAGAACACAAGAGAGAAGTAGGAAGAACTATTTTGAAGGTTTGATGATGCAGTGGGAAATAAGGGGTGAAGGCAGAAGTATTTATAAAGCCCAAACGTGTATGTTGGAACGAGCCAAAGATAGTCAACCGCTGTAATTAATTCAAAGGCTTTTCAAGGGCTGTACGGCGCGACCTTTAGACACCCTGCTTGTCGTGTCAATCTCTTGATAGGGCGTAACTAACGTCGTGATGGGAATATCGAAGAGGCAAGGATTCTAAACCGTTTCTTATCATTTTACTGTAAGAAACGCAGGGACTATCTGTACACGGCGAAAATCGGAGAGCCCGATTTATGGTCATTGAGACATCCCGTGGCTTCACCTGGAGGGCCCGTCACAAAGTTCGAGGTTCAACCCCGAGGGTTCCTTAGCTCGACCTCGGGGCAGCACAAATCGGTGGCTAACTTGGTCAAGCGGGAGGTTCCCAAGGCACGTGACCAAAGCTGACAATACCTGCAAGAGTAGTACTAGTCTGAACCAGGATAGCAAATAGTTGTACGAGCTACATTTCTTTGTTATAATTATGCATGTACCATGTTGGAATTTCCCCTCCTATATAAAGGGAACCCTTATCACTTTGTAAAGATATATGCTACTCAATACAAGACTAAGAACATTCTCTGCTCTCTAACTTAAACACACTCTCCTTTGATCTTATTGCCTACGCTTATTGTTTACATTTATGTATTGCATTGGTTGTTCTTCATCTATTACTCATCATTGATCGTGAAAAGCCTTCGTCAAGGCCATAAAGACTGTTAGTTCCCTATCGACTGTTCAGAACCTAAAATCGGAGCTCAACCTCGAGGCCCCGTATCAGTCAGCTCGAGGCCCCGATTTTCAGCCACTCGGTTTGCTTGATACACCATCTTCAAGCTCTTACCTCATTTTCTAGTCTTACACTTAGCATCCATTGCTTGAACAACTAGCATAAAAATACATCACGTATTTTTAGAACCACAAAATCAAATCTAATTGTAATTACCATTTTCACGGTAAACACAGCCCTCGGTCGCGATTTAATGAAAGGTTACATTCGACCCCACTCGAAAAAACACCTACCAACCCTCGGCCGCAATTTTATGAAAGGTTACATTTGACCCCACTCGAACAAACACCTACCGGCCCTCATCTATGATTTAATAGAAGGCTACGTTTGACCCACTCGAACAAACACCTACCGCCCCTCGGCCGTGATCCCAATAAAGAAACATAAATATACACAAGTATAGAAAACAAACAGAAGGAATGGAAGAAGATGCAAGGAATAACTCTTATATTTCACATACTTAAAATAATGTTTATAATAGGCTCATGAAGACACCGGCAAAAAATATACAAAAAATCAAAAGAGAAAACTACTGGCTATCACCATCAAGACCTTCAATATCCCCGCCGACTTGGCTCTCAACAGCGTCGCCACCCTGACCATCAACACTCTCGCCATCACCACCTTCGCCCTCAGGATATGCAACGTCATACCAAGCATTCTCCTCGATCTGTTCTATACCCTCTTCCCATCGTCCTCACTTGCCTCAGGCATAGCGCGATCATACCCACAAGCGACTCGAGCTTCACAAGCCTTAACATGAACATCTTCGAGGGCAGTCTCAGAAACGTATCCCGACGCATGCGAATCTCAAAAGACATCTAACTAGGCCTCAACACGAATCCACTCCTCATACAACTCCCGAGGAACATTAGGAAAATCTGAAGTATGTAAAGAGGACGGTTGTGCCAGTAATCGGGCCTTCTCCGCCTCAAGAGCAACAACTCAATCATAGAGGCTAGAAGTCTCTTTCTCCAACTCTCCAATCCTCTCATCGAGTCATCTTCTTTAAGCTTTGCTGTTTCTAAGTCATTTTCTCGCTCTGAATGGAGAGTCTGGATCACCACCGCAAGAGACTCTGCCTTCCTTAAAGCCTCTGATTGAGCGGACTCCGCCTTCTCTAGATCCTCTACCTTCTCGGCGACCTCGCCACTTAGAGCCTCCGCCCTGAATTGACACCCATCAAGCTGGGCACGCAGCAAAACCACCTGATCTTAGAGATCACTACACTAGGCTTTGACCCCCTTGCTGATCTCAAGCTCTTACTCTTTGCTCCTCAACGTCCCCCCAAGATGTTGCACTTCCCCACCATCCGCACCACCTCCTCGTCCCTGGCTTTCAAGTCCTCCCTCAGTTGGTGCAAATCGCCGCCCTCACTAAGCTGACACCGAAGCTCCCGGTACTTCTCAAGGACTCTGAAGTACTTGTCCTTCAACTTCACATAGATATCCTTATGCCTATGCTCCCTACGAGCACTCTCAATTTCTAAGATGACCGTCCTACAAAATGAACAAAAGAATTAAGAGACTATGAAAGAACAAAACCAAAGGAAAACAACTAACGGCGAATGAACTTACCCGAAGGGTGAGGCTGACAATGTTATTCGACAGGCTGCTGTCATTCATATCCTTGAGGGTTAATCCCTCAACTTCAGAACAAAGAGGGACAAGGGAAGGGATAATCTGCTCAGTATTCACGAGAAGATTATAGTCCATAGGGATCATAATAATCCTTGAACCCCCCTCCAGACTCACTTCAAGCTGGGTAAGCCGCTCGTCGATCATCCTCAGCTCATTTGCATCAATGTCGAAATCAGATCCAACATCTTCCTCAGCAACAACCTCACTTTTATCGTTAGTCAAAAGAGGTACGTCTGTCGCAACACCAGAAGACGAGGTCTCTTCGCGTCTTGGAAGAATAGGGTCGTCACGGCCCACTACGCCTTCGACCGCAACCCCCTCAAGTCGTATATCTGTATCCTCCAAACAAATGGTCTCGGGACTAGCCTCTAGGCTCTCCCTGATATGTACTGTGGCCATCTCCCTAAGGACAAAGCCGGAGTCTCCCACATCGGTGGCTGCCGACCTCTCCCCCCATGATGTCTACGGCCCTCCTCTTCTGAGGCATCAAATCCCCATCACCAGGAAAAGGCTCCTCGTCCTCATGATTGATAAGGTGGTACAACAGAGGAGCCGAGGTTTTCGCAGCCAAAGTCTTCACGGTCGAAGAAGGGACAAATTCGTACGCAGCCACTGGAGGTACTAGGGCACGAACAGAAGCAGCCGCAGTTAGAGAACAGACCGAGGAACGAACAAAAGCAGCCTCAGTTGAAGAAAGGGCGCGAGCCGAGGACGTAGTAGCTTTCCTATTTTGGAACGAGGGTGCGGGAGCTTTCGACCTTTTCGAATACCCCTTGGCTGAAGCTAGGAAAAACACAGGGAAAGGGAAAAGTCAACAACGGTGAACCAAAAAAAAAGAACTAAGACACCGATGATAAAAGGAACTCACCAGCCAAATGGAGATCAGGCCCAAACTTCTTGAAGTAACCTGAGCACTCATAGATCCCTACGATGTGAGGGAGGAGCCGACCAACCCAGTCAGAAATGTCTTCGACCAAAGGAGAAGGCGAGGTCTTGGCTGCATGAGAAAAGGACAAGAGGTCAAAGCCCACGACCAAGCATGGGAGAAAAATAAAATACTTACATACAAGAAATTAGGTACTTACGAGTATAATTCCAAGCCTCAAGAAAAACGTCGACATTGGCCACCACGTCCTTAGTTCTGACAAAGAAGAAGTTGAACCGGAATTGGCAGTTAGTTTTGACATCCATCTTCACCACCAAGCACTTGCCTTCTCGATGGCGAAGGTTCAGCATCGTCCCCCTATAAAAGCTAGGGGCGAACAGATGTACTAAATGCCAAAGAGTCAGTTCTACCTCGGCTATCTCGGCAAATTTGTTAAGCGTCCATATAAGCTTATATACGTACCGCGCAAGCTGAGATGAGCAAATGTCGTAATATCGACAGAATTCCTCCGCCAGCAGAAGAATAGGAGAGTGTAGCTGACTTGGAACGGGTAGGCGTAGAAGGCACACTACCCAGGACGGTGGACCTACACATCCCACCCAGCCGGGATTAATTCGATGTGTTTGGGAAGGCCAAACATAGCCTTAATATCTCCCAATTATTTCACAATCATCACTGCCCAAAAGGCTCCCGGGTCAATATTAGGTAATTTGGAGAAATCCGATCTAGTATCAGGGTTGTGAGGAATTATCTCCTCTATCAAAAACAAGCTTCCATCCTCAACAATGACAGGAACATTCTCCTCGTGAGGGGGAAACACCATCGCCAAAGGGATCGCAACGCTTCCCTCACTAGACTCAGAAAGAATGTTAGACATGTATTGAAAAAGAAAGAGAAGTATCAAACGATGAAGAACTGAGCACAAAGCAAATCATTGGAACAGAGAGGAGAAGATTAAAGCAAGGAAACAGCAAGAGAGTAATATAAGAATTTGAAACAACAGAAAATTTAAAGCTTCAAATCGCACCCAAATACCTCTATTTATAAGGATCTTGGCACAAGGATAAAAAATAATTCATCATTACAGGCACCGGAATCGAAGCGGTAGGTTCAATCAGGGGTCACACGCAAACGAAACAACGTATCAGCAATATGCGTCATAATGATGCATGACGTCATGACATTATCCTAACTCGTGGACAGCATAACTCCAACAAATTGCTCAGAAAAATCGAAGTTTTTGAAATGAGCGGCCCGCGAGGGCCATGTTGTCAGTTCGCCGTAACCACAACGACCTCCACAACTCGCTCGATTGTTTCGACCACAATGAACAAAATCCGCTCATCGAACCTGCTTGAAGCCGGCCTTAATAAGTGGAAGGACTAACTGTATTGGTCAAAATCTGTCTTTAGAATATTTAATCAAATATAGTACTAAGGGAAGAGTTCCCAAGTTGTCGTTTGTCGAAATAGCACAAGAGGTAGCGAAGTCTGTGGTCGAAGAGTCAACGAGAGCCGTAGTCGAGGTGTCAACAAGGGTCGAGGTCGAGGTCAAGTACCATTGAAAGAGCTGTAACAGTTAGTTTTCAAGATAGGATATTAAAGAGAATACTATAGTGGATATTCTCTGCACTTGTACTATTATAGTTTCTTAGGAACATTTCCCATATAAATAGAAAAAGAGACAATGATAGGGGGTATGTGATATTCATTTGTAAGAAACACACTTTGACTTGAGAAAGAGAACCGGATCTCATTTGCCAAGATACAAAACATCACCTTTTCATTGAGATTCTTGTCTACACTTTTTCACTAGATCCGAGAATAACTCAAATATTCAAGGGATTGTCTATGATTCATCATTTACAGAAAGGGCATCCCCTCATTCCATCCTTTCTTGGGTGACACACTCATTTATTTACTTAAATGCCATTTATTAATATTTATTGTTATTAAATGCTACATTGTTATTTCTGATTTGTGGAATATTCACTTCATACCACTGCCACTGTCCGACCGTACTTGCACAGTATTTATTGCTTCTAAATCTAAAGATATTATTGTTAGCTAAGATTAACCCTTATTTACATAAATTTAAATTATTTGAACCAAGATCTATATTGTTTGGTCAAACATCGTGCACTTGCATTTATTTGATATGGTGAGGATGAGAGTAAAAGCACGAAGGGTGATTCCGTGCGTGTTTGTTGAATTCGTTGTTTTACTTGATATTTGGTAATGTGAGTTTTTACTTGGTGGTTTCGTTGCCATTTTTGAAAGAGGTTTAGTTCATGATTCTTTAGTTACTGTTCCTGTCTATTGTCTCATATACTTGACCCTATACCGTTGTTTTATTTGACTTTTTACTTGTTATTCCTTTATATATATATATATATATATATATATATATATTAGCCTTGTCACAACTTCGTCGAGGTTAGGCTCGACACTTACGGAGTACATTGGGTCGGTTGGACTCATACTACACTTCTACACTTTTTGTGAATCACTGACATCAGTAGCAGCGGACCCTCGAGAGGTGCTTAGCACATACTACGCTGGTGATTCAAGGTAGAGCTGCATCCCGTTCGTAGGCCTTAAGTCATTATCTTATCTCTATTATACTATTTCCACTTTATTTGGACAGTGTTGCATTTCTTTCAGAATCTTGTATTTAGTTGGATCTAGAAACTCATGTACGTGTGACACCAAATCTTGGGGTGGTTATATTAGTTATTGGTTTTAGAACTTTATTATGTTATCACAGAGTTACTTTCACGCTATGATATTGTTTAGTTGTCAGATATTTATTGCTTTTCTTTTCATATTATCTGTGTGTTGGCTTGCCTAGCGAGCGGTGTTAGGCGCCATCTGGAACCTGATTGGTTGGGATCTAGGGTTGTGACAAGTTGGTTTCAGAGCACTAGGTTGCCTAGGTCTCACGAGTCATGAGCAAGCTTAGTAGAGTCTAGAGGAACGGTACGGAGATGTATGTACTTATCTTCTAGAGGCTATAGGGCTTTAGGAAATTTCACTTTCTTTCTTTCTCTATTGTGGGACTTTATTCTACCATTGTGTCTAAATCATTATATTCTTATTCTCTCACAGATGGTGAGTGATACGCTCAAATTACACTTAAATAAATAGTGTAAGGCGGTCGATGTCAAATATAACAACCCAACAAGGTTGGGGTCGAATCCCACAGGGAATAGGTGTGAAAAGATTACTTGAATAGTGTGAAACTTGACTTAACTCGTAATTCTACCCCGTTAGCTTAAGAAGAGAATATTGTAATTGTGAATTATCAGGAAAACTATTTTGTTATAAGAGTGTAATTAATTTGATTAAGGAAACCAAGGTTGTGTCCCCATCAATGGGATATAATTTTATCGGTGTTAATATGATATATTTCTAATGGAAGGTCCTTTGATATGCAAATGGTTCCTAAATGACTACACAATATTTTCCAATAGTTAGGTAGTATTTTCTCTTTATGATTTTCCCAAATATAAAAGAGTTGCAATTAAGAACAACCAATTTATGCCAAATAGAACCCACTTATTCCTAAGCAATTCTATTAAACAAGGTTTAAAGCCTTGAGTTTTTGTTATTCAATTCTACCAAACCCTAACCCATTTTTTCAAGTAAAGATACAGTGAAATGGCATTAGTCAATGTTTGCAACTATCGACATTAAATGAAGCATGAGAAATAAATAAATACCAACCAACCATTATATATATATATATATATATATATATATATATATATATATATATATATATATATTCAATAGTAAACACTCATTAACATTACACCCATTTAGGGTCCACAACCTTAGTATTTAAGACTAGCTACTCATACTAGAATCCAAGAACAAAGCAATAAATAAATTCATAGATCTTACAAAGATGACAAGATTCTCTCTTCAAAAGCTTCCAAAATAATGGCGTATTCAATTCTCTAAGTGTAGCCTCTTTTTCAGACAAGATACCCCACAAAAACCCTAGTTATTCTATTTATAATGAGCTAAAAGTCGGGGCCAAAATATGACAAAAATACCACTGCAGATCACATCTGCGACCACAGAAGGGGCCGCAAAACACTTCTACGGCCTGCATAATACAATTCCATCACGTAATTGAATGCCCAGTTGCCCAGGTTTCCATCGCAGATCCATTATACGGTCTGCACATTGATTTTGTGATCTCATTTGATGTCGCAGAGTTGTTCTCGCAGAAACTCTCTTTGCACTTCTGCAGTCGTTATGTGGTCTACACAAGCGTTATACTATCGCAAAATCGATTCTCAAAACTGGGTTTAACTGCTTCACTCTGCGGTTGGTTTGCGGCCCGCACATGACTTTTGCGGTCGCAAACCTACCGTATTTCTGCCCTTCTTTGGATTTTTGTCATCTTTTTCTTGTTCTTGGTTCTTCAAGTCTAGTTTGCTGCAAAACGCCAAAACTACATAATAATTGACTTAAAATGCTTTAAAAGACAAGCTACAGCCTATGTAATTAGTATCAAAAGTGCCGCAATTCTACGGCACGTCAGTGAGGACACGTACTGCATCAGTAGCTAATCAGGAGTCAGAGCCCCAGGCTGCAGCCATTACCAGGGGTAGAGGTCGGGGCCGAGGTAGGATAGAGGTAGAAGTAGAGCTCAGCCTAGAGCACATGCAGCTACAGCTATTGTCGAGCCTAAGATCGAGCAAGAGGAGGAGATCCCTGTTCCAACCGTGCCATTAGGACTAGCTTCGGTCCTAGTGGGGTTCATTGCTACCCCAGCACTTCAGGACTCCCTAGTTCGCCTAGTTGGCCTTATGGAGAGTGTGTCCCAGGTTAGTGTGTTCCCGATGCCACCAGCCATCTCTCAGGCTAGAGGAGGAGCCCAGACTCCCGCTACTCACACTCTACAAAAGATGGCTTACGAGTATCAGACTCCGGCAATTCCACCAGTTGGAGCAGTTCAGCCTGTTGTTACTACATAGTTCGGGAGGGACCCGTGATATCGTCCGACGGAAGTTGGACAAGTTCACCAAGTTGTTTCCTACTCGCTTTGGTGGTACAACTTCTGAGGACCCCTAAGATTTCTTGGACCATTTCCATGAGTCATTGCGCAACATGGATATAGTTCAGTCCAATAGAGTTGACTTCGCGGCGTTTCAGATGCATGGCTATGCCAAGAGGTGGTGGCAAGAGTATGTTTGGGGAAGACCAGAATGCTCACCTCTTCTTACTTGGGCTCAGTTCTCACGACTATTCTTGGAGAAATTCATCCGCTTTACTCATAGAGAGGACTTCCGCCGTCAGTTTGAGCGCCTCCAGCAGGGTAGCATGACCGTTACTCAGTACGAGACGAGATTCGTGGATTTGTCCCACCATGTAGTTATCTTTATCCCTAGAGAGAGGGAGAGGGCGTGTAGTTTTATAGATGGCCTTACTTACGACATCAGGCTACCAATAGACAGATAGACCAAGGAAGATGTTTATTTTACTCGGGTTATGGAGATTGCTATGCGGATCGAGAGGATTCGTAGGCAGGGTAGAGAGATAACATCTAATAAGAGGCCTCATCAACTTTGTGGTTTTAGTGGTGCCTCGTCTGGAGGCAGAGGTTCTTTTGGTGGAGGCCATCCTATTAGGCCGGTTCAGTCAGCACTTCAGGTATCACATGGTGCCTCTGGCAGCCACAGTGCTTATGGACCTCATCTTGACTAGCTAGCATACAATGCACCTTTAGCTCCGGTTAGTTCACCTCCAATTCAGAGTTATAAGGGTGGTTATTCAGGTCGACAGGTTCAGTTCCAGGGTCAGCAGTCACATCAGCTGAGGGATTGTTATACTTGTAGGGACCCAAGGCACGTCACAAGGTTTTGCCCTAGGTCATAGAGAAGAATGCCACAACAGAGTACTCGTGCCATGGTTCCGACGCCGGTTTCTCTAACACATACCCAGCAAGCTATGGGTGGGAGTCAGGTAGCTAGAGGTGGAGGCCAACAAGTGAGAGGTCGTTTAGGAGGTGGGGGTCAGATTGGTGGGGCTCGGCCCCGTTGCTATGCATTTCCAGCTAGACCTAAGGCGAAGTCGTCTAATGCGGTCATCACAACTATTGTTCCAGTTTGCCATAGAGATGCATCAGTTTTATTTTATCCAAGTTTCACTTATTTGTATGTGTATCCTATTTTGCTTCATGTTTGGATATGTCCCATGATTCTATGGATACTCCTGTCTATGTGCCCGTTGGGGATTCAATTATTGTAGACCATGTCCATCATTATTGTTTGGTCACTATTGGGGGCTATGAGACTAGGGTTTACCTTCTATTTCTTAATATGGTGGATTTTGATGTGATTTTGGGCATGGATTGGTTGTTACCGTATCACGCCAAGATTGTTACGTTAGCCATCCTAGGGTTGCATCGATTGGAGTGGAGAGGGACTCTTGGCCACTCCACTAGCAGGATCATTTCATATATGAAGGCTCAGTATACGGTCGAGAAAGGGTGTCTGGCGTATTTCACTTATATCCATGACTCTAGTGTTGAGGTGCCTTACATGGATTAAGTTTTGGTGGTGAGAGAATTCCTAGAAGTGTTTCCTATAGACTTGTCGAGCATGCCACCTGAAATATCGACTTTTGTATTAACTTGGTTCCGGACATTCAGCTTATTTCTATTCCACCATACTGTATGGCTCCAGTTGAGTTGAATGAATTGAAGGAACAATTGTTGGATTTTCTTGACAAAGGATTCATTAGACCTAGTGTCTCGGCTTGGGGTGCACCGGTGTTGTTTGTAAAGAAGAAGAATTGATCGATGAGGATGTGCATAAATTATCGGCAGCTGAACAAGGTCACTATTAAGAACAAGTATCTGTTGTCGATGATTGATGACTTATTGACCAGCTTCAGGGTGCAAAGGTGTTTTCTATGATTGATTTGAGGTCAGGCTACCATCAAAAGAAGATTAGGGCATCGGATGTCCTTAAGACAACTTTTTAGACTCGGTATGGTCAATACGAGTTCTTGGTAATGTCATTTGGCTTGACTAATTCCCTAGTAGCCTTGATGGATTTGATGAACCGGGTGTTGAAGCCTTATCTGGATTCCTTCGTGATCGTCTTTATTGAGGATATTTTGGTATAATCCCACAGTTGAGAGGAGCATGAGAAGCACCTATGGATTGTACTTCAGACTTTGAAGGATCATTAGTTATATGCCAAGTTTTCGAAGTGTGAGTTCTAGTTAGACTCGGTTGCATTTTTCGGGCATTTTGTATCTTTCGAGGGCATCAAGGTGGATCCTACGGAGATTGAGGCAGTTCGGAACTAGCCTAGACCTGCATCAGATCAAATATTCGGAGCTTATTGGGTTTGCCAGGGTATTATCACCGGTTCGTAGAGGGGTTTTCATCTATCTAAGCCCCATTGACCAAGTTGACCTAGAAGGGGGCTCCTTTCAGATGGTCCGATGAGTGTGAGGTGAGCTTTCAGAAGCTCAAGACTACATTGACTACAAACCCAGTGTTGGTGTTTCCTACAGCTTCAAGATCTTACACTATGTATTGTGATGCATTGCATATTGGGCTTGGCATGGTATTGATGCAGGATTGTAGGGTGTTGATTATGCGTCTTGTCAGTTAAAGGTTCAAGGGAAGAATTACCTCGTGCATGATTTATAGTTGGGTCATGCCCCAACCTCGGGAGAATTACCTCGTGCATGATTTATAGTTGGTGTCACGCCCCAACCTCGGGAGGCGCGACCGGCGCTCAATCGAGTGAACCCAACTGAGCAAGCCTTTTTGGACACATTCTACCCAACTCACTATGATCAAGAAACCATGCTTTCATTTATTTAGACAGTAGGAAAGATCGTACATGCAACACTATTAGTTCATTTCATATTACAACCCTTAAACCATAGTTAAGTTTCCAAGATTTCATACAGTTACAGTTTAGAAGAATTAGAGTTTAGAATTACAACATAGTCTAGTGACCCATCCATCGCTCGTACATAACCCACACAAACGTCTACGGAGCCTCTAAGATACAAAAGACAGTTATGATAGTGCCGGCAACAAGCCCCGGCTATACCTCAAAAGTGGTAATTTATAACAAAAGATACGCTGCACAACCCCTGGAAGAAAAGGGGCTCACAAAGGTTGCTGAGAGGAGGATGCTCCGCTACCTACGATCGGCACTGTCTGCTATGGAACCACCTACATCCATTCAAAGATGTAGCGCCTCCGGCAAAAGGGACGTTAGTACCATGGAATAGTACTAGTATGTTTAACTAAACACCATCTCATTAGAAAGAACTATCATACAAGAATAAAGAAACCATAAAGACCAATCAAAAGCTTTAAACAATCACCATATCATCAAATAAAAGGATCATATAACTTCCACATAATTTCCATAGCTTTAGGTTGGGAAGTTTAATACTGTTCATCATCATTCACAATACCACCGCTTTCTTGCGCGGAGTCCGATCACGACCCGATCGGCTAGGTTGCCTCATTTGAGACATGTATCTCAATCACAATCTCATTCTCACTTTCCGGTTTCAATATCAGCACAATACCACCATGTGTGCGGCATGGCGTCCGATCACGGCCCGATCAGCTAGGCCGTCATACCAAGACGCTTTTTTCCTTTTCCATCAATTATCTCATTTCAATCTTTATTTCACATATATCAGTTCATCGGCACTTGGGGCCACAATTAACACATCATACTTGACACTAGGCCACATTTCATAACTCAAACTCTTTTCCCCCATATTTCACATTATTTCCACTTTCAACACTAACCTTGCGATTTAAGATAATAAGCATATACAAGAGCAATTCAAGTTGTAAGCATAGAGGGGATTTCACATAGTTTGGCATAACAATCTCAATTTAAACTTGACTTGAAATCTAGGCATTTTAGCATATGGTTCACATTCTTCACACGTCCATAAGTTACCAAGAATTGCATATTGAACACATAGAGACACACCTTTCACATATATATATGCAACACCAATTTATCTGAAATAACAAGCAATACATCAATCACATTTTGGACTTACAACATTTGCACGGACACCAAGGGAGCTCAATTTCTAAGAAGAGGGGGTGTTAGCCATACATACCTCAAAAGAGCTTTCCTTAAATTCTGACAATAATTCCGGGACTCCTAGCAACTTCGATCTATTTTATGAGAATTACAAGTTGAACCAAAAATTAGAGGGATAATCAAGATTCTAGCTAATTTGGGCACATTATCAAGCACTAAGTGTGCATTGTGATTTTAAGACCTTTTTGTGAGAGATTTTATCATCCTACACCCCATTTGATACATTTTTAGCACAATCTCCCCTTACCTTTTTATCATTTATGCATGCAAGATAATCAATCCTTATACCCATGAACCCACTTGTTAATTACTCATTTTAGTAGGAATTTCGAAATCAAAGATTAGGGCACAAGTTCTTACCTCTTAG